>NC_142584.1:121832345-122134428 GCF_965207765.1 Zootoca vivipara
TGTCGTTACGTCATCCACCTCTCCTGGGAAACGGGGGCCCTGACTGAACCACAGCCCTCACCCATCGGGATCCGCCGGGCGAACTGCCCAGAACCACCCCAAAATGTAAATACGGTATGTACGGGGTGGAGGTTGATGTGGCTTGGGGGGGGGGAAGATGACATCACTCCCAGGGGGCAATAGGGAGAGGGGTGTCATTACGTCATCCACATCTCCTGGGAAACGGGGGCCATGACTGAGCCACAGCAACGCATGGCCGGTGTTGTGTATTGAGTCAAAGGATTTTATATCTGTATTATTATTGTCTGTATTTGCATTAGGATAAAGTAACTGCCTTTTGGTTCCAGAAGGTACAGCTACTATTGGTTCATTTAAGCTGCTGTATTTGGATCCTCTGTCTTATTGGTTCCCTCCAAAAGGCAGCACTGTGATTGCCTGATATTGTTCCCTCCAAAATGTATCCCTTTCTAGCTAGTTCCCTGTCCCTATAAATGTAGCCTTCCTGCCCTCAGAGTCAGTCCTGTTTTGCCCTAAATAAAGAGCTGTTACTAGAGAACTGTCTCCAGCATGTTATGTCAAGAGAGCTGAAATCACAAACCCCACGTCACAACAGCCGGGTGGCTCAGTGCGTTAAATTGAGAAGGAAGGAAAGAGAAAGTTGACATTTCAAAGTTGTGGGCCCGGTCTGGGTCTGAAGGTGGCGGCGGCGGCGGCGGCAGGGCCCGGCCTGCCTGTGGTGTCGTCATCAGAGCTGGCTTTGGGGCCCAGCCTGGCTCTTGAGGCGCCGGCAGCAGCAGCGGCAAGGCCCGGCCTGCCTCTCGTGCCATCAGCGGAGGTGGCTTCGGGGCCTGGCCTGGCCCTGGAGGCAGCGTTGGTGGTGGTGGTGGCTTTGGCAGCGGTGGCTTCGGGGCCTGGCCTGGTGAGGTAGGAGGAGGAGTAGGAGTAGGGGGTGGGTATGAGGGTGAAAGAGGAGAGCGCAAAATATGGTCTGAAGCTCAACATCAAAAAAACCAAGATCATGGCCACTGGTCCCATCACCTCCTGGCAAATAGAAGGGGAAGAAATGGAGGCAGTGAGAGATTTTACTTTCTTGGGCTCCTTGATCACTGCAGATGGTGACAGCAGTCACGAAATTAAAAGACGCCTGCTTCTTGGGAGAAAAGCAATGACAAACCTAGACAGCATCTTAAAAAGCAGAGACATCACCTTGCCGACAAAGGTCCGTATAGTTAAAGCTCTGGTTTTCCCAGTAGTGATGTATGGAAGTGAGAGTTGGACCATAAAGAAGGCTGATCGCCGAAGAATTGATGCTTTTGAATTATGGTGCTGGAGGAGACTCTTGAGAGTCCCATGGACTGCTAGAAGATCAAACCTATCCATTCTTAAGGAAATCAGCCCTGAGTGCTCCCTGGAAGGACAGATCGTGAAGCTGAGGCTCCAATACTTTGGCCACCTCATGAGAAGAGAAGAATCCTTGGAAAAGACCCTGATGTTGGGAAAGATTGAGGGCGCAAGGAGAAGGGGACGACAGAGGACGAGATGGTTGGACAGTGTTCTCGAAGCTACGAACATGAGTTTGACCAAACTGCGGGAGGCAGTGCAAGACAGGAGTGCCTGGCGTGCTCTGGTCCATGGGGTCACGAAGAGTCGGACACGACTAAACGACTAAACAACAACTACAACAAAGTGCCGAGGTAGGAGGAGGAGGGGTGTGTGGGGTGTGGGGTGGTACTACACAAATGACGTCTGTTCCTTTGACGCCCACTGGAGGGTGCTATTATTTTTACACAAAATCACATTGCTACCTGTGACAGGTGTGACATCTGTGTAATCTAAGTTTATGCAAACACACATTGGAATGGAATGTTGTGTTCAAATTTCAACGCAATCGGTCAAGTGGTGTTGGATAAAAGTCATCGTCCATGCATATTTTACACACACACACACACATATAAAATATTGTATTTCTACCCTTTTCTTTCTTTACATGTGGATGTAATGTCTAATTCATTCTTTCCTGTAATTTCCTGTAAAATATTTTTTTTTGGGGGGGGGACTAGGTAAAGTAAAGTAAACTGAGCAGATAAGAACAGATAAGAACAGTAATAATTGTTTGGAAATGTGATAATATTATGGAAATACACAGGATACTCTCCCTTTTTGGTTCCCCCCCCCCTCCTGTGTCTTTTAGTCCCAAACACCCTTGTCCTTCTGCAGGCTATCTCTTCAAATGATTATTTCTGAAGACTGGATAATGAACCTACAGCCCAACTCTTCAGCAGCTGAACAGCATCAGAAGGGCCACAGCCATTGTTTCCCATAAATGACTTGGGGACAAAAGGGGGGGGTTGTTGAACAGTTGAATTGTAAGGACATTTTATCTCCTTTTGACCTCAGGACTCTGTGCCCTAGGATCGAAAAGATATGTAAAAGCAGCAAGAATTGTCTCAAGATCACAATTGCCTCAAGATATGCAACTGATATAATTATTATTATGTTTTGTGTTTTGTGATATTATGCAGACACATTGACAGTATGTGATTTCCACAAAAGGGGGGGGGGAGACCCAATTTTTGTGTGTAATTGCTTTTATGTTTAATGTATAGTAGTGTCTTATTGCTCACACCCCAATGGAGGATTCTCGTGCATTTTATGCTTTCTAATAGATCACACTATTGCGTAGTCCAATATTTAGATTGGAGAAGCTTCAGGATCTGTGTAACACCAGATACATGAAGGTGGTATATATGCCTTGATTTAGCAGGAATGATCCCTTATAGCAGGGGTGGCCAACTCCCAAGCTGATGTTGGGTGCTCCAGAGTTGGCAAACCAGAAAATCTATACATCTTCACAGACAATAGAACAACAAAAAATATTGTCTACCAACAAGTATTATGATATTAAAAATCTTACAAACATCCACAATCTCTTTTCTTTCTTTTCAATTTAACAGAATGAGCTACAGCAACATGAGGCTGGGTACAGCTAGTTACTAATAAAAATAAAACAAAAATGATGGTGAAAAATATGAAGGCAGAACAATCAGATCAGTTAAAGAGTGAAATGGGAATAACAGTGGCAAAGAAAATAAAGTATCTGGCTATCTGGCTGTCCCTGAAAAATACAAATTTATTTAAGGATAATTATACATTAACATTAGGGACACGGGTGGTGCTGTGGGTTAAACCACAGAGCCTAGGGCTTGCTGATCAGAAGGTTGGCGTTTCGAATCCCCGCAATGGGGTGAGCGCCTGTTGTTCGGTCCCAGCTTTTGCCTATCTAGCAGTTCGAAAGCACGTCAAAGTGCAAGTAGGTAAATAGGTACCCTGGCCACATGACCTGGAAGCTGTATGGCAGCTCCCTTGGCCAATAATGCGAGATGAGCGCCACAACCCCAGAGTCGGTCACGACTGGACCTAATGGTCAGAGGTCCCTTTACCTTTATACATTAGAATCATAGAATCATAGAGTTGGAAGAGACCACAAGGGCCATCCAGTCCAACCCCCTGCCAAGCAGGAAACACCATCAAAGCATTCCTGACAGATGGCTGTCAAGCCTCTGCTTAAAGACCTCCAAAGAAGGAGACTCCACCACACTCCTTGGCAGCAAATTCCACTGCCGAACAGCTCTTACTGTCAGGAAGTTCTTCCTAATGTTTAGGTGGAATTTTCTTTCTTGTAGTTTGAATCCGTTGCTCCGTGTCCGCTTCTCTGGAGCAGCAGAAAACAACCTTTCTCCCTCCTCTATATGACATCCTTTTATATATTTGAACATGGTTATCATATCACCCCTTAACCTTCTCTTCTCCAGGCTAAACATACCCAGCTCCCTAAGCCCTTCCTCATAAGGTATCGTTTCCAGGCCTTTGACCATTTTGGTTGCCCTCTTCTGGACACGTTCCAGCTTATCAGTATCCTTCTTGAACTGTGGTGCCCAGAACTGGACACAGTACTCCAGGTGAGGTCTGACCAAAGCAGAATACAGTGGTACTATTACTTCCCTTGATCTAGATGCTATACTCCTATTGATGCAGCCCAGAATTGCATTGGCTTTTTTAGCTGCTGCATCACACTGCTGACTCATGTCAAGTTTGTGGTCTACCAAGACTCCTAGATCCTTTTCACATGTACTGCTCTCAAGCCAGGTGTCTCCCATCCTGTATTTGTGCCTTTCATTTTTTTTGCCCAAGTGTAGTACTTTACATTTCTCCTTGTTAAAATTCATCTTGTTTGCTTTGGCCCAGTTGTCTAATCTGTTAAGGTCATTCTGAAGTGTGATCCTGTCCTCTGGGGTGTTAGCCACCCATCCCAATTTGGTGTCATCTGCAAACTTGCTCAGGATGCCCTCAAGCCCATCATCCAAGTCATTGATAAAAATGTTGAACAAGACTGGGCCCAAGACAGAACCCTGTGGCACCCCACTAGTCACTACTCTCCAGGATGAGGAGGAGCCATTGATGAGCACCCTTTGGGTTCGGTCAGTAAGCCAGTTACAAATCCACTGAATGGTAGCATTGTCTAGCCCACATTTTACCAGCTTCTTTACAAGAATATCATGGGGCACCTTGTCAAAGGCCTTGCTGAAATCAAGATAGGCTACATCCACAGTGTTCCCTTCATCTACCAGGCTTGTAATTCTGTCAAAAAATGAGATCAGATTAGTCTGACATGACTTATTTTTCAGGAACCCATGCTGACTTTTAGTGATCACAGAGTTTCTTTCTAGGTGCTCACAGACTGTTTGCTTAATGATCTGCTCTAGAATCTTTCCTGGTATTGATGTCAGGCTGACTGGGCGGTAATTGTTTGGGTCCTCTCTTTTCCCCTTTTTGAAAATAGGGACAACATTTGCCCTCCTCCAGTCTGCTGGAACTTCGCCTGTTCTCCAGGAATTTTCAAAGATTATTGCCAGTGGTTCTGAAATCACCTCTGCCAGTTCTTTTAATACTCTTGGATGTAGTTCATCTGGCCCTGGAGACTTGAATACATCTAAACTAGCCAAGTATTCTTGTACTACCTCCTTACTTATTCTGGGCTGTATTTCACCTGCTGAATCATCTGCTCCATATTCTTCAGGTCGGGCGTTGTTTTCTTTCTTGGAGAAGACTGAGGCAAAGAAGGCATTGAGGAGTTCTGCCCTTTCTCTGTCCCCTGTTTGCATTTCACCATCTTCTCCTCTGAGTGACCCCACTGTTTCCTTGTTTTTCCTTTTGCTACGGACATACCCATAAAAGCCCTTTTTGTTGCTTTTAACCTCTCTAGCGAGCCTGAGTTCATTCTGTGCTTTAGCTTTTCTGACTTTGTCTCTACACGTGCTGGCTATATGTTTGAATTCCTCTCTGGAGATTTCCCCCCATTAACATGGAAGGAAGTAAAAACAAATTTGGAAATATGGAATAGATTGAAATTGTCCTTCTGGGGGAGAATAGTCATGATCAAGATGAGTGTCCTACCCAAGATGCTCTTCCTATACCAAAACATCCCAATTATTACTGGATTCGGCCAGTTTGGAGAATGCCAGAAAACAATTTCTAGGTTTGTGTGGCAGGGGAAGAAACCTAGAATAAAATTCAAACTACTGACGGATAAAAGGGAAAGGGGTGGCTTCTCATTGCCGGATCTCAAAATATATTATGAAGCGGCATGTATAACATGGCTGAAAGAATGGTTTAGATTGGAAATACGGATATATTAGATTTGGAGGGGTTTTGAAACAGATATGGGTGGCATGCATACCTTTGGTAAGACAAGGCCAGAGTACATCGAGACTTTCTAAACCATATTATAAAAAGACCTTTGTATGAGGTATGTACGAGATACCAGGATTGGTTTAAAAGGAAAACACTATGGTGGTTGTCACCCCAGGAACCCTTTTCAGTAAAAAAATGAAATATGAAGGGAGAATGGTTAACTTACAGAGACATGCTGGTGGAAGAAAATAACACAATTAAGATCAGGCCATATGAGGAATTAAAGGACAAGTTAACAAGCTGGATGGTGTACCATCAAATGAATGATATCATTTTAAAAGATAAAAAAACCAAGAGGTTTCGAACACACAAAATTAATACTAGAAATGGCAGTATTACAAAACAATATAAAAACATTGTCTAAAATCGATGAGTTTTTACTCAAATGCCATACAAAAGATGAAGAAATTAAGGATGTTATGACCAAATGGGCAATGGATGTAGGTCATAATATTGAATATGAAAAATGGTCAAAATTATGGAACACAGGGTTAAAATTCATGGCATGTACATTGTTAATAGAAATTCTATTTAAAATGATGTATAGATGGCACCTCACTCCAACCAAACTAATAAGGATGTATAAAACAGGAAACAAAAATGGTTGGAAATGTGGGGTGAAAGAAGGTATTTTTTCCACGTGTGGTGCTTATGCAACAAGGTGAAAACTTACTGGGAGATTACATACAATTAATTAAAGAATATTCTTATATACACATTCCAGAAAAAAAACGGAAGCATTCTTGTTAGGAATGGTTGGAGAAGATATTGCTAAGATTAATAAAAAACTGTTCCCATATGCTACAACTGCGGCGAGACTATTGCTAGCTCAGATGTGGAAACAACAAGTGCCAACGGTGGAAGATTGGCAACAGAAGGTATTGGAGTACACAGAACTGGCTAAATTAACGGGGAAAATGCGACAACAGGGCGATCGATGAAACATTTCAAAAAGAATGGGAAAAATCTGTGATATATATATCAATATAGAAAAGATTTGTGTGAAATAGAGAAACCAGTAGAATTGAATTAAACCTCATAATGTGCATATAAATATTTTTATTGGATTAACAGTAATAATGACAGCATGAACTACAAGGTAATCAAAATAATTAAATGTATCCACAAATAGTAAGATAGACAAGATTTGTATATATAGAAAGGGTTATCTACTTACAATTAATAGATAAGTCTGTAAACAAACAATAGTGCACAAGACGAACTAAGACTATGCAAATAATTTAAAAGCGACATGAAGAAGTCAGAAGAAGGAAGAAGGTAAGTCAGCTCATATAAGGAAGCTACAAATGTACAATGTAATGTAATCTATATGGGAAGTATGAAGTTTGGGAAACCAATAAAGATTATATTACACACACAAAAAGAGAGAAATAGGTTCAACCCACAATCCTTCTATTTAAACCATTTCCCTTCTTTGAGTTAATTCATGGCTTGTAGAGTTTCCACTCTTACAGCTCTTACCCCTCAGAGTCTTTAGGTGGTTTGTAAGACTTTCACTACAACTGAACCTCTATCCACTTCCCTAACAGTTCTATGGTTTCTCCCCTGTATGAGTTTGTTGATGTTTTGTAAGAAGTCCACTCTGACTGAAGCTCTTTCCACACGCCATACATTGAAATGGTTTCTCCCCCGTGTGAGTCCGTTGATGTCTTCTAAGGTCTCCACTCCCACTGAAGCTCTTTTCACAATTCATGCATTTAAATGGTTTATGCCCCGTGTGAATCCGTTGATGAATTCTAAGGTCTCCACTCTGACTGAAGCTCTTTCCACACTCCATGCATTTAAATGGTTTCTCACCAGTGTGAGTCCGTTGATGAATTCTAAGTGATCCACTATCAGTGAAGCTCTTCCCACACTCCATGCATTTAAATGGTTTCTCCCCTGTGTGAGTCCGTTGATGTCTTCTTAGTGTTCCACTCTGACTGAAACTCTTTCCACACTCCATGCATTCAAATGGTTTCTCTCCTGTGTGACTTCGTTGATGAATTCTTAATGTTCCACTGTGACTGAAGCTCTTTCCACACTCCATGCATTTAAATGGTTTCTCTCCTGTGTGAGTCCGTTGATGAATTCTAAGGTCTCCACTCTGACTGAAGCCCTTTCCACACTCCATGCATTTAAATGGTTTCTCTCCTGTGTGAGTCCGTTGATGAATTCTAAGGTCTCCACTCTGACTGAAGCTCTTTCCACACTCCATGCATTTAAATGGTTTATCCCCAGTGTGTTCCCGTTGATGATTTCTAAGTTTTCTACTCTCAGTGAAGCTCTTTCCACACTCCATGCATTGAAATGGTTTCTCCCCCGTGTGACTTCGTTGATGAATTCTTAATGTTCCACTGTGACTGAAGCTCTTTCCACACTCCATGCATTTAAATGGTTTCTCTCCTGTGTGAGTCCGTTGATGAATTCTAAGGTCTCCACTCTGACTGAAGCTCTTTCCACACTCCATGCATTTAAATGGTTTCTCCCCTGTGTGAGTCCGTTGATGAATTCTAAGGTGTCCATTCTGACTGAAGCTCTTTCCGCACTCTATGCATTTAAATGGTTTCTCTCCTGTGTGAGTCCGTTGATGAATTTTAAGGTCTCCACTCTGACTGAAGCTCTTTCCACACTCCATGCATTTAAATGGTTTCTCTCCTGTGTGAGTCCATTGATGAATTCTAAGGTCTCCACTCTGACTGAAGCTCTTTCCACACTCCATGCATTTAAATGGTTTATCCCCAGTGTGTTCCCGTTGATGATTTCTAAGTTTTCCACTCTCAGTGAAGCTTTTTCCACACTCCATGCATTGAAATGGTTTCTCCCCCGTGTGACTTCGTTGATGAATTCTTAATGTTCCACTGTGACTGAAGCTCTTTCCACACTCCATGCATTTAAATGGTTTCTCCCCCGTGTGACGTCGTTGATGAATTCTTAATGTTCCACTGTGACTGAAGCTCTTTCCACACTCCGTGCACTTAAATGGTTTCTCCCCTGTGTGAGTCCGTTGATGAATTCTAAGGTGTCCATTCTGACTGAAGCTCTTTCCACACTCCATGCATTTAAATGGTTTCTCCCCTGTGTGAGTCCGTTGATGAATTTTAAGGTCTCCACTCTGACAGAAGCTCTTTCCGCACTCCATGCATTTAAATGGTTTCTCTCCTGTGTGACTCAGTTGATGAATTCTAAGGTTTCCACTCTGACTGAAGCTCTTTCCACACTCTATGCATTTAAATGGTTTCTCCCCAGTGTGAGTTCGATGATGAATTGTAAGTTTTCCACTCTGACTGAACCTCTTTCCACACTCCATGCATTTAAATGGTTTCTCTCCTATGTGAGTCTGTTGATGTTTTCTTAGTGTTCCACTGCCATTGAAGCTCTTCCCACACTCCATACTTTCAAATTGTTTCTCCTTTCTCTTTTCACACTCCATGTATTTAAATGATTTCTTCATTATTCCTATTGGACATGGCCCACCATAATTTTGACTGCCTTCTCCATTGTCTTCTTTCGACGGGGTGGGGGGTGGGGACGGACCCTATTTGATTTCTAGGAAGAGAACAAAGGTATATTACACACATCAATTAGCACCTTCTTGTATTTTAAAATCTCGTACATTATCTCATGACCTGTCCTCCATATGTTCTAAATTTTTAGGAAAGGCAAATGAAATAATGCTAAATAATGGTAATGCTACAACAAGCTTTCCTAACCCTTAATCAACGTTAATGAGCAGCATTATCTTAGAATACGGTTGAACTGTGGAATTTTTTTTTTAAATAATGAGGTTTCTCACAGGAAAGGGAGCTGCTCTATGTCCATGAACCTGCCCACTATTCATCAGGGTCCTAAGTTCACCATGAAATTCTTTATCCTCTGAACAATAATCCCCCACCCCTGCCGAGTGTGGGCACATTGGATTTGTAGTTTTAGGGTCTAGATAAAAATAAAATAGAAAAATTCCTTCCAGTAGCTCCTTAGAGACCAAGTAAGTTTGTCATTGGTTTGAGCTTCCATGTGCATGCAAGGATCCAAGGTTGAGAAATGCTTCCCTAGAGGAACCTTCTATGCTGAGGTGAGGCATCTCTGACCCTCCAGATGTGGTTGGACACAAAATACCACCTGCCAAAGTAAGGATGGCCCATGGCCAGGGATGATGGGAGTCTTATCTGGTGGGACACACTTTCGCCATCTTCCCCCTCTTCTGAAAATGCTGAATATCTGTATTTCATTTCCTCCTCCTTCCATGATCTCCAACATCTTCCTAATATAGTCCAACTGCACACATTCCCAAATCATCCTGCACCATTGACTTCCTGAGGCTGCTGCATTGTGTCGAGGACACTGGCAATGGGACAGCACCTTCCCCTGGATGAGAGGATAGAGGGTGAAATCAGGGCAGGCCAAATGGCACTCAGCTCAGTCCCCTCCTTGCCCCTCTCTGCATCTGCTGCCTGAGGGGGCAGCCTCAGTCTCCCTCACGGTGGAGCAGGCCCTGAGAACAGCCTTCTCTCTGCCCCCCCCCAAATACAGGAAATGTGACAAAGAAGACCTAGGAGTCTCACCGTGGAGCATAACAACTACTACTACTACTACTACTACTGGTTGTAAGTCACTTTGGGCTGCCCTGGGCAGGAGAAAGCTACTAATAGATTCAATAAATAAATAAAAATAACAATTGTAGTAATAATTACAGAGGCTGGGGGGTGGGAGGAAGCCCAACCATTTCCATAACAATCTTCCCAATCGGTTAAATCCCACAGATTTAAGAAGGAGTTGGGCACAGGTATCTCTGGGTAGGAACCCTTTAGATGCTTCTCCAGAGAAACACAGGCATGTGGGAGAGACTGTAGTTGCCAAGACAGAAGCCTCAAAGGGCGGAAATCATAAAGGGGGCTTCCTCCCTTTCCTCTTTCCCCCCATGGTTAGACTCCCTATAACAGCCCCCAGCGCCCCATGCAGGAGCTGACCTGGGACTTCTGGCAGGGCAAGGCCTGAGCTTGAAGGGAGGAGAGGGTGGGTGGATCAGGCCTCCTCTTCAGGGATCTCTCCCTGGTCGACTCAAAGGAGATTTCTGGGCAGGAGGGAGAAGTCAAGGCAGGCAGCCCCCAAGTCTCTCTCTCTCTTTCTTTTCCCACCTCCTGCCAATGCTGGCTTTGATTCCTCCCCCAAGGGTGCTTCCCTTCCTCTCCCTGCCCCCCAACTTCCTCTGCCCTTCACCCCCCCAGTCTCCCCTTTGCCCAGAGGCCCCCCTGGCCGGCTCAGCCTTCCTGCCAAATCTCTCCCAAGCGCCCCCCCCCTCTCCATCCGGAGGGGCCTCGCCAAGTGAGCAAGGAGGGGGGAGAGGAGGGAGAGGGAGGGCCCCTTCCAGGCCTCTCTCTCCCCCTTTAACCCTTCAGTGGTCTCCCCATCTCTAGACAAAAGGGACCCACCAAGCCTTGCCTCGGCACCTGCATGGAGCCAG
Organism: Zootoca vivipara; assembly: GCF_965207765.1. Taxonomy (NCBI): domain Eukaryota; kingdom Metazoa; phylum Chordata; class Lepidosauria; order Squamata; family Lacertidae; genus Zootoca; species Zootoca vivipara. The sequence continues at coordinate 121,843,561 of NC_142584.1, forward strand.
GATCGCGGCATCCCAGGGATTCTTGCCAGAACACGCAGAGGGGCGCGGAATGGAGGCCTCGCTTCAAGTCCCAGCCCTGCTTGGGGATGGGGGTCCTCGTGGGAACCCCCTTGGCAGGCCTCCCATTTCTATTCCCTCAAAGGCGCCGGGGGGGGGGGCAGGGGAGCTGAGCATCTCTTGGCAGCTGAGCGTCTCTTGGCAGCTGAGCGTCTCCTTGCGCTGCAAATGAGACCTTGCAATGCAAACCCTGCCGGTGCTCCCTTTGCAGAAAGCCCCCCCCCCCGAACCCTCCCCCGCTGCATTTCCCATAGGAAATGGTGGGAAGGCTGATCTCTGATTTTTTTTGGGGGGGGCCGGATTGCATAGATCAGGGCCTCTGCAGATAGCGCCCAGGAAGGGAGTTGTTCTTGGGGGGGGGTCTCTGCCCCCTTTCTCTCCCTGCCCATCGCCCCCTCTTTGTCCTCCTTTCTGGCCCTCCGCTTCCCTCGTCCGCTATTCTCTTCCGATTTCCTTTCCTGTAATATAAAGGGCTGGGGGATCTCCACGGGCGCGAGGCGCACCCCCCCTCGCCTGATCCACAGAAGGAAGGGGGGAACTCCCCTACTTTCCTTTCACCCCCCCCTCGCCCCAAATCCTGCCCTCCCTTCCCAGCTGCCCTGTTTGCAGATTCAGGGGGAGGAAAAGCGCATCTTTATCTCTCTCCCGCCCCCCACAATATATACATAGATTTAGCACCTTTCCCCCCCTCCTCTGCAGCCGGATTGCATGGATCGGGGCCTCTGCAGATAGCGCCCAGGAAGGGGGGGTCTCTGCCCCCTTTCTTTCTCCCCCTTCCCCGCCCTCCAGCATTAGCTCTTTGTCCTCCTTTCTGGCCCTCCGCTTCCCTCGTCCGCTATTCTCTTCCGATTTCCTTTCCTGGGGGCTCTCCAAGGACGCGCCCCCTCGGAGGGAGGGGCTCCTCTCCCCTCCCCCTCTCCCTCCCCTTGGACATTTCCGAAGTGCTTCGGGTTCCTTTCCGAATGCGTCTGCCCATAGAGCTACGAACAAGAGCAGCTCTGTCGAAATGAGGGTGGGAGAGGGGGGAGGCCCGAGCAGAGAGTTGTCCAGCTGTGCAAGCTTCACATACACCGCCCCCCCCCCCGAGTCTTCTCCAGGGAGGGGCGTCTCCTCCCCTGCCGGCAACTGAAACCAGCTCCTAATGTTGAGGTGGAATCTTCTTTCTTGTAGTTTGAATCCATTGCTCCATGTCCGCTTCTCTGGAGCAGCAGAAAACAACCTTTCACCCTCCTCTATATAAAAAAATTCCTTCAGTAGCACCTTAAAGACCAACTAAGTTTATATTTTGGCATGAGCTTTCGTGTGCATGCACACTTCTTCAGATACACTAGAAAAGTGTATCTAGTGTATCTGAAGAAGTGTGCATGCACACGAAAGCTCATACCAAAATGTAAACTTAGTTGGTCTTTAAGGTGCTACTGAAGGAATTTTTTTATTTTGCTTCGACTCAGACCAACACGGCTACCTACCTAAACCTCCTCTATATGACATCCTTTTATATATATTTGAACATGGCTATCATATCACCCCTTAACCTTCTTTTCTCCAGGCTAAACATGCCCAGCTCCCTAAGCCGTTCCTCATAAGGCATCGTTTCCAGGCCTTTGACCATTTTGGTTGCCCTCTTCTGGACACGTTCCAGCTTGTCAGTATCCTTCTTGAACTGTGCTGCCCAGAACTGGACACAGTACTCCAGGTGAGGCCTAACCAGAGCAGAATACAGTGGTACTATTACTTCCCTTGATCTAGATGCTATACTCCTATTGATGCAGCCCAGAATTGCATTGGCTTTTTTAGCTGCTGCATCACACTGTTGACTCATGTCAAGTTTGTGGTCTACCAAGACTCCTAGATCCTTTTCACATGTACTGCTCTCTAGCCAGGTGTCTCCCATCCTGTATTGGTGCCTTTCATTTTTTTTGCCCAAGTGTAGTACTTTGCCTGGCATGCTATGGTCCATGGGGTCACAACTAAACAACAACAGTACTTTACATTTCTCCTTCTTGTTTGCTTTGGCCCAGTTACATTTCTCCTCTTGTTTGCTTTGGCCCAGTTGTCTAATCTGTTAAGGTCATTTTGAAGTGTGATCCTGTCCTCTGGGGTATTAGCCACCCCTCCCATTTTGGTGTAGTCTGCAAACGTGCTCAGGATGCCCTCAAGCCCATCATCCAAGTCATTGATAAAGATGTTGAATAAGACTGGGCCCAAGACAGAACCCTATGGCACTTCTCACCAGGATGTAGCGGAGCCATTGATTAGCACCCTTTGGTTGTGTCCGACTTTTAGTCGTGTTCGACTCTTTGGTCATGTCCGACATTTAGTCATGTCCAACTCTACGTGATCCCATGGACCAGAGCACGCCAGGCACTCCTGTCTTGCACTGCCTCCCGCAGTTTGGTCAAACTCATGTTGGTAGCTTCGAGAACACTGTCCAACCATCTCGTCCTCTGTCGTCCCCTTCTCCTTGTGCCCTCCATCTTTCCCAACATCAGGGTCTTTTCCAGGGAGTCTTCTCTTCTCATGAGGTGGCCAAAGTACTAGCAAAGCCCAAGTTCAAACACCAGTCCCTATTTCTAAAAGGCTCCTGTAATAAGGACTCTGGACTGCCCTTTAGGGTTGTTGTAAGTTACTGTTCCAAGCCCCAAACCCGTGTCAGGACGCCAGAGATTATCACTCAGGTAGAGGAGTTGCTGAATATCTGGGCTCCCGCTTTAGGGATCAGGGCTGCCCTTGCTCATGTCCCAAGATCCCCCCTTGGGAGCCATTTCCTTATGTGGGGCTTGGAGGAGACATTGGGTGTGTGAAGGAAGGAAGGAAGGAAGGAAGGGGGGGAGCACACTGCCTGCTGGAGGGACAACCCCCCTGCCCCATCCTTCTAAAAATTCCTGTAACACCTGCAGAGGATGAAAAGAGAGGAAGGGGGAATGTCACCTTCGTGCCCCGGAGGACTTTTGGGGAGGCGGGGGGGGTCTCTTTCCCTGCCGCCTCCGGGGATCGAACCTGGGAGATGATCAGGAAAGAAACAGAAGGAGGAGAATTTGTGTCTTCTGGGAGGGAGGCGTCACTCATTCCTCCCCCCCAAAGGGTCAGTGAGCTCCGCTTCCTAGAGAGGCAGGGAGGTTGGGAGGGGGAGGGGCCAAGGGGGAGGGGGAGGGGCCTCCATCCACATTCCCGGAAGAGGAGCAGGTCTGCAGAGGAGGAGGAAAAAGGTGCAAAATATATCTATATATTGGGGGGGGGAGACAGATAAAGACGCGCTTTTGCTCTCCCTGAATCTGCAAACAGAGCAGCTGGGAAGGGAGGGCAGGATTTGGGGGGGGGGTGAAAGGCAAGTAGGGGAGGCCCTGCTGGGATAAAGGAGGGGGCGCGTCCTTGGAGAGCGGGAAGGGAAATGGGAAGAGAAGAGAAGAGCGGGGGGGGGGAGCAGGGAGGACAAAGAGGTAGAGCTGGGGGGGAAGGGAGGGAGGAAAGGGGGCAGAGACCCCCCCCCAGAACAACTCCCTCCCTGGGCGCTATCTGCACAGGCCCTGATCCATGGAATCCTGCTGCAGATGGGGGACCCTCCATTCTCAGGGTTCGCATTGCAAGCCCTACCCCCCAAAAGAAACCAGCCTTCCTGCCTTTTCCAATGGGGGTTCGGGGGGGAGCCTTTCTGCAGAGGGAGCACCGGCAGGGTTTGCATTGCAAGGTCTCCTTTGCAGCGCAAGGAGGTGCCCAGCTGTCAAGAGATGCTCAGCTCCCCTGCCCCCCCCCCTGGGCGCCTTTGAGGGAATAGAAATGGGCGACCTGCCAAGGGGGTCCCCGCGAGGACCCCCATCCCCAAGCAGGGCTGGGACTTGAAGTGAGGCCTCCATTCCGCGCCCCTCGGCGTGTTCTGGTTTCCCCCTGGCAGGCATCTCTGGGGCAAGGCTTGGTGGGTCCCTCTTGTCTAGAGCAGGGGGGGCCAAACTTTTGTCAAAGAGGACCAGATTTAATGAAGTGAAGACCAAAGTTGTCCTTTTTTAGAACTCAGAGAGAATAGGCAGAGAGATTAGGGCCTCAAAATGCACTTTGTACATGCCTGGTCTAGAGAGAGGGAGTCCATGGAAGGGTTAATGGAGGGGGGGCCTGGATAGAGACCCCACCCTGTCTCCCTCCTCTCCCCCCTCCTTGCTCATCTGGCGAGGCCCCTCTGGATGGAGAGGTAGGCTAGATTGGGGGAGATTTGGTGGGCAGGGCGAAGGGGGAGCCAGCCAGGGAAACCTCTGGGCGAAGGGGAGATTGAGGGGGGGGGTGGAGGGCAGAGGAAGTTGGGGGGCGGAGGGAGGGAGGGAGGGAAGCCATCTTGGAGAAAGAGAGAGAGACTTGGGGGCTGCTTGCCTTGACTTCTCCCTCCTGCCCAGGAATCTGCCATGACTTTGAGTCGACCAGGGAGAGATCCCTGAACAGGAGGCCTGATCCACCCACCCTCTCCTCCCTTGAAGCTCAGTCCTTGCCCTGCCAGAAGTCCCAGGTCAGCTCCTGCATGGGGCGCTGGGGGCTGTTATAGGGAGTCTAACCATGGGGGGAAAGAGGAAAGGGAGGAAGCCCCCTTTATGATTTCCGCCCTTTGAGGCTTCTGTCTTGGCAACTACAGTCTCACCCACATGCCTGTGTTTCTCTGGAGAAGCATCTAAAGGGTTCCTATCCAGAGATACCTGTGCCCAACTCCTTCTCTCCATTCCACCAATATTCCCACCACAGTATATCTTCTTTTTTAAGATACATTTTTATTAGACTTTCTTTGTACCAAAAAACAAACTAATAATCACAATAAAACAAAAAATTACATTAAACAGTTAATCATTTGTTATAACATTGTACAGTCAGTGGCAGAGCAAGCGGGGGTGAAGGGCGGCTGCCCGCCCCGCCTCCAGAATAGGCGCCAGACCCCGCCCCTGGTGCCATAGCATGAAGCTCCGCCACTGAGTACAGTCATACCTCGGTTTAAGGATGCTTCTTTTTGAGTACTTTCAGTTTAAGTACTCCGCGGACCCGTCTGGAACAGATTAATCCACTTTCCATTACTTTAAATGGGAAAGTATAGGAGTATAGCATCTAGATCAAGGGAAGTAATAGTACCACTGTATTCTGCTCTGGTCAGACCTCACCTGGAGTATTGTGTCCAGTTCTGGGCACCACAGTTCAAGAAGGATACAGACAGGCTGGAACGTGTCCAGAGGAGGGCAACCAAAATGGTCAAAGGCCTGGAAACGATGCCTTATGAGGAACGGCTTAGGGAGCTGGGTATGTTTAGCCTGGAGAAGAGAAGGTTAAGGGGTGATATGATAGCCATGTTCAGATATATAAAAGGATGTCATATAGAGGAGGGAGAAAGATTGTTTTCTGCTGCTGCTCCAGAGAAGCGGACACGGAGCAGTGCATTCAAACTACAAGAAAGAAGATTCCACCTCAACATTAGGAAGAACTTCCTGACAGTAAGAGCTGTTCGGCAGTGGAATTTGCTGCCAAAGAGTGTGGTGGAGTCTCCTTCTTTGGAGGTCTTTAAGCAGAGGCTTGACAGGCATATGTCAAGAATGCTTTGATGGCGTTGCCTGCTCGGCAGGGGGTTGGACTGGATGGCCCTTGTGGTCTCTTCCAACTCTATGATCCTATGACTCTTCAGGCCCTTCCAGTTCTCAGATTCTCTTATGCTATGGCACTTCAAAGGGGTAGTGGGGAGACGGGGAAAGGAAGGGGGAGAGCCCTAGATCTGGAGGTCGCCAGCCCAAGAGAGGAGGGGGGTGGAATATCTCTTTGTTGCAGACGGGGGGAAAACTATTGCCTTCGAACCAAAGCTGCCCTCCAAGCGAAGATTTGACAGCCATCTGTCAGGAATGCTTTGATGGTGTTTCCTGCTTGGCAAGGGGTTGGACTGGATGACCCTTGTGGTCTCTTCCAACTCTAGGATTCTAAAGTTCGCTTCAGCTTAAGTACAGAGTTCTGGAACCAATTGTGTACTTAAACCGAGGTACCACTGTATTGTTTTTCACTATGCTGTTCTCTATCACATATCCTATAAGACTATACCTTTTAATAGAATAATAATTATTTTTATACCACTCCACCTAAGTTGTTATCTTTTATAGTTTGGCATGAGAACAAAAAGGAAAATACATATAACCCCAAGCTAAGTGAGCAAACATTAAAAAGGGGGGGGATTCCCCCTCATTTCAGAATCATATATAACCACAGTTTTGACTTCCTGTTAATCCCCAATGCATAAATTATATTTTAAACATGAATGTATTCCCGTTGTTATATATTCCGCTATTTATCTACTACATTCTTACAACAGTATGCATCCTTAATATTATTGTCCAACTCATTCTTTCTCCACTATCACTTAAATGCCGGCTATATATTCCCACTATATCAGATCTCACATCTGTGGGATTTAAGAGATTGGGAAGACTGCTATGGAAATGGGTGGGGTCCCGTGTTTGCCCCTTAAAAGCCTGCATTATTATTATTATTACTACTATTGCAATTTCAATGTGGCTCGTGGGCCGGATAAACGGCCTCCGTGGGCCGCATCCAGCCCGTGGGCCGGAGGTTGCCAATGCCTACTCTATCCTCTCATCCAGTGGAAGGTGCTGTCCCATTGCCAGTGTCCTCGACACAATGCAGCAGCCTCGGGAAGTCAGTGGTGCAGGATGATTAGGGAATGCGTGCAGTTGGATTATATTAGGAAGATCTTAGAGATCAGGGAAGAAGGAGGAAATGAAATACAGATATTCAGGGTTTTCAGGGGAGGAAGAAGAAGGGGAAAGTGTGTCCCACCAGATAAGGCTCCCCTCATCCCTGGCCATATGCCATCTTTCCTTGGGATGATGGTACTTTGTGTCCAACCACATCTGGAGGGCCAGAGATGCCTCACCTCAGCATAGAAGGTTCCCCTAGGGCAGTGGTGTCCAAAGAGGGCCAGATTTGATGAAGTGAAGGGCCGTGAGGGCCTGTCAAAGGGCCAACCAAAGTTGTGGACCTTTTTTTAGAGTAGAAGTTGAAAAGTGGAACTTTATTTAGACTTTTACCACAGAAAATAAACTGCCACAGGGGCCGGATTAGGCCCCTGAAATGGACTTTGGACAAGCCTGCCCTAGGGGCTCAGGGGCTCAGTTACTTGGGAGTTGGTGGAACTGGATCTTAAGGGTTCTTGAGACCCTAACACTATGAATCCAAGGTGTCCACACTCAGTAGCGTAGAAACCCCTGCCGGCCCCTGGGGAAGAGCTTTTTAAAGGAAATTGTTCACCCCCAAAGTTGCTTGCTTAGGAAGGTACAGTGGGTCTGACCACTTGCAGCGCTGTCCCTCCCTCCCCCCGCCCTGCTTTACTGCACTACTGCCCACACTAAAGGTGTGTGTGGATGAAATATATGGCTAAAATGTCAGATTTTAAAAAAATCGGATAAATGTCGGAAATGTGGAGAAGTAAAGGGAGACATGTACCACATGTGGTGGGCCTGCCGAAAAGTTAAGGAATTTTGGAACCTCATTTCTGATAAGAAGTGTTCCTTCTCAGAATATTAGGTAAGAACATTCCAAAAAATAGAAGAGAAATGTTCTTATATGCCGTATGCGGCAAATTGGAAAGGAAAAAAGATACCTACAGTAAGGGAATGGCAAGATAAACTCTTAGAATTTGCTGAACTGGCTCAATTAACAGACAGGTTAAGGGGAAATACAAAACAATCATTCATACAAAAGTGGGACATGTATAAGAAATATCTGCAAAAATATAAGAATGATACAATCTCTATGGTGGCATTTGATTGACTTGTATAAATATAAATATAAATATTATGCGATTAAATAAAGGAACTGGATATGACATGTTATAAGAATATACTAAAAATTGAGTAAGAATAGGATAACTTTCAATGTTGTAAAGGTAAAATACATCGGGAAATGTCGGGAAGTCAGCAATGTCTTAATCCTTTTTATTTTCTTATATAGATGGTTTATTATTATTATTATTTCTAAGTTAATTTACATTTATTATGTGAGATAGTGTTAAAATGAATTTAGGGGAAGAAGAAATGCTGTAGTTAATAGTTTGTTACAATTGTGATTAAGTTTAAAGAAGTATGAATTTAAGATAGTAAATAAAGATTTACCTGAAAGAGAAAAAAAGAAATCTGTGGCAAAGGTTCTAATACACAATCATGGCTGAGAAAAACAGCCGTGGAATGGTTTGAAGACTGGTTTCTTCTTTACACTCAGGCGGAAACATCACTGGTTTCCCTTCCTTTCTCCAGAGTACCGTATATGCTGGCGTATAAGGCGACTGGGCGTATAAGACGACCCCTTACTTTTCAAGTTAAAATATAGAATTTGGGATGTACTCCAGCCCTTTTTTGGCGGGGAGGGGAGGCTGTCTTCTCCAGCACTCAAGTCTGCAGCCGGGGAAATGGTGGTTTGTTTGTTTGCTTGCTTGCTTAGTTATTGAGAGGGGGAAAGAAGCCAGAGACAGGAGAGATAGAGAAGCAGAGACATCGATCAAAAGGAGGGAGAGGGAGAGGGAGGCAGAGACAGCAAAAGGGGGGGGGAGAAACCATAGAGAGGATAGCGATAGAGGGGCAGAGACATCGGAGGCTCACACAGCCAGCGAAAGACGCTGAGCAGCAGTGAAAGAGAGAGCGGCGAGAGAGACAACGAGGCTGGCTCAGTGAGCAAAAGGGGAATAGAAGCCAGGGAGAGGGAGAGAAACCATAGAGAGGATAGCGATAGAGGGGCAGAGACATCGGAGGCTCACACAGCCAGCGAAAGACGCTGAGCAGCAGTGAAAGAGAGAGCGGAGAGAGAGAGAGACGGAGAGATCCCTTTGCTTTGCGCTGACAAAAAGAGAAGAGGCAGCAGCTTGACACCAATGAAATACACAAAACTGTATCTCTGCGCTGATCAAGGTCACAAAGCCATGAGGGAGCCATTCTCCCTGGCGGGGAGCAGCCCCCTCCCGAGCGCGCTTCTTTGCGTTCATATGGTCACTGCATACAGTGGGGATGCGGCCGTTTTTGAGCTCCCCCCACCGTATGCGGTGACTGCAGATTCTTGGACCCGGCGTATAAGACGGGCCCCCAACTTTTGAAAAAAATTTCCTGGGTTCAAAAGCCGTCTAATACGCCAGTATATACGGTAATCTTCTTTCTTTTCTTTCCCACAATCAGTATTCTTCACCTTTAATATTCACCTTTTCAGCGTCACACATATTTTCATATTGTGATCTTCAGATGAAGATAAATATACAAATTTAATAAATAGTTTCCAGTAGGAGCAAAGGGGGAAGAACAGTGAGAGAGGCTTGGACTGGGATTCTCCACTAAGATAGGCCAGTGGCAGGAGGCAGGTGCGAGACTCGGCGGCATATAATTATAGTGAATAATAATTGGGTTGGATGTTTTAATCTGGGATTCCCAGCAGTCAGGCTCCAGCTGATTTCCTTCTGCATCTCCAGCTCTCTCCATGCAATGATGCAAGGCTGAGAGATGGAGGTCCAACCCCAAGAACATTCTCCTACCTGAGCACTCCTTCAGCTGAGCACAAGCACCAAGCCTTCTCACTGGACTTATATATGGGTCTCCCAAAATGGTCAGTATGCACCTCCAGAGGCCAAAGGGACTGTGCAGATGATTAATAAAGATCTAGAGGCCGAAGGGGACAAAATGTGGCCTAAGGGGTGGGGGATTATTGTGCAGATGATGAAGAACTTCATGATGAACTTAGGACCCTGATGAATAGTGGGCAGGTTCATGGACATAGAGCAGCTCCCTTTCCTGTGAGAAACCACTTTTGATTACAAAAATAAACCGCACAGTTCAACCGTATTCTAAGATAATGCTTTTGAACTGCATTACCATTATTTGGCATTATTTCATTTGTATTTGCTGAAAACTGGGAACATGGAGGACAAGAGAGATTTTAAAATAAGAGCATGTGCTGATTGATGTCTGTAATATTCCTTTCTTCTCTTCCTAGAAAACAAATAGGAGTTCCTCCCCTCTTTGCCCCCCAAAGCAGACAATGGAGAAGACAGTCAGAATTCTGGGGGGCCACGTTCAATGGGAATAATGAAGAAAGCATTTAAATACATGGAGTGTGAAAAGAGAGAGGAGAAGCAGTCTGAAAGAATGGAGTGTGAGAAGAACTTCAGTGACAGTGGAACACTAAGAAAACATCAACGGACTCACACAGGGAAGAAACCATTTAAATGCATGGAGTGTGGAAAGAGCTTCAGTCAAAGTGGAAACCTTAGAATTCATCAACGGATTCACATGGGAGAGAAACCATTTAAATGTATGGAGTGTGGAAAGAGCTTCAGTCAGAGTGGAAACCTTAGAATTCACCAATGGACTCACATGGGGGAGAAACCATTTAAATGCATGGAGTGTGGAAAGAGCTTCACTTCAAATGGAAAACTTATAATTCATCAGCGGACTCACACAGGGGAGAAACCATTTAAATGCATGGAGTGTGGAAAGAGCTTCAGTAGAAGTGACAGCCTTAATTTACATAATCAAACTCACACAGGGGGAAAAACATTTGAATGTACAGAGTGTGGAAAGAGCTTCAGTAGAAGTGACAGCCTTAATTTACATAATCAAACTCACACAGGGGGGAAAACATTTGAATGTACAGAGTGTGGAAAGAGCTTCAGTCAAACTGGAAAACTTAGAATTCATCAACAGACTCACACTGGTGAGAAACCATTTAAATGCATGGAGTGTGGAAAGAGCTTCAGTCGGAGTGGACACCTTAGAATTCATCAACGGACTCACACAGGGGAAAAACCATTTAAATGCATGGAATGTGGAAAGAGCTTCAGTAGAAGTGACAGCCTTAATTTACATAATCAAACTCACACAGCGGAGAAACCATTTAAATGCATGGAGTGTGGAAAGAGCTTCGATGAGAGTGGAGACCTTAGAATTCATCAACGGACTCACATGGGGGAGAAACCATTTACATGTATAGAGTGTGGAAAGAGCTTCAGTCAGAGTGGAGACCTTAGAATTCATCAACGGACTCACACAGGGGAAAAACCATTTAAATGCATGGAGTGTGGAAAGAGCTTCAGTCAGAGTGGACACCTTAAAATTCATCAACGGACTCACACGGGGGAGAAACCATTTAAATGTAAGGAATGTGGAAAGAGCTTCAGTAGATGTGACAGCCTTAATTTACATAATCAAACTCACACAGGGGAGAAACCATTTGCATGCATGGAGTGTGGAAAGGGCTTCACTTCTAATCAAGTACTTAGAACTCATCAACAGACTCATACGGGGGAGAAACCATTTCAATGCATGGAGTGTGGAAAGAGCTTCAGTCAGAGTGGAAACCTTAGAATTCATCAACGGACTCACACAGGGGAGAAACCATTTCAATGCATGGAGTGTGGAAAGAGCTTCAGTGGGAGTGGACACCTTAGAATTCATCAACGGACTCACACGGGGGAGAAACCATTTAAATGTAAGGAATGTGGAAAGAGCTTCAGTAGATGTGACAGCCTTAATTTACATAATCAAACTCACACAGGGGAGAAACCATTTGCATGCATGGAGTGTGGAAAGGGCTTCACTTCTAATCAAGTACTTAGAACTCATCAACAGACTCATACGGGGGAGAAACCATTTCAATGCATGGAGTGTGGAAAGAGCTTCAGTCAGAATGGAAACCTTAGAATTCATCAACGGACTCATACGGGGGAGAAACCATTTAAATGCATGGAGTGTGGAAAAAGCTTCAGTCAGAGTGGAAACCTTAATTTACATAATCAAACCCACACAGGGGAAAAACCATTTGAATGTATGGAGTGTGGAAAGAGCTTCACTTGTAGTGGAACACTAAGAAGACATAAATCGACGCACACAGGGAAAACCATTTAACTGTATAGAGTGTGGAAAGAGCTTCAGTCAGAGTGGAGACCTTAGAATTCATCAATGGACTCACACAGGGGAGAAACCATTTAAATGCATGGAGTGTGGAAAGAGCTTCACTGAGAGTGGACTTCTTACGCTCGAACAGGGTGGCCTCTAGGAGTTCCGGCCCCCATGGGTGCTCGGCCCAGACGCGAGTTCCATGATTTAAGAGAAACAATTGGATTTAAATTCATGGACATGCTTCAAAAAAACGGGGGAGAAGATACCGCCAGGAATTCCAGCTTCTGAGTGATAAGAGAATCAAGGAAATACCACATCAAGGGGGGAAAAGAATGATCTGGACAGAACGAAAAGGGAAGTGAAACCTTTTATTTTCTACTAGTGTAATTCAGCCCGTTGAGTAAACGGGCACTAGAACATCCCAGTGGTTAGAGAACATGGGTGTGCAATTATCATAGAATTGTATAGAGTTGGAAGGGAACCCTAGGGGTCATCCAGTCCAATCCCCTTGCAGCCCACCCATAAGGTATTTCCCTGTTCCTCCTTCCTTGCTGCAGCGCCTCAAGTTTCCCCTCTGAATCCCTGCAGAGCCAGTGGTTAGAGAACATGGGTGTGCAGTGATCGTAGAATTGTATAGAGTTGAAAGGTACCCCCAGGGGTCATCCAGTCCAACCCCCTGTAATGCAGGAGTCTCAGCCAAAGCATCCCTGACAGATGACCCCATCCAACCTCTGCTTGGAAACCTCCAACATTAACCTATCTCTGCTTCGCTTCTCCCCCCCCAAATCCCCCCCAATTATCATAGAATTGTGTAGTTGGTAGTTGGAAGGGAACCCCAGGGGTCATCCAGCCCAACCCCCAGCAGCCCATACGATATTCCCTCCCTCCCCCCTCTGCTGCAGCACCTGAAGTTTCTCCAGAGCCACCCTATCCACCCTTCCCCCCTCAGAACGACAATTATTTTTCGCCAACCCTCCCCGCCCCCAATATCAATATCAGCAGCCACAACATGCCTCCCCACCCCCACCTTAATAGTCGCAGCGTGACACACACACACACACCACCCCTTTTCCCGCCTCAGTTTCCCCTCAATATCTCCCCACACACAAAGTAACCCACTACCCTCCTTCCCTGACCTGCTTCAGTTTCCCCTCCCCTCGAGTCCTTTCCCCTCCCCACGAAGGGTCGTGGGGTGATACCTCATATCTATTTCTTCCCCTCCCTCCCTCCCTCTCACCTGGTACAAAGTTTTTGAAAGCAGCCTCCTCCTCACGCTTGTGAGGCGCTTGTCCGGCCAGGAGGGAGGGAGGGAGGGAGGGAGAGAGAGTGTTAGAGCAGTCGGGAGGCGAGGCGCGGAACAGCGATTTGGAGGGAAACCTCCTGCTAAAAACTACAACTCCCAGCATGCCAAGCGGTAGCTTCCCCATTCTGAGCCCATGCAAGCCCCTCCTTGCTCCCTTTCCCTTCCCCTCCTCCCAACGTCGTATTAGACTGCCGTTTGCAGCCATTTGGCGTGGTTTTCCCCCTTCCCCTTCCCCTCCTCTCACTGTGTTATTAGAGACGGCTGTTGCCAGGGGCCGGGCCGTGGCGGGCCAGGGCCGCGTCCTGCTCAACTGTGGGTGGCTGGAGGAGGCGCGCAGAGAAGCGGTGAGACGGCGGTAGCCTTGGGGGGGGGAGAGGCCGAGAGACGCTGGGAACTGATCAGGAAGAGGAGCAGAGAGCTGCCTCAGCCTGTAAGCCTTTGAGATGCAACCAACCGCAAACGGCCACGTGCAGTCTCTGCTGTCCAATCCCTGTCTCCCTGGGGCCCATGCGCAGTAACCCAGGGACACACGGGACAGCTTGGGCGCAGGGACACAGGGACTTTATTATATAGGATACCTTAAGAAGCACTAACCACCTTCCCTGGACGGACGGTCCTTAATATTTGGAACAAACGAGAAATTAGGAAATAAACTGTGTGGCTATTGGAGTTTATATAATAGAGGATTTATATTCTGTATGTTTTTGGACGCTGTTTTGCCAAGTATGTAAGAGCAAAACCTCCCCAGCTGGTTATATTTTCACTGGAGCTCGCTTAAATACTTTCTGGACAATTATAAGTGGATTTATGAGCCGTGACACACTTTGAATTTGAACAAGATAAGAGCTGCCTAATTGAAGATTCAGGAGGCAGAGAGCAGCTAAAGGGCGGGGGAGCCATAAATCTGTTATAAGAAGAGTGTGAATATTTCTGTTCGGCTGTTCCCCGCCTGAAAAAGCTGCATTTCGGCAATCGGTGGACTTTTTGAGGAGAAGCTGGAATATGATATCTGAGATCTTCAAGATGGCGTCTGCTCCTGCTTGAATGTCTGCGCGGCCGGAGAAGCACTCCAGTTTGTAAAAGGAGGATTTAAGGGGAGGCTGGACTGGACAAAAAAACCCACACAGGAAGAATGATTTTGTGTTAAATCTCGATTGATGTCTATCTCAAAAGCTGCGACAAAAGAGGAAAATAACAACTAGAAGAATTGCTGGGGAAAGATCGGGACTATAATGGATTATAATGATAAGATTTTGAAATTTGGACTAGCATGGCAGGGAGTAGCGTTAGTCAGAATCCCCAGACTTTGAAGCATGGGAAGTCAAAAATTTTTTTTTATGATTTGGCATAATATTTGGTTTAATTGATATGTATTTGTATAATTTGAAATAATTGATATGATATAATTGGTATGTAATTGGAAAATTTAATAAATTGTTTTTGTTTTTGTTTTTTTAAAGAGAGAGTGGACTTCTTACAAAACATCAACAAACTCATACAGGGGAGAAACCATAGAAGTGCTAGGGAATTAGATAGAGGTTCCGTTGTAGTGGATGTCTTTAAACGATCAAAAGACTCGGAGTGTTAAGAGTTGTAAGAGTGGAAACTCTCCAGGCCATCAAAAGATGAGAAACGGTTTAAATAGAAGGAATGTGGAATATACATTGGTTATTAGAGTGTAGAACCTGTTTCTCTCCTAGAGCTGGTTTTTGGTGTTTGGGGGAGGGAGTTGGAAATGTTTGTATCTGGGAATGGAGAGTTGCCCAAAGTGGAGCTGAGATTTGGAAGCAGAGTTATATTAATATTATAGGAGCAGCAGCATCACTCCCACTGTTATAATTGCAATAATGGAACCATGAAGAGACAGAAAGACTGAAAGCACCTATTATTTAGCTCTTTCCAATTACCGCCCGGTTTCGAATCTTCCATACCTGGGTAAGGTAATTGAGAGAGCGGTTGCCGATCAGCTGCGTAGGTTTCTGGATGAAACATCGGCTCTGGATCCATTTCAGTCCGGCTTTCGCCCTGGTTCATAGCTGCCAAGGTATCCCTTTTTTAAAGGGATTTTCCCTTATGCTGAATAGGCTTCCTCGTGAGAAAAGGGAAAACTTGGCAGCTATGCCCTGGTTATGGGACCGAGGCGGCTCTGGTCGCCCTAACAGATGATCTCCGTAGACAGCTGGATCAAGGCGGGTCGGGACTGCTGATTCTTTTTAGATCTGTCAGCAGCCTTCAACATGGTCGATCACAAACTTTGAGACCACCGCCTTGCCGACATGGGGATTCAGGGCACAGTCCGACAATGGCTGCGCCCCTTTATATCAGGTCAGGGACAGAGGGTGGCACTAGGGAAGGAGTTGTGGCCGCGGCACTCCTTGGTGTGTGGAGTCCCGTAGGGCACAATCCTTTCCCCGATGCTTTTAAACATCTTCATGTGTCCCCCTGCCCATATTGTCCAGAGTTTTGGGCTGGGTTGTCATCAATATGCTGATGACACCCAGATTTATCTGCTGATGGACGGACCGCCCTGCCTCAGCCCTGGACAGACTGACCAGGTGTTTGGAAGCTGTGGCTGGATGGCTAGGTGGGAGCCGGTTGAAGTTAAGTCCTTCGAAGACAGAGGTCCTCTGGCTGGGTCGGGACGACATGGGGTTGGGGGGCCAACTCCCATCTGTTGCGGGGGCTCAATTAGTGCCAGCGCCTTCTGTCAAGAGCTTGGGTGTAACCTTGGATGCCTCCCTTTCCATGGAGGCGCAGGTTGCAGCCACAGCTAAGGTGGCATTTTTCCATCTCCGCTGCATTAAGCAGTTGGTCCCTTACGTTTCTCGCCCTGATCTGGCCACAGTGATCCATGTGAAGGTCACCTCCAGGCTTGATTATTGTACAGTCGTACCTCGGGTTACGACCACCTCGGTTTGCGAACAGTTCGGGTTATGAACTGCGCAAACCCGGAAGTGTTTTCGCCGCGCGCGCGCGATCGCGCGATTTGCGCATACGCAAAGCGCAAAAATCGCGAAAATCGCGCTTTGCGCATGCGCAAAATGGCGGCGCCCATCGCGCTCGGTTTGCGAACTATTCGGGTTACGAACTGCGATCCGGAACGGATCGCGTTCGTAACCCGAGGTATTACTGTAACTCGCTTTACGCAGGGCTGCCCCAGAAACTCCAGCGGGTGCAGAATGACGCAGTGAGGCTCCTTACGGGGTCCCTGCTGCGGGACCATATTCATCCAGTGTTTTACCAGCTGCACTGGCTCCCAGTGGAGTACAGGATCAGATTTAAGGTGCTGGTTTTGACCTTTAAAGCCCTCGTACCTACAGGACCGCCTCTCCTGGTATGCCCCACGGTGTATCTTAAGGTCCACAAATAATAACATTTTGGAGATCCCGAGCCATAAGGTGCTTAGATTGGTCTCAACTAGGACCAGGGCCTTTTCAGTACTGGCCCCGACTTGGTGGAACGCTCTCTCACAGGAGACCAGGGCCCTGCGGGATTTGACATCTTTCTTCAGGGCCTGCAAGACAGAGCTGTTCCGCCTGGCCTTTGGCCTGGACTCAGTCTGACCCCTATGTTTTCCTCTCTTATGGTTTTGATTTGGGCCATTTTTAAACGAGGCTGCATTTTAAAAATTTAAATTGCATTAACCTGTATTTTAACTACAGGTAGGTAGCCGTGTTGGTCTGACGTAAGCGAAACAAAATAAAAAACATCCTTCCAGCAGCACCTTAGAGACCAAGTTTTTTATTTTGGTATGAGCTTCTTCAGATACACTGGAATAGAAGTCCCCAGACGATTATATATAGAGAAAGGGTGGGGAGGGGTATCACTCAGAGGGTGGTGGAAATGGGTGACTGACTAACTGATAGCTGTTGACTACTGTAAACGACTTCAAATGATATTTACAGGAAAAAGTAAGCGGTGAGATGGTAAGCCAGTGATGGTAAGCCGGTGAAAAGTAAGCCATCCGATCCTCCGCTTCTCCCCCCCCTCGGCAGCCCCCGCACCGGCGCACTTCAGCTCCGCCCCCCAGAGCCAAAGTGCGGCGGTGCGGGGGAAGAGCGCCTGCCTGCCTGCCTGCCTGCCTGCCTGCCTTCCCCGAGCAAGCGTCCTTCCCCCGCACCGCCTGCCTTCCGCGAGCCAAGAGAGCAAGCGCCACTGCCGCCAGTCCCCCGGAGCCCAGAGGAACGCATTGATTAAGTTTCAATGCATTCCTATGGGAAACCGCGACTTGCTAGGCGAATTTTTCGTAGTACGAATTGAGTCCGTTCCACTGTCAAACAGCTCTTAACTGCCAGAAAGTTCTTCCTGACATTGAGTCGGAGTTGCCTTTCTTGTAACTTGAATCCTGTTGTTTGGGTCGATCCACAAAGCATTCTGAAGATGTTTAATGCTAAAGGTTTTATTACAATTCTCTCTCTCTCCATATATATATATATATATATATATATATATATATATATATATATATATATAGGAAGCCAACCAGAGGAGGAGTAGTAGTAATGAAATAGGACATCCTATTTTGGGATATTTATTGGGATAAATGGTGAGGGGCCCCTTTACCTTTACCCTTTAATGGGACGTGGGTGGCACTGTGGTCTAAACCGCTGAGCCTAGGGCTTGCCGATCGGAAGGTCAGCGGTTCGAATCCATTGCTCTGCCCTGGTTCGCCAGAAGCGGCTTAGTCATGCTGGCCACATGACCCAGAAGCTGTACGCGAGCTCCCTCGGCCAGTAAAGCGAGATGAGCGCTGCAACCCCAGAGTCATCCACGACTGGACCTAATGGCCAGGAGCCCTTTACCTCTACCCTTTAAAACATCCTTATTTTCTTGGGAGAAATGTTTGCATTACAGTAATGTGGGTTAGATTCGTGGGGGATCCTGAAAGACAACAGTTCCGAGGGGATCTAGGAGTCTTGGTAGACCACAAACTTGACATGAGTCAACAGTGTGATACAGCAGCTCAAAAAGCCAATGCAATTCTGGGCTGCATCAATAGGAGTATAGCATCTAGATCAAGGGAAGTAATAGTACCACTGTATTCTGCTCTGGTCAGACCTCACCTGGAGTACTGTGTCCAGTTCTGGGCACCACAGTTCAAGAAGGATACTGACAAGCTGGAACGTGTCCATAGGAGGGCAACCAAAATGGTCAAAGGCCTGGAAACGATGCCTTATGAGGAACGGCTTAGGGAGCTGGGTATGTTTAGCCTGGAGAAGAGAAGGTTAAGGGGTGATATGATCGCCATGTTCAAATATATAAAAGGATGTCATATAGAAGAGGGAGGAAGGTTGTTTTCTGCCGCTCCAGAGAAGCGGACACGGAGCAATGGATTCAAGCTACAAGAAAGAAGATTCCACCTAAACATTAGGAAGAACTTCCTGACAGTAAGAGCTGTTCGGCAGTGGAATTTGCTGCCAAGGAGTGTGGTGGAGTCTCCTTCTTTGGAGGTCTTTAAGCGAAGGCTTGACAGGCCTATGTCAAGAATGCTTTGGTGGTGTTTCCTGCTTGGCAGGGGGTTGGACTGGATGGCCCTTGTGGTCTCTTCCAACTCTATGATCCTATGATTCTTCAGGCCCTTCCTGTTCTCAGATTCTGTGATGCTATGGCACTTCAAAGGGGTAGTGGGGAGAAGGGGAAAGGAAGGGGGAGAGCCCTAGATCTGGAGGTCGCCAGCCCAAGAGAGGAGGGGGGTGGAATATCTCTTTGTTGCAGACGGGGGGGGGGGAACTATTGCCTTCGAACCAAAGCTGCCCTCCAAGGAGCTCACATAAAATAAGTGGGGATATAGAGAGAGAGAGAGGGAGGGAGGGAGAGGGAAAATGTCACCTTCGTGCCCCGACTCATGGTCAGACTCATGTTCGTAGCTTCGAGAACACTGTCCAACCATCTCGTCCTCTGTCGTCCCCTTCTCCTTGGGCCCTCTGTGACGATCCTCCCTTCTCTATTACTAACAGTGTGCTGAAGGAATTCAGTTATTGTTCAAACAACCCACTATTCCTTCTTTCTCCCAAATAAACTCCCCGTTTTTATATGGGTTTGCTGAGTTTGACCAAACTGCGGGAGGCAGTGCAAGACAGAAGTGCCTGGCGTGCTATGGTCCATGGGGTCACGAAGAGTCGGACACGACTAAACGACTAAACAACAACAAAAGTACATAGAGTACAGTTCCGGCTTTCCAAATAACGTGGCTCTGTATCCTTAAAAACTCCAGGCAAATGTTACAGGAACAATCTTGTGCCCTCAGTAAGGTTTCCCTCTCAACTCAGGTTCACCTCAGCAGCTGTTGCCTCAGCCCTTTAGCCACTGCAAGGCACTCTTTTCCCTCCACTTGCCTCCTCTGCGCGTGACTTTGAGATGCAAACTCTCCACCTGCTCCCCAGGCTTAGTTTTATCTCCCCTCTTCAGTCACCACCCTTTTGAGTTTAGGTACTTTGCTGGAATAAGGAGGAACATCCAATTCGGAGAACATGTATCTTTTCTTTATGGTTTCATTTGTTTAAACTCTTAGTTCATCCTCTTCTTTTCATATAACACAGGCTTGTTGATACAGCTCCTGCATCCCCCTCTAACACTCTACCCTGCCAACTGCCAACTCCCAACTGCCATTTAGAATGCCCCACAAGCTCCGCCTCCCAAGGAACACCTGCCTATAATGGGAGTGATAGATTGGAATCATCATCAGGCCCTAGTCCGCCACACCCTCCATCTTTCCCAACATCAGGGTCTTTTCCAGGGAGTTTTCTCTTCTCTTCTCATGAGGTGGCCAAAGGACTAGCAAAGCCCAAGTTCAAACACCAGTCCCTATTTCTAAAAGGCTCCTGTAATAAGGACTCTGGACTACCCTTTAGGGTTGTCGTAAGTTACTGTTCCAAGCCCCAAACCCGTGTCAGGATGCCAGAGATTATCACTCAGGTAGAGGAGTTGCTGAATACCTGGGCTCCCGCTTTAGGGATCAGGGCTGCCCTCGCTCATGTCCCAAGATCCCCCCTTGGGAGCCATTTCCTTATGTGGGGCTTGGAGGAGACATTGGGTGTCACCTTCGTGCCCCGCAGGACTTTTTGGGAGGTGGGGGGGTCTCTTTCCCTGCCCCCTCCGAGGGTGGAACCTGACCTGGGAGATTATTAGGAAAAAACCGGATATTCAGAGCTTGTTTGGAAGGAGGAGAATTTGTGTCTTCTGGGAGGGAGGGGGGAGTCACTCATTCCTCCCCAAGGGTCAGTGAGCTCCGCTTCCTAGAGAGGCAGGGAGGTTGGGAGGGGGGAGCCAAGAGGGGAGGGGGAGGGGCCGCCATTCACATTCCCGGAAGAGCAGCAGGTCGGCAGAGGAGGAGGAAAAAGAGGTGCAAAATATAACTATATATATTGTGGGGGCGCGGGAGAGAGATAAAGACGCGCTTTTGCTCCCCGTGAATCTGCAAACAGGGCAGCTGGGAAGGGAGGGCAGGATTTGGGGCGAGGGGGGGGGGGATGAAAGGAAAGTAAGGGAGTTCCCGCTCCCCCCTCCCCCTTCTTTCTGTAGTTCAGGCGAGCGGGGGAGGGGTTGATTCAGGCGCTGCTGGGATAAAGGAGCCCCTCCCCCAGAGGGAAAGGAAATGGGAAGAGAAGAGCGAGCAGGGGGGGGGAGCATGGAGGACAAAAAGGTAGAGCTGCAGGGGGTTGGGAGGAAAGGGGGCAGAGACCCCCCCCCCAAGAACAACTCACTTCCTGGGCGCTATCTGCACAGGCCCCGATCCATGCAATCCGGCTGCAGATCGGGGAATCTCCATTCTCAGGGTTCCCATTGCACAGCCCCTCCCCCCAAAAGAAATCAGCCTTAATGCCTTTTCCTATGGGGGTGCAGGGGGGGCCTTTCTGCAGAGGGAGCACCGGCAGGGTTTGCATTGCAAGGTCTCCTTTGCAGCGCAAGGAGGTGCTCAGCTGTCAAGAGATGCTCAGCTCCCCAGCCCCCCCCCCGCGAGGACCCCCATCCCCAAGCAGGGCTGGGACTTGAAGCGAGGCCTCCATTCCGCGCCCCTCTGCGTGTTCTGGGTTCTCCCTGGCAAGCATCTCTGGGGCAAGGCTTGGAGGGTCCCTCTTGTCCAGAGCAGGGCCCCCCAAACTTTTGTCAAAGAGGGCCAGATTAAATGAAGTGAAGATGCCTGAGGGCAGACCAAAGTTGTTGACCATTTTTTACAATTTTACCCCAGAATTATTGACCTTTTTTAGAACTCGGAGTGAATAAGCAGAGAGATTCGAAAAGGCACTTTGTACATGCCTGGCCTATAGAGAGGGAGTCCATGGAGAGATGGGATAGATTGGGAGAGATTTGGTGGGCAGGGCGAAGGGGGAGCCGGCCAGGGAAACCTCTGGGCGAAGGGGAGAATGGGAGGGTGGAGGGCAGAGGAAGTTGGGGGGCTGAGGGAGGGAGGGGGGAAAGCATCCCTGGGGGAGGAATGGAAGCCATCTTGGAGAAAGAGAGAGAGACTTGGGGGCTGCTTGCCTTGACTTCTCCCTCCTGCCCAGGAATCTGCCATGACTTTGAGTCGACCAGGGAGAGATCCCTGAACAGGAGGCCTGATCCACCCACCCTCTCCTCCCTTCAAGCTCAGTCCTTGCCCTGCCAGAAGTCCCAGGTCAGCTCCTGCATGGGGCGCTGGGGGCTGTTATAGGGAGTCCAACCATGGGGAGAAAGAGGAAAGGGAGGAAGCCCACTTTATGATTTCCGCCCTTTGAGGCTTCTGTCTTGGCAACTACAGTCTCACCCACATGCCTGTGTTTCTCTGGAGAAGCATCTAAAGGGTTCCTACCCAGAGATACCTGTGCCCAACTCCTTCTCTCCATTCCAACCGGTTTCCATTACTGCCACTATTTCAGATCTCTTAAATCTGGGATTTAAGGGATTGGGAAGATTGTTATGGAAATGGGTGGGATTCTCCCCCCCCAACAGCCTGTGTATTTATCATTACAATTGTTATTTATTTATTGAATCCCTCCCCAAACATAAATACATATCCACCTGTGTATTCCACCCCCCCCCACAAGAGCAATTGCAGTCGTTAACAGTCACGAACAGGTTTACCACTCCTATCAGCCCATCACCCATTCCCCCCACTTCCCCACCCTCTGAATATACATAAGGGTCTGGTTACTTCCGTTTCAGTGTATCTGACGAAGTGTGCATGCACACGAAAGCTCATACCAAAATAAAAACCTAGTTGGTCTTTAAGGTGCTACTGAAGGATTTTTTATTTATTTTGTGTGGATTTGTAGTCAGTGGTAACCGGCCCAATCTGCATCAATATCCCCAAACTTTTCAGGATTACTAACAGCTGGCAACCTCCATTTACAATTCATTGTGCCCTTCAAACACCGTACCCCCCTTTTCATGCCCATCAGTCCTATTCAAGGAAAACTTCCTACTAAGAATTCCCACAGCATTAGCTAAATCAGGTTTGCAAGTGGTACCAAGATACAAAAGTCTACCAATTGCTGGCCTGGATTCTATGTTGTCAGGTAATGGTTTCAAATCCTGCTGATTCTTTAAGAAGTCAGTAGCCATGGGCGTTGCAACTTGGGAGTGCATCTTGCATTTGCAAATTCTGGATCAGGGCATGAATCCTTTGCCGTTGATTTAGAAGAAATGACCCATCTTCTTCTCTTTCAACTTGGATTCTGAGGTAGTTCTGGATCTTCCCCAGTTCCTTGACTGCAACCTCTTTGCTTAGGTGTTTCACAACCTGTGCATAGTGTCTGTCTGTCATTTGCTGTGGCAAGAATCGAGTCATCAGCAAAAGCTAAAATGTATGAAAAATAAATGGTCCATCACTTGACTTGTTGTACAGGCCCTTGTCGGCATGGCCTTGCTTGTACCCAAGCCATAGGGTTGAGAAAAGCCTTGCGCTGCCCTTCCTCTTCTGCCCCTTTTTTAATAAGGCCTTCTTACCAGGAGGTAGGTCAGTAAGGGTCCACGTCTTATTCTGATACAATGCATAAATCTTCTGTGCATTAGGAGGAACTTCCTGACAGTAAGAGCTGTTCGGCAGTGGAATTTGCTACCAAGGAGTGTGGTGGAGTCTCCTTCTTCGGAGGTCTTTAAGCAGAGGCCTGACAGCCATGTGTCAAGAATGCTTTGATGGTGTTTCCTACTTGGCAGGGGGTTGGACTGGAAGGCCCTTGTGGTCTCTTCCAACTCTATGATTCTATGAATTAATCCATTCCCAATGCATTCCTATGGGAAACATCGTTTTGACTTACGAATGTTTCTACTTCCAAATGTGCATTCAGAACGGATTGAATTCGTAAGTAGAGGTTCCACTGTATCTCTGTAAGTCAGCCAGTTTCCCTTCATGTTAAGTTTCTTTACCGATAAGGCCTCTTGAGGTGATAACCATCCTGGAGACTTCCTTTCAAACCATTCCCTGTATGTCAGCCAAACTTCCAATAATGGCTTCTTCATGGTGTGTTTTAAAAAAACCTTATGAACTTGTACCTTATCGTACTACAGGTACGCATGCCAACCGTATCGATTTTGTAAACCTTCAAGGTCTAATAATTCTAAATTTTCCAATTTTAACCAATCCCTTATCCATATTATACATGCTGATTCATAATACAGTTCAAGGTCAAGGAGGGAGAAGCCACCCCTTTCTTTTTTGTCAGTTAGAATTTTAAACTTTATCCTGGGCTTTTTACCCTGCCATATAAAATGTGAAATTACCTTTTGCCACTCTTTAAATTGTGTTTTGCCTGTGATAATTGGGATTGTTTGGAATAAGAAAAGAAGCTTGGGTAATATTGACATCTTTATAGCAGCCATTCTGCCCCACCAAGATAAGTTAAGCTTGCTCCATGTTTCCAGATTGAATTTCACTTCCTTCCATGCTGTTATGTAATTGTCTTTGTACAGGTTTGAGTTTTTTGGTGATAACCAGATACCTAAATATTTTACTTTCTTAACCGCTGTTATTCCTATTTTTGATTGTAACTGGTCTGTTTGTTCTAAGTTCAGATTTTTCACCATCATTTTTGTCTTGTTTCTGTTCAATTTTAATCCCGCTAGTGCCCCATACTCCTCAATTACTGGTATTTTCAAGGCCTGTCGCTGATGTTTGCGGATCTTGTAGCGTTAGGACTATGTCATCAGCGAATGCCTTTAGTTTATATTCTCTCATTCCATGTCTTACTCCTATTATGCTTTCTGTTTTCCTTTTTTTCTGTAAGAATACTTCCAATGTAAGTATAAACAATAAGGGCAAAAACGGGCAACCCTGCCTCGTGCCTTTCGAAATTCTTTTTTTTTAATCTAAAAATCTTTATTGAAATATCAATTAAAACCATACAACTGAAATACATACATACAATAAAAATCTGTAATCAAAACTAATTATACATTACTAACAAAAATTTAAATCAATTAAAGGTAAAGGTAAAGGGACCCCTGACCATTAGGTCCAGTCGTGACCGACTCTGGGGTTGCGCGCTCATCTCGCATTATTGGCCAAGGGAGCCGGCGTACAGCTTCCAGGTCATGTGGCCAGCATGACAAAGCCGCTTCTGGCGAACCAGAGCAGCGCACAGAAACGCTGTTTACCTTCCCGCTGTAGCGGTTCCTATTTATCTACTTGCATTCTGACGTGCTTTCGAACTGCTAGGTTGGCAGGAGCTGGGACCAAGCAACAGGAGCTCACCCCGTCACAGGGATTCGAACCACCGACCTTCTGATCAGCAAGCCCTAGGCTCAGTGGTTTAACCACAGCGCCACCTGGTTACTAACAAAAATTTAAATCAATTACCTAACTCAAATACCTTAAGTATAAGTTATATAGTAACTTCTACTAATTCCAAATAATTCCTACTTATATTTAACTCCCCCTGTCCTCCTCCCAGGTTAATTTTAACTCACTATTGTAATGCTTTCTTTTATTTTTCATCTTGGGATCTTTACAGAACATTGGAAGTAAATCCAAGCTTTGTTAGATAGTCTCCAAATTTTTCCCAATTGTTTTTGAATTTTTGAATGCTTCCCCCTCTAATTGAATTTGTTAATTTGGCCAATTCAATATAGCTTAGTACTTTTTCTTGCAATTCTCTAATAGTAGGAGTTTCCTCCTTTTTCCAATTTTTAGCAATTAAAATTCTCGCCGCTGCTACAGCATAAAGGAAGAACTTTTCATCTTGTTTACTTATATCTTCTCCTACCATTCCCAGTAGAAAAGACTCCGGGGCTTTTTAATGTTATATTTTAAAAATTTTTTTCAATTCTTCTAATATATATATTTTTTAAAAATTTTAAAAATACTTTATTTCAAATTCTTAAAATTTACATAATACAAAAAACATACAGAAAACACAAAAAGAAACTGAGGAAAAAAAACCAAATAATCTATAAACAATATACATGAACCAAAACTCAAATTCAAACATAGACCAAACCAGACATACAAAAATCATAATAACCAAACATAATAACCAGAAATAATGTGTATATATATATATATATGTACCTACATGCATATATATACTAACTCAAAAAGCTAACTGATTCCCAAATAACTCGCGCATTACACATCAAGCATAATGCGGAAAAGAAAACAACCCCCCCCAAAAAACACAGAGGGTGATACGAAAACCAGAAAGTCAGGAAAAAAAAAAGGACGAAACAAAAACCGAAATACTTCCAATTGTCTGCGTACTGATACCTTGTGTTGTAATCTTTTCTTTACTTGTTTTACTCCAACTTTCGCCCCCGGCCACTTCCGGGTAGATTTACCTACTTTAACCTGAAATGTGTTGTCTATTTGTACAGATTTTAATTTAAGCAAATCACCAACTCCGATTTTAAACCTTCCTTTGTTAGATATTCCTCTAGTAATTTCCATTCCCTTTGGATTTTTTGATTTGGGGTGTTTCTTATGTAAGCTGTCATCTTTGCTAAATTCATATACTCTATTAATTTACTTTGCCAATCCCATAATGTCGGTATCTCTTCCCCTTTCCATCTCTGTGCTATAAGAATCCTTGCTGCTACCACCGCGTACAGTAAGATGTTCTTCCTGTCACTGGGTATACCCTCGGGTATCATGCTTAACAGGAACAGCTCTGGGGTCTTTCCAAATGTGCACTTTAGCATCCTCTTTAGCTTCTCATAAATCATATTCCAGAACCCTTGAATTTTTTTGCACTGCCACCAGCAGTGCATGTACGATCCTACTTGCACATGGCACTTCCAGCACTTATCTGAGCCTTTTTAATAAATCTTTACTAATTTTTCTGGCGTTAGGTGCCACCTATATACCATCTTCAGGATATTTTCCTTTATCGCTGTGCAGGCTGTAAATCTTATACTTTCTGTCCATAATTTCTCCCACTGTGTACAATCAATAACCCTGTCAAAATCCTGTGCCCACTTTACCATCACAACTTTGACTATCTCATCTTTTAGATTCCATTCCAACAGGAATTTATATAATGCTGCCAATTGTCTTCCCCCACCTTCAATTAACATCTCTTGTAATTTTGATCTTTTTTCTTGGAAGCCAATTCCCTTATGTTTCATAAACAGACTTTGAATTTGATTGTACTGCAGCCAGCTTGCACAGTGATTCTTAATTTCCTCATATGATTTCAAGATATATTGATTGCCTATCACTTTTATCAGGTCTTGATATGTTAACCATCTATCTTTATTTCCTCCCCCCCCCCCGGGCCGTCATCTCGAGGGGCGATGCCCACCACGGTGTCTTCGGTTCTAATAATTTCCTATACTCCAACCATACTCTAAATATTGAATTTTTAATCACATGATCTGAAAATTCATTATGGATCTTTTCATTTTCTTGT
Organism: Zootoca vivipara; assembly: GCF_965207765.1. Classification (NCBI taxonomy): domain Eukaryota; kingdom Metazoa; phylum Chordata; class Lepidosauria; order Squamata; family Lacertidae; genus Zootoca; species Zootoca vivipara. Next base: position 121,870,638 of record NC_142584.1, read on the forward strand.
AAGAGATACGCATGCCAGCCAAGAGAGTTCCTGAAACCTTCTAAATCTAATACTTCTCTATTCTCTAATATAATCCATTCTTTTAGCCAGCACAGATTTGCTGCGGCGTAGTACAGTTTTAAATCCGGTACACCCCAACCTCCTCTCTCTTTGCTATCTGTTAGGATTTTAAATTGGATTCTAGGTTTCTTTTTACCCCATATAAATCTACTTAAGTCTCGTCTCCAATTAACAAAAATCTCGTTTTTCCCAATAATCGGTAACATCTGAAACAAGAATAGAATTTTTGGCAATATCATCATTTTTATAGTCGATATTCTTCCCGTTATTGATAGATGTAAATTATCCCATTTCTCTAAATCCCTTCTAATTTCCTTCCACATCCTTCCATAATTATCCTGATATAAATTTACATTATTTTTTGTCACTATTATTCCCAAATACTTTACCTTTTTTACCACCTCCCAACCCGTGGCCGATTCTAATTTCTTCGCTTCATTTTCCCTCATGTTTTTAACAATCATTTTTGTTTTCCCTTTATTAACCCTAAATCCTGCTATCTCTCCATAACTTTCTAGTTTTGATTTCAGCCTTCCCACGGAATCTACTGGTTCCTCCAATATTATCAAAATATCGTCCGCAAAGGCCTTAAGTTTGATTTCACTCTTCCTAGCCTTTAATCCTCTAATATTTCTATCATCTTTAATTTCTCCTATCAGGCACTCTATTGATAAAATAAAAAGGAGGGGGGACAAAGGGCATCCCTGCCTCGTTCCTTTTTTGATTTCAAATTCTTCTGTGACTTCGCCGTTTATTATTAATCTTGCTGATTGCTCCTTGTATATCGCATTTATTGCCCTTAAATAATTCCCCTCTATCCCAATCTCCTCCATTTTTTTTCCATAAATTTCCAGATCAGATTATCAAACGCTTTCTCAGCGTCAAGGAAAATAAAAGCAACTTTTTTACTCGGATTCCAATCCAAAAACTCGATCGCATCCAAAAGTATTCTCATGTTATTACACATTTTTCGTTTGGGCAAAAAACCTTGCTGTTCGACACCCAATATCCTATTCAATACTTTCTTTAGTCTATCTGCCAGAATCAACGCAAAAATTTTGTAATCCGAATTCAAGAGGGATATGGGTCTATAATTTCCAACTTCTTCTTTCTTATTATTATCTTTTGGGATTAATACAATGAATGCTTGTTGCCAGGATTTAGGAAATATTCCTTTTTCCAAAATTTCATTAGCGAGTTTTTGATATATCTCAATTATTTCGTCCTTAAAATTTTTATAATGTTGACCTGCTAATCCATCCATCCCGGGAGACTTTCCTTGTTTTAATTTACTAATTACGCCAGATATTTCTTCCTTTAATATTGGGTTACTTAACTCTTTTTTCTCTTCATCTTTTAATTTGGTCAAATTTAAATTTCTAAAATAATTTTTTAATTTTCTCTCATTTATATCTTCCTCTTTATATAGATTTTTATAATATTTCCAAAAACATTTTTGAATATCTTCCCCTTTTGTCCAATTTTTCTCCCCCTCCCTAATATTTGTGATTAGACTGTTTTCCTGTTTTTTCCTCAATTGCCATGACAAAAGGCGTCCGGCTTTCCCTCCTAATTCAAACTGTCTTTGCTTTGCCCACTTTATCTTCTTTTCAATTTCATTCCCAATCACCATTGACAGACTATTCTGTAAAATTTGAATCTGATTTGCTATTTTCGTCTCCTTTGGGTTTTCCCCCAATTCTTTCTCTTTTTCTTCTATTTCCTTTTCTATATTTTTAATTTTTTCCCTTCTCTCTCTGTTAATTCTACTTTTCTGTTGAATATACAAGCCCCTCACAAAAGCTTTACTCGCCTCCCAAACTGTTGTAATATCCATGTCCTCCCTCATATTTATTTGGAAAAATTCCGTCAATAATTTTTTCACCTTTGCGACGAACACCTCATCATTTAGTAGCCCTTCATCCATTCGCCACCTACCCTTTCTTCTTTCTTTCTCTTTCAGACTTACCATCACTGGGTTATGGTCGCTAATTGATTTTGGTAAGATTTCACTCTTTGTTAATTTTAGCATCAGATTTGTTGATAGCCACATCATATCCAGTCTGGCTGCTGACTTTTGAAGACCTGAGTAATGAGTGAATTTCTTTTCCTTAGGATTACTTATTCTCCAGCTATCCTTTAGCTCAAATTCATCTATTAAATCCCTAAAGTCTCTTGGTAACTCTCCATTACTCTTTCTCTCTTTATTCGTTCTATCCAGTTTCGCATTCCAGACCCCATTAAAGTCCCCCGTTAATATAATTTCCTCCCCTTCTATTAACTTGCCCATTTGGTCTTTCAACTTTTTATAAAATCCTGATTTGCAACCGTTAGGTGCATAGATGTTAATCACTATCACGTTACCTTGTACCTACCATTCTTCCTTCTTCATCCTGGAGGATCTTCTCTGACTTAATATTTCTCCTTACATAAGTGGCTACCCCCCTCTTCTTTTTCTCATCCAACGCTGTGTGTACCTCTCCCAACCTTTTATTGTCTAGAACTCTCTTATGTCTACTAGCTACATGCGTCTCTTGAAGGCAGATCACATCCCAAATACCTTTTTTTAGAATGTGTTCTACCTTATTCCTCTTCAATTTATTGTTCAGCCCGTTCACATTCCATGAGATCACCTTTAAATTCATCACTTTAATATCACACTTTAATATTTCAAACTAACCAAAACCAAAGGAAAAAGATATTTACTCTTTACACTTAGTCAGAAATAGGCAAGGATAAAAATAGCAAAGAGACTTATTATAACGTTAAATTATATCGCCGAGTTCTTCTGATAATTTCTGAACCAAGACCACCCCTTTAAATGTCTACCGATGTCTAGGGTAGAGCTTAAACAGCAAAACCAAAAAAAACGAAAAAGAAAAGCTTCACAGACTCAAAACATAAGGGGGGGTATACAACCGAATTCTTGCCCCCTCCCTCTTCTATTGTTCTATTTGCCCTTCTTCAGTATTGCTCTCACCCTCCTCCCCTCCTATTTCGTTCTTAAGCCTTCTACTATACCTCTCCGCCGCCTCAGCTGATTTTATTGTCTTCCTTCTTTCCTTATAAAAAAGGTTACACCCTCAGGGTACTCCCAGGTATACCAAATACCCCTCCTCCTCAAAGCATCTGTTAAACTTTTATAATTTTGTCTTTTTAATCTAAATCTTTTCGGGATTTCTTTGTATAGAATCATAGAATCATAGAATCATAGAATCATAGAGTTGGAAGAGACCACAAGGGCCATCCAGTCCAACCCCCTGCCAAGCAGGAAACACCATCAAAGCATTCCTGACAGATGGCTGTCAAGCCTCTGCTTAAAGACCTCCAAAGAAGGAGACTCCACCACACTCCTTGGCAGCAAATTCCACTGCCGAACAGCTCTCACTGTCAGGAAGTTCTTCCTAATGTTCAGGTGGAATTTTCTTTCTTGTAGTTTGAATCCGTTGCTCCGTGTCCGCTTCTCTGGAGCAGCAGAAAACAACCTTTCTCCCTCCTTTATATGACATCCTTTTATATATTTGAACATGGTTATCATATCACCCCTTAACCTTCTCTTCTCCAGGCTAAACATACCCAGCTCCCTAAGCCGTTCCTCATAAGGCATCGTTTCCAGGCCTTTGACCATTTTGGTTGCCCTCTTCTGGACACGTTCCAGCTTATCAGTATCCTTCTTGAACTGTGGTGCCCAGAACTGGACACAATACTCCAGGTGAGGTCTGACCAGAGCAGAATACAGTGGTACTATTACTTCCCTTGATCTAGATGCTATACTCCTATTGATGCAGCCCAGAATTGCATTGGCTTTTTTAGCTGCTGCATCACACTGCTGACTCATGTCAAGTTTGTGGTCAACCAAAACTCCTAGATCCTTTTCACATGTACTGCTCTCAAGCCAGGTGTCTCCCATCCTGTATTTGTGCCTTTCATTTTTTTTGCCCAAGTGTAGTACTTTACATTTCTCCTTGTTAAAATTCATCTTGTTTGCTTTGGCCCAGTTGTCTAATCTGTTAAGGTCATTCTGAAGTGTGATCCTGTCCTCTGGGGTGTTAGCCACCCCTCCCAACTTGGTGTCATCTGCAAACTTGCTCAGGATTCCCTCAAGCCCATCATCCAAGTCATTGATAAAGATGTTGAACAAGACTGGGCCCAAGACAGAACCCTGTGGCACCCCACTAGTCACTACTCTCCAGGATGAGGAGGAGCCATTGATGAGCACCCTTTGGGTTCGGTCAGTAATCCAGCTACAAATCCACTGAATGGTAGCATTGTCTAGCCCACATTTTACCAGCTTCTTTACAAGAATATCATGGGGCACCTTGTCAAAGGCCTTGCTGAAATCAAGATAGGCTACATCCACAGCGTTACCTTCATCTACCAGGCTTGTAATTCTGTCAAAAAATGAGATCAGATTAGTCTGACATGACTTATTTTTCAGGAACCCATGCTGACTTTTAGTGATCACAGAGTTTCTTTCTAGGTGCTCACAGACTGTTTGCTTAATGATCTGCTCTAGAATCTTTCCTGGTATTGATGTCAGGCTGACTGGGCGGTAATTGTTTGGGTCCTCTCTTTTCCCCTTTTTGAAAATAGGGACAACATTTGCCCTCCTCCAGTCTGCTGGAACTTCGCCTGTTCTCCAGGAATTTTCAAAGATTATTGCCAGTGGTTCTGAAATCACCTCTGCCAGTTCTTTTAATACTCTTGGATGTAGTTCATCTGGCCCTGGAGACTTGAATACATCTAAACTAGCCAAGTATTCTTGTACTACCTCCTTACTTATTCTGGGCTGTGTTTCCCCTGCTGAATCATCTGCTCCATATTCTTCAGGTCGGGCGTTGTTTTCTTTCTTGGAGAAGACTGAGGCAAAGAAGGCATTGAGGAGTTCTGCCCTTTCTCTGTCCCCTGTTTGCATTTCACCATGTTCTCCTCTGAGTGACCCCACTGTTTCCTTGTTTTTCCTTTTGCTACGGACATACCCATAAAAGCCCTTTTTGTTGCTTTTAACCTCTCTGGCGAGCCTGAGTTCATTCTGTGCTTTAGCTTTTCTGACTTTGTTTCTACACGTGCTGGCTATATGTTTGAATTCCTCTCTGGAGATTTCCCCCCTTTTCCATTTTTTGTACATATCCCTTTTAAATCTTAACTCAGTCAAGAGTTCTTTAGATAGCCAGCCTGGCTTCTTTAGGCACCTTCCATGTTTCCGTCTCATTGGTATTGCCTGAAGTTGTGCTTTTAATATCTCCCTTTTAACAAACTCCCAACCATCATGAACTCCCTTCCCTTTTAGTATTACTGTCCATGGGATTTCACCCAGCGTTTCCCTAAGTTTTCTGAAGTCGGCTTTCTTAAAGTCTAGAATTTGGACCTTAGTATGCTTGGTTGCTCCTTTCCGCTGGATAATAAACTCCAGAAGAGCATGGTCACTCCCACCTAATGATCCTGCCACTTCTACCCCACCAACCAAGTCATCACTATTGGTTAGGACCAGATCTAAAATGGCTGATCCTCTTGTTGCTTCTCCCACTTTCTGGACAATGAAGTTGTCTGCAAGGCCAGTGAGGAATCTGTTCGACCTTATGCTCTTGGCTGAGTTTGACATCCAACAAATATCAGGATAGTTGAAATCCCCCATTACTACTATCTCACTTCCTTTGGAATGCTTGGCCATCTGTTCCAGGAAGGCATCATCTGTGTCCTCAGTTTGGCTTGGGGATCTATAGTAAACTCCCACAATGAGATCACTGTTGTTTTTCTCTCCCTTAATTTTGACCCAGATACTCTCAATTTGGCTTTGAAGTTTTAAATCCTGGATCTCTTCACAGGTATACATATCCCTAACATATAAAGCTACTCCTCCTCCTTTCCTGTTTGGTCTATTTCTCTTAAATAGATTGTATCCCTCTATTACTACATTCCAGTCATGAGACTCATCCCACCAGGTTTCAGTGATGCCTATTATGTCATATTTAGTTTGCTGTACCAAGAGCTCAAGTTCATCTTGTTTATTTCCCATGCTCTGTGCATTAGTATACAGACATTGAAGACCGTTGATCATTCCCCCATGTCTCTTATTTAAGGATATTTTCGTCCCACCACTAGGTCTGCATGCTGCTTGCTCCATTTGGTCCTTGACATTTGGATGATCATCTTCAGCATTTGATAGACTCCTACCTTCAGGACCACTGTCTCCCTCCCCCACATAAGTCAGTTTAAAGCCCTCCTGTAGATAGCTATTACTTTCCCATCTATCACAAGTTCCTCTTTCTTCTTCTTTTGTAGAATCTTGTCTTTCAGTAATGATGAGTTCATGTGGACCATGCAGTCTCCCGTCAATTTTTTCTTTTTATCCATCCTCACTCTGTAGATTTTGTCCACATCCATCCATAAGTCCTCTTCTTTTACTTTAAGCCACGCAGCCAGTTCCTTCACCAGCCTTTCTTCAATCTGCTCATTTTGGACCTCTGGGACGCCTCTCATTCGGAGAATCAGAGCCCTTTGCCTCATCTCAATTAGTGCTATCTGGTCCTCTAGTTCTTCACATCTTTTTCTCCAATTCCTTTGGTCATCCTCCTCCTTATTTTGCAGCCTTCTCAATTCTTTGGTCTCCTGCACCACTTTCTTGATAGCCTCCTCCTGTTTGTTTACTCTCAGATTTGTTTCATTTACAGCTTTATCCAGCTCTTTATTTTTGGTGCTTAACTCCGCAATTTGTCCAGACATGTCTGTAATCATTTTGGAGTTCTGTTCTAATTTGGATTCGACAGATTCCATTTTGGACTCAACGGCGTCTAATTTATCGCACAGGGATTTGTTCATCTCCGAAATAAGTTCTTTAATGTCTGCTAAGGCGATATTGTCAGGAGATGATGATTGTCTCCTCGCTTGGCTTGCTGCTGTCGTTGTCTGGGCTTTATTTTTGTTCATCTTGCTAGACTGGTGACCTCCTGTTCTCGTGGATGCTCTGACGTATTCTCTCTTGCTGGGAGTTCCCCCCTAAAGGGCTTAAAATAACATTAGTTTCCAGTCACTGGGCAGAGAGTAAAATTCCCCGGCTTTAAAGCACAGTTTTTGGAAGTGAGGGTTCCTCCCCTCCTCTAGATGTCGCTCTCAACCTCTTATTCCAGCTCCTCACTTCCTTCTTAATGGCAGAGGTGGGTATGTCGTCGCTGCTCACTTCCTTGGAGAAGGGGGAAGTTCACAAACAGGATGAGTCTGCTGAAATTATTCCTCCATTTTTTACAGGCTCCGCTCCAAAGTCAGGGAAATAAAATAAAATAGTCTCCTCCTCCCACACGCCAAACTTGCCTTGCTTTCAATCGCGCCTCCACTCGCCTGCTGCCTCCACAATCTTGTGCCGGCACCGGCTTGTTTTGGGCTTCGCTAAAATTTCCTCTGCTTGGCAACAGCCTGGTGAATGCTTCCCCTTAATTAAATGTTTATAAAAGTCTGTACAAAGTCTCTCCTTTACAAGTATTCTTTCTCAGTACCGCACGGCAACCCTCCGACCTTTCTTTCTGCTTACCGCCTCTCTCTTATTTCACCTCTCCCGCCTCTGTCGTATTCTCACCCCGTTAGCGGGCTTAGCGGACTTTCTCAAACTACTTCTTCGGTCGAAGTGCCTCAGCACTTGCTGGTTGAGACCTCAAAAAAAAGCGTCTTGCCACAGAGCCGCTTGTGAGTTTTGCGCTCCGCTTTCCTCCCCCCCCTTCCACCAAACTGCGGTGCCGGGAGGGTGGAGTTCAGCCTCTCGCGCCGCTTTTTTTCCCCCCTCCGCGATAGCCCCATGCTATCGCTCAAACCGAGGGGGGGGGAATTTGACGCTACCCCCCCTCACGCTTTGCTCTTGGCCGCCGGGAGGTTCTCCAGTTGCGAGACTCCTCCGGACGCGTCTCGACACCAGCGCGCCTTGACCGGAAGTCGTTTACTTATATCTTCTCCTACCATTCCCAGTAGAAAAGACTGGGTGAAGATCTGTCGGTGAAGATCAACAAAATGTATAAGACCAAGGACATGTCATAAGGAAGTGGGATCCTTCACTCATATTTGGTGGCATTGTGAAAAAATAAAACCATTCTGGAACAAAATATTATAAGAATTGAAAAAAATTTTTTTTAAATATAACATTAAAATTTTTAAAAAAATTTTTTCAATTCTTATAATATTTTGTTCCAGAATGGTTTTATTTTTTCACAATGCCACCAAATATGAGTGAAGGATCCCACTTCCTTATGACATGTCCTTGGTCTTATACATTTTGTTGATCTTCACCGACATCAAATACCATTTGTAAATCTTGATCATGTTGATCATGACATCTTGATCATGTTTTCTCAAATACCTTCAGACGCTGTAAACCTCCAAGTTGTTTCCCATAATCTTTCCCATTTTTCCATATGAATAGATTTTCCCAAGTCCATTGCCCATGGAACCTGGCCAGATGGGCGGGGTATAAATAATAAATTATCATCATCATCATCATCATTGTTTCCTTTACCATTTCATCATTTACTTCTCATTCCAAAAGTGTATTATACATTTAAGAGATAATTTTCTGATTATTTTGTAATAAATTTATATCTAATAAGGATGGTTCCTCTCTAAATCCTCCCCCCCCCCATCTTCATTAAATCTACTACAGATTTGGTGATATTGGAGCCATCCCTTTACATGTTTTTTAATAACTTCAAATTTTTAAACTTTAAATTCCCCCTGATTTTCTTCAATTAAATCTTTATATTCCCCCCACTTTCCATCCAAATTTAATTTCTTTATTGTTCTTATTTCTACTGGTGATAACCATTTTGGGGTTTGGGGTTCCAAGAGTCGTCTATGTTTCTCCCACACCTTTAATAATGATTTCTTAATAATATGTGTGTTGAATCCTTTATGTACTTTGATTTTCCCATCTTCCAAATAGGCGTGCCAGCCAAATTTATTCTCGAATCCCTCCAAATCCAGTAGCTTATGATTTTCTGCCTCGTGCCTTTCGAGATTCTGAATGGCTCTGTCAGGTCATTATTTATGATGATTTTCGCCTGCTGTTCTCTATATATTGCTCCCACACAGTTCATAAATATCTTTCCCATCCCCATTGCCTCCAGATTCTTTTTCATAAAACACCATGAGACGTTGTCCAAAGCCTTCTCGGCATCGATAAAAATTAAGGCTGCTTGTTTGTTAATTTTAACGTCTAAAAAGTCAATTATATTTAAGATATTTCTCATATGTTCTCATGGCTTGAACATACACCTCACCATTCTTAGTCAAATTACATTTCCCATTTCCAAACGTTATCTGGAAACCTTTGCTGTCCAAACTGGACACACTAAGCATCTTACAACTGAGTTGTGGAATATACAAAACTGTCTCCACAGTAGTATCCAGAGCTTCGTTGTTCACATTAAATTTTAAATTCGCAGAACATGCATCTTTAGCTTCAACACCATTGCCACCTGCAATTTCAATGTGAGATTCTGCAATATAGGTTGTTTTTGTTTGTTTTTAAATCACTCTTGGTCACTTTATTTTGAAGTACATCTTTTTTTAGGTAGTTGCCACAGCAGCTGCTTGGGTCCTCTGCACAGACACTCTGGTGGCATGAGTCTTTGCAAGATGATCAGTGAACTCCTGATATGGTGACTTGGTCAACACAGTCTCTTTCCACAGATCAGGGGTAAGGTAACTATAGGTCTTTGAGATTGCATCAAAGGTGGCCTTGGCAAAGTTGCCCAAGGTAGCAGTGCAGCCCCTCGCTGATGTGTGACAGTCGTCAATACCAGCCATCATCAGCAATTTCTTGGGAACTGGGGCAGACACAATTCCAGTACCACGTGGCGCAGGGATGAGATGTACAAGTACGGAGCCACACCGACCTGTTACCTTGCAAGGTACAGTATGCGGCTTGCCGATCTTGTTTCCCCAGTAGCCTCTCCCAGTAGCACAATGGACAGCTTTGCAAGAATGATGGCCCCACGGGTGGCAGTGGCAACTTCCTTGGAGCACTTGACCCCAAGACCAACATGACCAATCACCACAAAGGCCTTGAACCTGGTGTGCTGACCAGCCCGGGTTTGTTTCTGAACTGGCATGATCTTCAAAACCTCATCCTTCAGGGATGAGCCCAGGAAAAAGTCAATGATTTCAGACTCCTTGATTAGAAGGGAGAAAAGGTAAATCTCCTCCAGAGACTTGATTTTCATGTCCTTTACTAGGCGACCAAGTTTGGTGACTGGAATCCATTCTTTGTCTTCAGCTTTGCCCCGAGCTCCATGCCCTTGGCCACGTCCCCTGCCACGGCCTCTCCCACGCCCTCGGCCTCCACTGCCAAAGCCTCCTCAGAAGCCTCCCCTGGCAGCAGCTCCCCCACCTGCAGCTGCTCCAGCTCCTCCTGCCCCCCCCCCCCGCAGCACCGGCGTCGTCCGCCATTTGGTGTTCTCGACTAGAAGCATTCTGCAATATAGTTAATGTCATTAAAATATTCCCTTTTATATGAGAAATGGCTGGAAACTCCTGAATTTCAAATCACTTATTACATTGATTTTCACGATTATGAACAGTCAAATTCTTTTCTTATAGTAGCAAAGTGCATTCAGATCTCCCCTTCTTTTCCTTACCTTGTTTATAAGGAAGGGGTTTCTTTGCCTTTGGAGCCTTACACTTCCTTGCACTGTGGCCTTCTTTGTTACAATTAAAGCACACAATTTTCCTGGGTGTGTCTCTGGCCTTTGCAATCTGTTTAGACGCATAATTAGTGTCTCCATACATGTGCTCTAAATCTTTTAAGATTTGAGACGCATCATCTCCTGCAATCAATCATGGATAACTGCTCATCATGGAGCCCGTCTAAAATGATGATTCTGGCTTTACTATTCTTCAGCATCCATGCTCTGATCTGATGGATCTTAAACCATATATCCAGACTCACAACTGCTAGCTGTGAGCACCAATAAACAGATGAAATTCAGCTTCAGAGATTTTGAAGTCATTCTTTTATTTTAATAATCTAAACAAATATAGCTATAATACACAGACTGTGTGAGTTTAACAGTAATAAGAACGCATCTTTACCTCAGAACACACACTCCAGAATTGACAGTTAGGAAGAACAGTTACCAAGGAAGGCTCCTCCCCCTTCTCGCTCCACTGAGTCAGGATATTGACAGAAAAGGAGGGATGAAAATACTAACATGATCTTGGCTAAACCCTCTTCACTTGAGTCAGTTGGCTTACGATTTTCAATACAGTGGTACCTCGGGTTACAAACACCTTGGGTTACAAACACTTCGGGTTACAGACTCCGTTAACCCGGAGGTCGTACCTCAGGTTAAGCAATTTACCTCAGGATGGGAACAGAAATCATGCAGCAGCAGGAGGCCCCCATTAGCCAAAGTGGTACCTCAGGTTAAGAACGGTCTCAGGTTAACAACAGAACTCCGGAACGAATTATGGTAAACGCCTTTCCTTCTGCATCTCCAGCTCTCTCCATGCAATGCAAGGCTGAGAGATGGAGGTCCAACCCCAAGAACATTCTCCTACCTGAGCACTCCTTCAGCCGACCACAACCAACAAGTCTTCTCACTGGACTTATATATGGGTCTCCCAAAATGGTTAACATGCACCTCCTGAGGCCAAAGGGACTGTCCAGGTGATTAGGTTCGGAACCTGACGTACCACTGTAGCTTCCAAGATTTCTCTTGCATCTAGAAGCGCTATTAAATGTTGCTTCCAGTGCACAAAATTGTATTCATTTAACTTAGGACCCTGATGAATAGTGGGCAGGTTCGTGGACATAGAGCAGCTGCCTTTCCTGTGAGAAACCACTTTTTATAAAAAGTAAACCCCACTGTTCAAGCGTCTTCTGAGATAATGCTGTTTCATTAACGCTGATTAAGGGATATGAAAGGCTGATGATGCATTACAATTATTTAATATGATTTCATTTGCCTTTCTTAAAAATCTGGACCATGTGGAAAAGAGGAGAGATTGCACAAGATGTTAAAATAAGAGCAGGTGTTGATTGATGTGTATAATATTCCTTTCTTCTCTTTGTAGATAAAAAATGGGATTTCCTCCCCCCTTCGCCCTCCAAAGAAGACAAAGGCAGTCAGAATTCTGGGGGCCATGTTCAATGTGAATAACGAAGAAACCATTTAAATGCATGGAGTGTGGAAAGAGAAAAAATTTGAAAGTATGGAGTATGGGAAGAGCTTCAATGACAGTGGAACACTAAGAAAACATCAGCAGATTCACACAGGGGGCAAACCATTTGAATGTATGGAGTGTGGAAAGACCTTCAGTCAGAGTGGACACCTTAGATACCATCAACGGTCTCATACAGGGGAGAAACCATTTAAATGCATGGAGTGTGGAAAGAGTTTCACGAAGAGTGGAAACCTTAGAATTCATCAACGGACTCACACTGGTGAGAAACCATTTAAATGCATGGAGTGTGGAAAGAGCTTCAGTCAGAGTGGAGACCTTAGAATTCATCAACGGACTCACACTTGTGAGAAACCATTTAAATGCATGGAGTGTGGAAAGAGCTTCAGTCAGAGTGGAGACCTTAGAATTCATCAACGGACTCACACTGGTGAAAAACCATTTAAATGCATGGAATGTGGAAAGAGCTTCACTGACAGTGGAACACTTAGAAAACATCAATGGACTCACACAGGAGAGAAACCATTTGAATGTATGGAGTGTGGAAAGGGCTTCACTTCTAATCAAGTACTTATGATTCATCAACGGACTCACACAGGAGAGAAACCGTTTAAATGCATGGAGTGTGGAAAGAGCTTCAGTCAGAAAGGACACCTTAGAATTCATCAACAGAGTCACACAGGAGAGAAACCATTTGAATGCATGGAGTGTGGAAAGAGTTTCAGTCAGAGTGGAACACTAAGAAGACATCAACGGACTCACACAGGGGAGAAACCATTTAAATGCATGGAGTGTGGGAAGAGCTTCACTGATAGTGGATCACTTAGAATTCATCAACGGACTCACACTGGTGAGAAACCATTTAAATGCATGGAGTGTGGAAAGAGCTTCAGTCACAGTGGAACATTAAGAATTCATCAACGGACTCACACTGGTGAGAAACTATTTAAATGCATGGAGTGTGGAAAGAGCTTCAGTCAGAAAGGACACCTTAGAATTCATCAACAGAGTCACACAGGAGAGAAACCATTTGAATGCATGGAGTGTGGAAAGAGTTTCAGTCAGAGTGGAACACTAAGAAGACATCAACGGACTCACACAGGGGAGAAACCATTTAAATGCATGGAGTGTGGGAAGAGCTTCACTGATAGTGGATCACTTAGAATTCATCAACGGACTCACACTGGTGAGAAACCATTTAAATGCATGGAGTGTGGAAAGAGCTTCAGTCAGAGTGGAGACCTTAGAATTCATCAACGGACTCACACTGGTGAAAAACCATTCAAATGCATGGAATGTGGCAAGAGCTTCACTGACAGTGGAACACTTAGAAAACATCAATGGACTCACACAGGAGAGAAACCATTTGAATGTATGGAGTGTGGAAAGGGCTTCACTTCTAATCAAGTACTTATGATTCATCAACGGACTCACACAGGAGAGAAACCGTTTAAATGCATGGAGTGTGGAAAGAGCTTCAGTCAGAAAGGACACCTTAGAATTCATCAACAGAGTCACACAGGAGAGAAACCATTTGAATGCATGGAGTGTGGAAAGAGTTTCAGTCAGAGTGGAACACTAAGAAAACATCAACGGACTCACACAGGGGAGAAACCATTTAAATGCATGGAGTGTGGGAAGAGCTTCACTGATAGTGGATCACTTAGAATTCATCAACGGACTCACACTGGTGAGAAACCATTTAAATGCATGGAGTGTGGAAAGAGCTTCAGTCAGAGTGGAGACCTTAGAATTCATCAACGGACTCACACTGGTGAGAAACCATTTAAATGCATGGAGTGTGGGACAAGCTTCAGTCAGAATGGACACCTTATAATTCATCAACGGACTCACACAGGAGAGAAACCATTTGAATGTATGGAGTGTGGAAAGGGCTTCACTTCTAATCAAGTACTTATGATTCATCAACGGACTCACACAGGAGAGAAACCGTTTAAATGCATGGAGTGTGGAAAGAGCTTCAGTCAGAAAGGACACCTTAGAATTCATCAACAGAGTCACACAGGAGAGAAACCATTTGAATGCATGGAGTGTGGAAAGAGTTTCAGTCAGAGTGGAACACTAAGAAGACATCAACGGACTCACACAGGGGAGAAACCATTTAAATGCATGGAGTGTGGGAAGAGCTTCACTGATAGTGGATCACTTAGAATTCATCAACGGACTCACACTGGTGAGAAACCATTTAAATGCATGGAGTGTGGAAAGAGCTTCAGTCAGAGTGGAGACCTTAGAATTCATCAACGGACTCACACTGGTGAGAAACCATTTAAATGCATGGAGTGTGGGACAAGCTTCAGTCAGAATGGACACCTTATAATTCATCAACGGACTCACACAAGGGAGAAACCATTTAAATGTATAGAGTGTGGAAAGAGAGTCAGAGTGGACACCTTAGAATTCATCAACGGAGTCACACAGGAGAGAAACCATTTGAATGCATGGAGTGTGGAAAGAGCTTCTCTTATAGTGGAACACTAAGACTACATCAACGGACTCACACAGGGGAGAAACCATTTAAATGCATGGAATGTGGAAACAGCTTCACTATTATTGGAAACCTTAGAAGACATCAACAGACTCACACTGGTGAGAAACCATTTAAATGAATGGAGTGCGGAAAGAGCTTCACTATTGTTGGAAACCTTAGAAGACACCAACGGGCACACAGTGGGGGGAAACCATTTAAATGCATGGAGTGTGGAAAGAGCTTCAGTCAGAGTGGAGACCTTAGAATTCATCAACGGACTCACACTGGTGAGATACCATTTAAATGCATGGAATGTGGAAAGAGCTTCACTGACAGTGGAACACTTAGAAAACATCAATGGACTCACACAGGAGAGAAACCATTTGAATGTATGGAGTGTGGAAAGGGCTTCACTTCTAATCAAGTACTTATGATTCATCAACTGACTCACACAGGAGAGAAACCGTTTAAATGCATGGAGTGTGGAAAGAGCTTCAGTCAGAAAGGACACCTTAGAATTCATCAACAGAGTCACACAGGAGAGAAACCATTTGAATGCATGGAGTGTGGAAAGAGTTTCAGTCAGAGTGGAACACTAAGAAGACATCAACGGACTCACACAGGGGAGAAACCATTTAAATGCATGGAGTGTGGGAAGAGCTTCACTGATAGTGGATCACTTAGAATTCATCAACGGACTCACACTGGTGAGAAACCATTTAAATGCATGGAGTGTGGAAAGAGCTTCAGTCACAGTGGAACATTAAGAATTCATCAACGGACTCACACTGGTGAGAAACTATTTAAATGCATGGAGTGTGGAAAGAGCTTCAGTCAGAGTGGAGACCTTAGAATTCATCAACGGACTCACACTGGTGAGAAACTATTTAAATGCATGGAGTGTGGAAAGAGCTTAACTACAAATGGAAGCCTTAGAATTCATCAACGGACTCACACAGGAGAGAAATCCTTTAAATGCATGGAGTGTGGGACAAGCTTCAGTCAGAATGGACACCTTAGAATTCATCAACGGACTCACACAAGGGATAAACCATTTGAATGCATGGAGTGTGGAAAGAGCTTCACTTATAGTGGAACACTAAGACTACATCAACGGACTCACACAGGGGAGAAACCATTTAAATGCATGGAATGTGGAAAGAGCTTCACTATTATTGGAAACCTTAGAAGACATCAACAGACTCACACTGGTGAGAAACCATTTAAATGTATGGAGTGCGGAAAGAGCTACAGTCACAGTGGGGGCCTTAGAACCCATCAACGGACTCACACTGGTGAGAAACCATTTAAATGCATGGAGTGTGGAAAGAGCTTCAGTCAGAGTGGACTTCTTACAAAACACCACCAAACTCATAAGGGGGAAAAACCATATACCGGTAAGTGCTAGGGAAGAGGATAGAGGTTGAGTTGTGGTGGAAGTCTTACAAACCACCAAGTCTTAGAGACTCCCATGGGCCAGAGCTATAAGAGTGGAAACTACAGGCCATCAATTACTTCAAAGAAGAGAAATGGTTCAACAGAAGGAATGTGGAATCTACTTTGGTTATTATAGAATGCTTTTCCAAAACATCTACCGACTTCCATGGGGTGGAACGATTTAGAGTATAGAACATGTTTCTCTCCGAATTGACAGGAAATGCATCTTAAAGGCATGCAGCGTATGTGAGCTTCTGTTGTTTGTATGTAACATTGTCTAGACATGTCTTTAAAGTAATGAAGGTAACATTTCACAATAGTTAGCATAATATAATATTTCATGTATTGCTAGATATTGTGTTTAGATGTATTTGGTGGCAGGAGAAATAAAAGGGGTGTTTAGTGGCATAAGCAGGAAAGGCTCTGTTCCTAGCTGCATGTCTTGCATGAGGAGGGAAGGGGGCACAGGGAAGAAGGGGCCGTACCAGAGCATCTCAAAGGTGACACAAGTGTGTGTAGGATGCTGTCCCCAAAATGACACGGGAGAAACAATATGGATGAGTATAAGGTGGAAGGAGGTTCAGGCAGGTCCCAAAGCGAGAGTGCTAAGGGTCAACTTCCTCCAAATCCACCAGCTGCCCCAAAGCAGGAGCCCCCTCTGGGCCCAGAGGGTGGAAAGCCTCCCTCCACTTCCCCCCCCCCCGAAGAGGCAGGTGCCCCAAAACAAAACGGAAATATTGATAGTTAACAACTCCACAGACATCTTTTTAATATCTCCATGCGCCCCCTCGCCCAGATTGTCCAGAGTTTTGGGCTGGGTTGTCATCAATATGCTGCTGACACCCAGATTTATCTGTTGATGGATGGCCACATCCTGCCTCAGCCCCGGACACACTGACCAAGTGCTTGGAAGCTGTGGCTGGATGGCTACGTGGGAATTGGCTGAAGCTAAATCCTTCGAAGACAGAGGTCCTCTGGCTGGGTCGGGATGACATGGGGCGGGGGGGCCAACTTCCATCTTTCGCTGGGGCTCAATTAGTGTCAGCCCCTTCTGTCAAGAGCTTGGGTGTAACCTTGGATGCCTCCCTTTCCATGGAGGCACAGGTTGCAACCACACCCAAGGTGGCATTTTTCCATCTCCGCCGCATTAAGCAGTTGGTCCCCTACCTCTCTCGCCCTGATCTGGCCAAAGTGATCCATGAGATGGTCACCTCTAGGCTTGATTATTGTAACTCTCTCTATGCGGGGCTGCCCTTGAAACTGACCCAGAAACTCCAGCGGGTGCAGAATGCCGCGGCGAGGCTCCTTACGGGGTCCCGGCCGCGGGATCACATTCATCCAGTGCTTTACCAGCTGCACTGGCTCCCAGTGGAGTACAGGATCAGGTTTAAGGTGCTGGTTTTGACCTTTAAGGCCTTATGCAGCTTAGGACTCTCGTACCTACGGGACCGCCTCTCCCGATATGCCCCACGGAGGACCTTAAGTTCCACAAATAATAACATCCCGAGTCACAAGACAGTTAGGCTGGCCTTGACCAGGACCAGGGCCTTCTCAGTACTGGCCCCAACCTGGTGGAACGCTCTGTCTCAGGAGACTAGGGCCCTGCAGGATTTGTCATCTTTTCGTAGGAGCCCCCTCTGCAAGACAGAGCTGTTCCGCTTGGCCTTAGGACTGACGCAGTCTGACCCCGGGGTTACCCTCCCCTAAGGTTTTATCTTATAATGGTTTTATCTTACTTGTAGATTTTTAATTTTAAAATTGAATTTTAACATTGTATTAATTTGCATTTCAATTGAATTGTTTCTGTGAGGGACAGGGGATATCGCGAAGTCCCTCCCCTCCTGAGTTCAAGCCCATCCCCGAGCACAGGGGAAAGCAGAGAGAGTTCCGATTCCAGTGGGGAAGCAGGAAGTCGTGTCCGAGGCTCAGGCAAGGTAGAGGAGCCAGGGTACCAGGTGGGACAGGAAGGGGCAAATAAGGGGGGGAGACCCATCCCCCCAACTCCGGAATTACGCAGAAAGAGGAGGGGAAAGAGGATGGGTCTGCCAAAGCTTTTGTGTTGGAGAAAGACGCGCCAAAAGCCATTCGGAGGTTCTGAACCCGACTGAACACCTAGCTCCGTGTATATAGCAATGACTTCAGCACTGTAAATACGCAGCACCAATAAAAGAATAAAATGCAGAGCTGTGTAGAGTCGTTACTCTGAAGTAGCCCGCTCCGGCCACTGTGACAGCAACCTCCGAATCTTTTTTTGGGCTACTTTGGAGTTGCCGGGATGAGTGCGTCAGAGGCGGAGAAATGGCGGCAGATCGCGGAGAAAGCCCAACAGGACCTGCAGCAACTGGCGCTGCAGGCACAGGGGGAATTAAAGGCAGCTAAAGAAGAAACCAAGAAGGTCCAGGAGGACCGGCTACAACTTGCGGAACAGGTGAGAGCGCTTCAGGAAAAAGAGCAGC
The DNA here is from genome assembly GCF_965207765.1 of Zootoca vivipara. NCBI lineage: Eukaryota > Metazoa > Chordata > Lepidosauria > Squamata > Lacertidae > Zootoca > Zootoca vivipara. The sequence continues at coordinate 121,889,244 of NC_142584.1, forward strand.
AATTAAGGGCGGTGGCGGTAGAGCTCCAAAACAAGCTGGATGCCGAGAAAAACAAGGCGGGAGGGGCCCCCCAACTCCAAGTGCTGCCAGGAAGGAGAGCGGGGACCCTAGTAAGCAAGTTCAATGGAGACCCGAGGGAATATCATGGCTTTGAGACTGAGATCGTGTATGCTCTTGAGCTGCACCATGATGAGTTCCCTGATGATGAGCACAGGGTAGCGTTTATTGTGGAACACCTTACAAGGGCAGCCAGGGAGTGGCTAAGACCATTAATAGCGACAAAAAATCCTTGCATGAAGAATGTCAAACTATTTCTAGAGGCTTTAAAAACTATGTATGCGTCCGATAGTCATATGGACCAGACCAAGGAGGAACTGCATAATTTAAGGCAAAGAACAATGACAGTTCGCGAATATTGGGCGAGATTCACCATGCTAGTGCACAGACTGGGGTGGGAACTGCACTCGCCTCCGATGGAAGCGGCGTTCTACCTGGGGTTGAATGAGGATGTGAAAGATGAGCTCTCGAGAGGTCCAAAGCCCAGTAATATGGATCAGCTGAGCAAAGCGGCTCTGGCGGTGGGGGTGAGACAGGAATCCCGGTGGAACGACAAGCAAGCAACGCGCGCAAAGCGGGCTTGGTTCCCACGGTCGCAGGAGAAGCCACTCCCCCAACAACCCTTCCAAGCCACGCCTGGGACCAGCCAGGACCAGGAACCCATGCAAATTGATAGCGCGCGCGCGGGCTTTTCAAACCCCAGCGGCGACAAGACGCAAGGAGGGAAGGGGCGGGAATTGCTTTCTCTGCAACTCCCCCCAGCATCTCGTCAGAGACTGCCCACATCGCAGAGAGTGGCAAGGAAAGGCGGGAACGGTTGTGCCCTCCCCCACTGACGCAGCACCACAGCAGGGAAACGGGAAAGCCTGGTTGCAGGAGACAAGGGGCAGCAGCCAGGCGCAGTCAGCAGACAACAGCCCCAGCCCGCCCACCCGCACAGCGAGGAGCAGAGCCAGCCCACCCCTCCCAGAGCTGGAGTGGTTCTAGAAGTGACGCTAACGCTCCCAAATGGCTATCCCCTGACAGTCCTCGCCTTAATTGACAGTGGTGCATCTGCCAACTTCTTCTCGAGAAACTTTGCAGGAGAGCACCAAATACAGCTTCTGCAGCTGGACTTTCCTTTGCATGTAGCCACCATTGACGGCAGGGAGCTGCTGGGAGGGGCCATCACTCATCAAAACCCCCCCCATGAGAATGACGGTGGGAAGGCACTCTGAGACACTGGCATTCAACGTCACCACCATCTCAGACCCCCCCATCGTCTTGGGCATGAGCTGGCTGGCGTGCCACGACCCCTCCATCAGTTGGCACCAGAGATGCATCACGTATGGGTCGGACTTTTGTCTGGAACATTGCATGCAGCACCAACCAGGGGAGGGGCCTCCGATAGCCACGGTGGCCACCATGCACGTCAAAGGGGGTGAGGCGATACCCAAGCCGTACTGGGACCTGCAGGAGGTCTTCAGCGAAGCGGAGTCCGACCACCTACCCCCACACAGGCCTTTCGACTGCCAGATCAACCTGGTGCCAGGGGCAACTATACCCCCAGCCAAGCTGTACGCCATGTCAGATCAGGAACTGGAGGATCTGCGCGCTTTTATCGACAAGAACCTCAAGCGGGGGTTCATCAGAGAAAGCAAGGCAGCAGGGGGCAGCCCGGTCTTCTGGGTGGACAAGAAAGACACGCAACAGCGCCGTCTTGTGGTGGATTTCAGACGACTGAATTCAGTGACAGAGCCAGTGGCTTTCCCCATGCCCAGAGTGGATGATCTCTTGACAGCGGCACGCAGGGGCAAGATTTTCACCAAGCTAGACCTAAGGGGGGCGTACAACTTGATCAGGATCCGGGAAGGCGATGAATGGAAAACCACGATGTTCACGCCTCTGGGCTCTTTTGAATATCTGGTGATGCCCTTCGGGTTGCAAGGGGGCTCAGCATGCTTCCAGGCCTTCATGCACCACGTCCTGGGGTCCCTCCTCTTCAAGAACTGCTTGGTCTTCCTAGATGACATCCTTATCTATTCCAATGACCCAGTGCAGCATGTGAAGGATGTCAGGGAGGTGTTGCAGCGCCTGAAGGAGAACCACCTGTATGTGAAGCTGGAGAAGTGCAAGTTTCACACCAAAGAGGTGGACTTCCTAGGCTACAAGCTGTCAGACAAGGGGCTGGCGATGGACAAGGACAAGGTGCAGGCCATCCTGGACTGGCACAGCCCCAGGACGCGCAAAGATGCCCAACGCCTACTAGGCTTCGCTAACTTCTACAGGAAGTTCATCAAGAACTTCTCTCGTGTCACGGCTCCTATCACCGACTGCCTGAGAGGCAAGCAGAAGTTCCGGTGGACACCGGAGGCGCAAGCAGCATTCGAAAGCCTCAAAAGGGTGTTCGCTTCAGACCAGCACCTGTTCCACGTGGTGCAGGATGCGCCCCTACGCCTGGAGACAGATGCTTCAGACAAGGCTTTGGGAGCGATTCTGTTGCAACTGGACGCCAACAGAGAGTGGAGACCCTGTGCCTTCTTCTCCAGGAAGCTGACCCAGCCAGAACGCAACTACACAGTGTTTGATAGGGAACTTCTCGCGATCCACGCTGCGTTCCAGCACTGGCGACACTTCCTGGTGGGCGCCAAGCACCCCATCCAGGTGTGCACAGACCACAAGAACCTGGAGTTCTGGAGAACTGCCAGGGTGCTCAACCAGCGGCAGATACGGTGGGCAGAGTTCTTCTCGAACTTCAACTTCTCCATCCACTACATCCCGGGGGAGCAGAATGTCAGGGCGGATGCCCTATCCCGCAAGCCAGAGTACATGGAGGAGGAGTTGCCACCAGCACCCAGGCACATTTTCCCCCCATCAGCATGGTCCTGCGGAGCAGCAGTGGTGAGCGAGGCAGAACTCACAGCACTGACAGCAGCTGATGAATTTTCCACCCGCATCTTCAGAGAACTGAGAGGGGGGAGGGAGCAGGCAAAAGACTTCACAGACCGCAGGGGGCTGCTTTTCTACAAGGGTGCACTGTACCTGCCCACCACCCAGCTTAGACGTAAGGTCCTCAAGCAGATGCACGACAACCCAACGGCGGGTCATTTTGGAAGGGACAAAACCGCTCACCTAGTCATGAGACACTTCTGGTGGCCAGGGGTGCGGGAAGATGTCAGAGACTATGTACGGGGCTGTGACACCTGCCAACGAGCAAAGGTGGTCAGAGCAGCACCAGCAGGGTTGCTGGAGCCATTAGCCACCCCGCACAGGCCGTGGGAAGTAGTGTCAATGGACTTCATCACAGACCTGCCGTCGTCCAGGGGCAAGACCGCAGTGTTGGTGGTGGTGGACCTTATGTCCAAAATGTACCATTTTATACCGTGTGCCAGGGCGGTCTCTGCAGAAGAGACAGCCAAACTGTTTGTTGACCACGTATTCAGATTGCATGGATTACCTTTAAGGGTTATTTCGGATAGAGGCCGCCAATTTGTTTCCAGGTTCTGGAGGCGGCTCATGAACCTCCTGCAGGTGGAGGTTAGCTTGTCGACGGCTCGGCACCCGCAGACCAATGGACAGGCAGAGAGGGTCAACGCCATTCTGCAGCAGTACCTGAGATGCTACGTCAGCCAGAGGCAAACGGACTGGGTGGATCGCCTGCCACTGGCAGAATTTGCCTACAACAATGCGGTGCACGTCTCCACAGGGGTGTCGCCCTTTAAGGCCAACTACGGGCGCAACCTCAGATCTTTCCCGGAGAGGGAGGGGGAGGAGGAGGAGGAGGGCCCGCAGGCAGAGGATTGGGCAGAGGAGCTGGAGACGGTGCACCAGCAGCTCAGAGAACACTTGGAGAGGGCCAAGGAAGCGTACAAAAAGGGGGCAGATCGCCACAGGCGACCGGGGGAGGTCATCAGGGTGGGGGACAAGGTTTGGTTGTCCTCGGAGGGCCTTCCCACCAGAGGGAGGTGCAAGAAGCTGGCACCCAGAAGGTTGGGCCCTTTCACGGTCACGCAGCAGGTAAACCCGGTGGCATATGGACTGGCACTGCCAGAGGACATGAGGGTGCATCCAGTGTTTCATAGATCGCTGCTGTCGCCGTACAGGGAAAGCAGCAGGCTCCGAGGCAGCGAACAAACCCCCGAGGGAGGGGGGGGAGAGGGAAGGCAGGGAGCAACTCAATGAGGCCACGGCCATCCTTGATTCACGGAGAGGGGTGGGGGGCCTGGAGTACCTCATGGCATGGGAGGATGCTCCACCGTCACAGAATGAATGGGTCCCAGCCACTCAGATACAGGAGGAATTCCTGGTAGAAGAATTTCACGCCCTCTTTCCCCACAGACCCAAGCCCTGGCACATGGAAAGGGAGGGGGAGGGGGAGGAAGCACGGGAGAGCAGTTCACCATGGCGCTGGGAAGCGGAGTTTGAGGAACCAGAGGACGAGGTATGGGCGTCACCGAGATCCACCCAGTCAGAGGAAGAAGCAGATTGGCAGAACATTTTTACCCCCACCAGCTCTGACGCCACGGACTTTTTAGGATTCCCGTCCTCCCAGGCGGAAGGGGGGGGGCTCGCAGGACTGGGGGGAGGTGTTCACACCAACGGGCTCGGAAAGTACTGAGTTCTTAGGCTTCCAGTCGTCACCGACACCTGGGGGGGACCTGGGGAGGGGAGAAGGAGAGCTTGGGAGGGGGGTGGATGTGAGGGACAGGGGATATCGCGAAGTCCCTCCCCTCCTGAGTTCAAGCCCATCCCCGAGCACAGGGGAAAGCAGAGAGAGTTCCGATTCCAGTGGGGAAGCAGGAAGTCGTGTCCGAGGCTCAGGCAAGGTAGAGGAGCCAGGGTACCAGGTGGGACAGGAAGGGGCAAATAAGGGGGGGAGACCCATCCCCCCAACTCCGGAATTACGCAGAAAGAGGAGGGGAAAGAGGATGGGTCTGCCAAAGCTTTTGTGTTGGAGAAAGACGCGCCAAAAGCCATTCGGAGGTTCTGAACCCGACTGAACACCTAGCTCCGTGTATATAGCAATGACTTCAGCACTGTAAATACGCAGCACCAATAAAAGAATAAAATGCAGAGCTGTGTAGAGTCGTTACTCTGAAGTAGCCCGCTCCGGCCACTGTGACAGTTTCTTTTATGCTTGCCTCGATATTTTTGTTGTTAGCCGTCCTGAGCCCGGTCTTGACTGGGAAGGGCAGGGTAGAAATAAAATTATTATTATTATTTCTCTTATCGACAAATGAGCAGGAGACTTTACAATTGGGTTTTGTGCCTAAGCCATTTTACAATGCTTTTTGGATGAGAGTTGATTTGTTTAAACCTATCCATAATATTAAACTTCGGGATCTGTTTGGTACTAATCCTATATAATAAAGTCCAAGTGTCTCTGCGTCCAGTCTGTGTGTCCGTGGGATTGCGCTACTGCGCATGTGCCCCACGGACAGCCATTGGGACTTTCTTCAGCCGTTTGCCAAGGACTCACCTGCTTATCTTCAGGATACCACCCATTTCATTAGGTTAATAGAGCATACATAGAATCATAGAATCATAGAGTTGGAAGAGACCACAAGGGTCATCCAGTCCAACCCCCTGCCAAGCAGAAAACACCATCAAAGCATTCTTGACATATGCCTGTCAAGCCTCTGCTTAAAGACCTCCAAAGAAGGAGACTCCACCACACTCCTTGGTAGCAAATTCCACTGCCGAACAGCTCTTACTGTCACTGAATCCACAGTCCTTGCGTCTTTGGATATTGCCTCATTAGACACAAATGTACCATTGGATGAGGCACGAGCTATCATCAGTAAGTTATTAGGGACACAATCTGACCCCCATCCGCCCACTGATTTTCTGTTGGACTTACTAGATGTTGTGTTTGAGCAAAATTATTTCCATTTTTTGGACACGTTTTATTTTCAAATTCAAGGGGTAGATATGGGGTCACCTATAGCGCCATCCGTAGCTAATATTTTTAAGGGTGCCTTTGAAAAGTCACATATTTTGGGTAACAATCCCTTTGCCAAGGCAATGTTGTTTGATTGCAGATTTATTGATGACCTGTTCTTTTTCTGTTTGAAAATGAGAATGAGTTTATTGGTTTCACTAATTGGTTAAATTCGTTGCATTCTTCCTTATCTTTCTCTGGCCACCACAGCACCACACCATGTGTGTTTTGGGATGGGGAGGTCTTTAAACATAGTGGACAATTAGTGGTGAGGCCCCACCAAAAGCCTACGGACGGCAAATCACTTTTGCACTACTCCTCATTCCACCCTAAACGTCTTAAAGACAACTTAAAGCAAAGAATGCTTTGATGGTGTTTCCTGCTTGGCAGGGGGTTGGACTGGATGGCCCTTGTGGTCTCTTCCAACTCTATGATTCTATGATTCTATGTCAAGAATGCTTTGATGGTGTTTCCTGCTCGGCAGGGGGTTGGACTGGATGGCCCTTGCAGTCTCTTCCAACTCTATGATTCTATGATTCTATGTCAAGAGCTGTTCTGCTTGGCCTTAGGACTGACGCATTCTGACGCATTAAGGGTTACTCTCCCCTTAAGGTTTTATCTTACAATGGTTTTATCTTACTTGTAGATTTTTAATTTTAAAATTGAATTTTAACATTGTATTAATATGCATTTCAATTGAATTGTTTCTTTTATACTTGCGTTGATATTTTTGTTGTTAGTCACCCTGAGCCCGGTCTTGACTGGGAAGGGCAGGGTATAAAGAAAATTATTATTATTATTATTATTATTATTATTAATCTTATCGACAGATGAGCAGGAGACTTTACAATTGGGTTTTGTGCCTAAGCCATCTTACAATGCTTTTCGGATGAGAGTTGATTTGTTTAAACCTATCCATAATATTAAACTTTGGGATCTGTTTGGTACTAATCCTATATAATAAAGTCCAAGTGTCTCTGCGTCCAGTCCATGTGTCCGTGGGATTGCGCTACTGCGCATGTGCCCCACGGACAGCCGTTGGGACTTGGAGCGCAGAGACTTCGGACGGGATAAACCAGGACCGTGAGAGAGATTACATGCTTGCATATACACAACCATACAACAACAAAAAAGTGTGCGGCTTCCCCTTGCCTCTGCTGCGCTACGGAAGGATTTCTCTCTTTCCTCCTGGTTTCTTCTCCGTTAGAGGGGAAGGAGAGGAGGCAGGCGTGTGCCAGCGATAGGGAAACTAGGTGGGTGTGGATAGAGAGAGAGCGCGAGCCGCGAGTGATGCGGCTGCTGGGCTGAAGGATCATTTAGCCGTTACTGAGGGGCGAAAGCAGGAGAGCGGGTGGGCGGGCACACCCGCGGGGGAAGGGGGAATTAGTCCCTGGAAGTGTGTGTGGATTTTGGGGGGTGGGGTGGGGTTGGAAGGGCTGCTGCAACTGGGACCAGCGAGGGGAGAGATAAAGTCGCTCAGATTCGGGAAGAGGTAGACTCCACTGTGGGAGCAGGGCCGGGGCGGGGGAGTGCTAGAGTCCTGTCTAGTAAAGTTTTGTGGGATCAATTTCAATCTGTTACCTCCGAGGATGTGGACAGGCTGCTTCGACGAGTGAAACCAACCACCTGTCTCCTTGATCCTTGCCCATCCTGGCTTATAAAAGCTAGCCGGGAAGGGCTGGGCGATGGGCTTCGCGGGTTGGTAAATGCTTCTCTCCATGAAGGAGCCTTCCCAGACCCGCTGAAAGAGGCGGTTATTAAACCGCTTCTTGAAAAACCATCTTTAGATCCGGCCAATATGGCCAACTATCGCCCAGTCTCAAATCTTCCATTCTTGGGCAAGGTGATTGAGCGAGTGGTTGCCGAACAACTTCAGGCACGCCTGGAAGAAGCGGACCATTTGGATCCCTTCCAGTCAGGATTCAGGCCTCATCATGGGACTGAAACTGCCTTGGTCGCACTGGTCGATGATCTCCGGCGGGCTAGGGACAAAGGTAAGAGCTGTTTCCTTGTTCTGCTGGATCTCTCAGCGGCTTTTGACACCATCGACCATAACATCCTTCTGGACCGTCTAGAGGGCTTGGGAGCTGGGGGCACTGTCATGCAGTGGTTCCGCTCCTTCCTCCTGGGCCGTGTTCAGAAAGTGGTGGTGGGGGATGAGTGTTCAGACCCCTGGGCTCTCACTTGTGGGGTGCCTCAGGGTTCTGTCCTCTCCCCCATGCTTTTTAACATCTATATGCAGCCGCTGGGAGAGATCACCAGGGGGTTTGGGCTGGGTGTCCATCAGTATGCTGATGATACCCAGCTCTACCTCTCTTTTAAATCAGAACCAGAGAAGGCGGTGAAGGTCCTGTGTGAGTGCTTGGAGGCGGTTGGAGGATGGATGGCGGCTAACAGATTGAGATTGAATCCTGACAAGACAGAAGTACTGTTTGTGGGGGACAGGAGGCGGGTGGGTGTGGAGGACTCCCTGGTCCTGAATGGGGTAACTGTGCCCCTGAAAGACCAGGTGCGCAGCCTGGGAGTCATCTTAGACTCACAGCTGTCCATGGAGGCACAGGTCAACTCTGTGTCCAAGGCAGCTGTTTATCAGCTCCATCTGGTACGCAGGCTGAGTCCCTACCTGCCCGCTGACTGTCTCTCCAGTGGTGCATGCTCTAGTTATCTCTCGCTTGGACTACTGCAATGCGCTCTACGTGGGGCTACCTTTGAAGGTGACCCGGAAACTACAACTAATCCAGAATACGGCAGCTAGACTGGTGACTGGGAGCGGCCGCCGAGACCACATAACACCGGTCCTGAAAGACCTACATTGGCTCCCAGTACGTTTCCGAGCACAATTCAAAGTGTTGGTGTTGACCTTTAAAGCCCTAAACGGCCTCGGTCTGGTATACCTGAAGGAGCGTCTCCACCCCCATCGTACTGCCCGGACACTCAGGTCCAGCTCTGAGGGCCTTCTGGCGGTTCCCTCACTACGAGAAGCCAAGTTACAGGGAACCAGGCAGAGGGCCTTTTCGGTAGTGGCTCCCACCCTGTGGAATGCCCTCCCACTAGAGGTCAAAGAGAACAACAATTACCAGACCTTTAGAAGGCATCTCAAGGCAGCCCTGTTTAGGGAAGCTTTTAATGTTTGATGGATTTCTGTATTTTAATGTTTGATGGATTTTTGTATTTTAGAATTTCTGTTTTGTTGGAAGCCGCCCAGAGTGGCTGGGGGAACCCGGCCAGATGGGCGGGGTATAAATAATAAATTATTATTATTATTATTATTAGAAAGAAAGAGAGAGAAAGAGAGAGAGGAGTAGAAAAAAGAGGGTGGGAAATGGGGAGGGAGAGAGGAAGCTGAGGAGGCAGCTGGCTGGGGCGGGAGGAGGGGAAGGGACTGAGTGAGGGGCTGAAGTGGTGGCGGCGGGTGAGTCACTGGGGGGGGGGAACCCTGCTATTTAATTCTAGCACCCGTTAATTTAACGGGCTTCATGATACTAGTGACCATATAATACACCAGTTTAAGCCTAAATCTACGTTTGTCCCAATCAACTCCAATCCAGCTATTAATGTGTTTTATCAATTATTGTTGCGAGATCTTGAGCAGTTGGAACAGAAGGGGCTCAGAGCCAGGGATATTTAATCTAAGGCTCAGCAGCTTAGTCTACTCTAAAACATTTATCGCAGGATCAGAATATTGTGATAAAACCCGCTGACAAGGGGGGAGGGATTGTTATACAGGATTCCCATAATTACATTTCAGAGGCAAGAAGGTTGTTATCAGACGATAAATTTTATCGTCAGATTGGGAATGATCCTACGGACTCTATTACTACTATCTTAAAAACTATTGCACAACAAGCTTATAGTATGAGCTACATAAAGAAACAAGTTTTTGAATATTTAGTTCCCCCTCATCCTCGGATCCCTATCTTTTATTGTTTGCCTAAAATACATAAAAACATCCCTTCCCCTCCTGGGAGACATATTGTCTCAGCTAATTTGTTTTATATAGGATCTCCTATCCGGTCTGTTGATCCCGCGTTAGGAATGCTGTGCGGGAAGCACCCCTGGTTGAGCATTTTTAGCTAACAATCATTCAGACACGGATTTGCTTTATACTGTATTGTGGATTAATAGAAGGAAGGTGAACGCTGGCCGTGATTATGTAAAATTATTAAGACAAAAAGAATCACAATTTATTTTCATGTTTAAAACGCTTCACCCGGAAGGTTTGAACTCTGAGTTAGATTTTAATTGTTTCATTTGATCATATTACTTTCAGGAACTTGAGGTTGCATGTAACTTTAAAACTCCAATAGCCCTGATTGACTAGGGTGTTACCTGTGGTGGAACTGTATATCAGGGGTTCCCAAACTAAGGCCTGGGGGCCGGATGCGGCCCAATCGCCTTCTCAATCCGGCCCACTGACAGTCCGGGAATCAGCGTGTTTTTACATGAGTAGAATGTGTCCTTTTATTTAAAATGCATCTCTGGGTTATTTGTGGGGCCTGCCAGGTGTTTTTACATGAGTAGAATATGTGCTTTTATTTAAAATGCATCTCTGAGTTATTTGTGGGGCATAGGAATGTGTTCATTTCCTCCGAAAAAAATATAGTCCGGCCCCCCATGTGGACCAGCTCACGGCTGAAAAAGGTTGCTGACCCCTCCTCTATATTAAGCTTTCTATTCCCTGCTTTAGGCAGTAGGGGTTCCATATGTGTAAGACCCCTCTTCCGCAGATTATATTCTATCACTAAGGTATGTTTTGTTTTATCCTTGTATCTTTCTGTATCTTTCCAATACTTAGATAGGATGGAGTGTAGAGACTCGTGTTCACGCTTGCCATTGGCCTGAATTGAATGTATGATATAATGAACGATATATATTTATTATCATTTTTTGTAGTTAAATAACTGAAGAACACCAAACCGAAACCAGAGGATTACCTTGGATCACTGTCTCGCATGTCAATCACCCATTTCCACCACCCTTCTGAGTGATCCCCCCTCCCCATCCCCACCCCTCCCCACCCCTTCTCTACATAAGTGCCTGGAAACTTCCATTTCACTGTATCTGAAGAAGTGTGCATGCACACAAAAGCTCATACCAAAATAAAAACTTAGTTGGTCTTTAAGGTGCTACTGAAGGATTTTTTTTTTTATTTTACTTCGCATGTCATAGTTTATAAAGATTAAGCAGATTTCATCAGTTGGAATTGGTCGACGTGTTGCCCCCCCTTTTTGATTTATTGACCCAAGTCTGCAACACAAGGGTTGTTTTATTACACTTAGGCAGGAAGAACCACCTGCACAAAGAGAAGATGGGGGACAGCTGGCTTACTAGCAGTCCTGTTTAGTGAAGTTTTTAATCTGTGATATTTTAATGTATTTTTGTATTTGTTGGAAGCCGCCCAGAGTGGCCGGGGAAACCCAGCCAGATGGGCGGGGTATAAATAATCCTATATAATAATGCCCAAGATGTCCCTGCGTCCAGTTGTCCCGTGTGTCCCTGAGGTACTGCGCATGTACCCCAGAGACACAGGGATTGGACAGCAGAGACTGCCCGCGCGCACTCTCCCCCCCCCTCTGCCTCCTCCAACCGCCGCTCCCGCCGGACACCGCCTCACTGCAGGGCACGTCAGGGAAGCGAGGGTGGAGGCCGGCGAAGGCCTCCTCACAACCCTCCCTGGCCGTGAGGAGCGGCGGTTGGAGGAGGCGGGGGGGGGGAGAGTGCGCGCGTCCTTCCTGTCGGCGGCTGGGGGAGAGGAAGGAAGGAGAAAGCGCTCCTCCGTTCCTGTCCCCCTGCCGCCGACAGCAAGGACGGGTCCCAGGGTTCGGAGAAGCGCTGCGCAAGCGCTTCTCTGAACCCCAGGATTCTAGCGCCCGTTATTAAACGGGCTGAAAACCACTAGTAAATAATAATACATGTGAAAAGGATCTAGGGGTCTTGGTGGAACACTGGCTTAACACGAGTCCACAGGGTGAGGCAGCAACAAAAAAAGATACCTCTATTCTAGGCTGTAGGGTCTGACTCCAACCAATGGCTTCAAGTTGCCAGAAAGGAGATTCTGACTAAGCATTTGGAAACCCTCTCGGACAGCAAGAGCTGCTTGGCAGGGGAACAGACTCAGCAGAGGTTGGGGGGCCCCCTGTCCTGGATGCTTGAGCTGAGATGCCTGCCTTGCAGGGGGTTGGTCTAGATGACCCTTCAGGCCCTTCCAGTTCTCAGATTCTGTGGTGCTATGGCTCTTCAAAGGGGCAGTGGGGAGAAGGGGGAAAGGAAGGAGGAGAGCCCTGGATCTGGAGATCGGCAGCCCAAGGAGAGGAGGGGGGTGGAATAGCTCTTTGTTATGAATAGGGAAAACCACTGTATTCCAATCTTGCCTTTGAACCAAATCTGTCCTCCAAGCAGCTCACATAAAATAAGTGCGGATGCCTCAAACGCGCCTAACAACTCCGGTCTACTTTGCAGAACGGGGTGTGAAAATGACCGGATCCCCCCCCCCTCCTGGGAAAGGATCAAAAGAGATGGTGGACTTTTGGGGAGGTGGGGGGGGTCTCTTTCCCTGCCGCCTCCGGGGATCGAACCTGGGAGATGATCAGGGAAGAAACGGGATATTCAGAGCTTGTTTGGAAGGAGGAGAATTTGTGTCTTTTGGGAGGGAGGGGGGCGTCACTCATTCCCCCCCCCCAAGGGTCAGTGAGCTCCGCTTCCTAGAGAGGCAGGGAGGTTTGGAGGGGGGAGGGGGAGCCAAGGTGGGAGGGGGAGGGGCCGCCATCCACATTCCCGGAAGAGGAGCAGGTCAGCAGAGGAGGAGGAGGAGGGAAAAGAGGTGCAAAATATATCTTTATATTGTGGGGAGGGGGAGAGAAGGATGCACTTTTTCTCCCCCTTAATCTGCAAACAGGACTGTTGGGAAGGGAGGGCAGGATTTGGGGAGGGGGGGGGTGAAAGAAAAGTAGGGGGAATGGAAATGGGAGCCCCCCCCAAGGCTGAGACTTGAACCCAGGGCCCAATTCCGCGTCTCTCTGCCAGTTCCGGGTTCCCCCTGGCAGGAATCTCTGGGGCGCCGCGATCCTGGCTCCCCTTTGGGTGGATAATCAGAGAGAGGGAGTCCATGGAAGCGTTAAAGGGGGGGAGAGAGGCCTGGATAGAGACCCCCCCCGTCTCCCTCCTCTCCCCCCTCCCTGCTCATCTGGCGAGGCCCCTCCGGATGGAGAGGGGGGGCGCTTGGGAGAGATTTGGCATGAAGGGTGAGCCTGCCAGGGGGGGCCTCTGGGCAAAGGGGAGACTGGGGGGCGGAGGGAGGAGGGCAGAGGAAGTTGGGGGCAAAGAGAGGGAGGGGGGAAAGCATCCCTGGGGGAGGAATGGAAGCCATCTTGGAGAACGAGAGAGAGAGGGACTTGGGGGCTGCCTGCCTTGACTTCTCCCTCCTGCCCAGGAATCTCCTTTGAGTCGACCAGGGAGAGATCCCTGAACAGGAGGCCTGATCCAGCCACCCTCTCCTCCCTTGAAGCTCAGTCCTTGCCCTGCCATAAGTCCCAGGTCAGCTCCTGCATGGGGCGCTGGGGGCTCTTATAGGGAGTCTAACCATGGGGGCGGGGAAGAGGAAAGGGAGGAAGCCCACTTTATTCTTTCCGCCCTTTGAGGCTTCGGTCTTGGCAACTACAGTCTCACCCACATGCCTGTGTTTCTGGGGAGAAGCATCTAAAGGGTTCCTATCCAGAGATACCTGTGTCCAACTCCTTCTCTCCATTCCACCAATATTCCCACCACAGTATATCTTCTTTTTTTTAGATAAATTTTTATTATCTAAATTTTTTTGTATCACAAAACAAACTAATAATCACAATAAAACAAAAAAATACATTAAACAGTTAATCATTTGTTATAACATTGTACAGTCAGTGGCGGAGCTAGCGGGGGTGAAGGGCGGCTGCCCGCCCCGCCCCCAGAATAGGCGCCAGACCCCGCCCCTAGTGCCGTAGCATGAAGCTCCGCCACGGAGTACAGTCATACCTCGGTTTAAGGATGCTTCTATTTGAGTACTTTCGGTTTAAGTACTCCGCGGACCCGTCTGGAACAGATTAATCCACTTTCCATTACTTTCAATGGGAAAGTATAGGAGTATAGCATCTAGATCAAGGGAAGTAATAGTACCACTGTATTCTGCTCTGGTCAGACCTCACCTGGAGTATTGTGTCCAGTTCTGGGCACCACAGTTCAAGAAGGATACTGACCAGCTGGAATGTGTCCAGAATAGGGCAACCAAAATGGTCAAAGGCCTGGAAACGATGCCTTATGAGGAACGGCTTAGGGAGCTGGGTATGTTTAGCCTGGAGAAGAGAAGGTTAAGGGGTGATATGATAGCCATGTTCAAATAAATAAAAGGATGTCATATAGAGGAGGGTGAAAGGTTGTTTTCTGCTGCTCCAGAGAAGCAGACACGGAGCAATGGATTCAAGCTACAAGAAAGAAGATTCCACCTCAACATTAGGAAGAACTTCCTGACAGTAAGAGCTGTTTGGCAGTGGAATTTGCTGTCAAGGAGTGTGGTGGAGTCTCCTTCTTTGTAGGTCATTAAGCGGAGATTTGACAGCCATCTGTCAGGAATGCTTTGATGGTGTTTCCTGCTTGGCGAGGGGTTGGACTGGATGACCCTTGTGGTCTCTTCCAACTCTAGGATTCTAAAGTTCACTTCAGCTTAAGTACAGACTTCTGGAACCAATTGTGTACTTAAACCGAGGTACCACTGTATTGCTTTTCACTATGTTGTTCTCTATCACATATCCTATAAGACTATACCTTTTAATAGAATAATAATTATTATTATACCACTCCACCTAAGTTGTTATCTTTTATAGTTCGGCATGAGAACAAAAAAGAAAATACATATAACCGCAACCTAAGTGAGCAAACATAAAAAAAGAAAAGAAAAGAAAATTCCCCCATATTTCAGAATTATATATAACCACAGTTTTGACTTCCTGTTAATCCCTAATGCATAAATTATATTTTAAACATGAATGTATTCCCGTTGTTATATATTCCGCTAACTATTTATCTACTACATTCTTACAACACTATGTATCCTTAATATTATTGTCCAACTCATTCTTTCTCCACTATCACTCAAATGCCGGCTATATATTCCCACTATATCAGATCTCACATCTGTGGGATTTAAGAGATTGGGAAGATTGCTATGGAAATGGGTGGGGTCCCGTGTTCCCCCCTCAAGAGCCTGCATTATTATTATTATTACTATTACTATTACTATTACTATTATTGCAATTTCAATGTGGCTCGTGGGCCGGATAAACGGCCTCCGTGGGCCGCATCCAGCCCGTGGGCCGGAGTTTGCCAATGCCTACTCTATCCTCTCATCCAGTGGAAGGTGCTGTCCCATTGCCAGTGTCCTCGACACAATGCAGCAGCCTCAGGAAGTCAGTGGTGCAGGATTATTTGGGAATGTGTGCAGTTGGACTGTATCAGGAAGATCTTGGAGATCAGGGAAGAAGGAGGAGGAAATGAAATACAGATATTCAGGGTTTTCAGGGGAGGAGGAAGAAGGGGAAAGTGTGTCCCACCAGATAAGGCTCCCCTCATCCCTGGCCATATGCCATCTTTCCTTGGGATGATGGTACTTTGTGTCCAACCACTTCTGGAGGGCCAGAGATGCCTCACCTCAGCATAGAAGGTTCCTCTAGGGCAGTGGTGTCCAAAGAGGGCCAGATTTGATGAAGGGAAGGGCCGTGAGGGCCTGTCAAAGGGCCAACCACAGTTGTGGACCTTTTTTAAGAGTAGAAGTTGAAAAGTGGAACTTTATTTAGACTTTTACCACAGGAAATAAACTGCCACAGGGGCCGGATCAGGCCCCTGAAACGGACTTTGGACAAGCCTGCCCTAGGGGCTCAGGGGCTCTGTTACTTGGGAGTTGGTGGAACTGGATCTGAAGGGTTCTTGAGACCCTAACACTATGAATCCACGGTGCCCACACTCAGCAGCGCAGAAACCCCTGCCGGCCCCTGGGGAAGAGCTTTTAAAAGGAAATTGTTCACCCCCAAAGTTGCTTGCTTAGGAAGGTACAGTGGGTACAGCACTTGCAGCGCTGTCCCTCCCTCCCCCCGCCCTGCCTTCCTGCACTGCTGCCCACACTAAAGGTGTGTGTGGATGAAATCTGTGGCTAAAATGTCAGATTTTTAAAAAATCTGATAAATGTCGGAAATGTGGAGAAGTAAAGGGAGACATGTACCACATGTGGTGGGCCTGCCGAAAAGTTAAGGAATTTTGGAACCTCATTTCTGACGAAATGAAAAAGATCTTTAAGGTAACGTTTGTAAAAAGATAAGAAGTGTTCCTTCTCAGAATATTAGGTAAGAACATTCCAAAAAATAGAAGAGAAATGTTCTTATATGCCGTATGCGGCAAATTGGAAAGGAAAAAAGATACCTACAGTAAGGGAATGGCAAGATAAACTCTTAGAATTTGCTGAACTGGCTCAATTAACAGACAGGTTAAGGGGAAATACAAAACAATCATTCATACAAAAGTGGGACATGTATAAGAAATATCTGCAAAAATATAAGAATGATACAATCTCTATGGTGGCATTTGATTGACTTGTATAAATATAAATATAAATATGCGATTAAATAAAGGAACTGGATATGACATGTTATAAGAATATACTAAAAATTGAGTAAGAATAGGATAACTTTCAATGTTGTAAAGGTAAAATACATCGGGAAATGTCGGGAAGTCAGCAATGTCTTAATCCTTTTTATTTTCTTATATAGATGGTTTATTATTATTATTATTTCTAAGTTAATTTACATTTATTATGTGAGATAGTGTTAAAATGAATTTAGGGGAAGAAGAAATGCTGTAGTTAATAGTTTGTTACAATTGTGATTAAGTTTAAAGAAGTATGAATTTAAGATAGTAAATAAAGATTTACCTGAAAGAGAAAAAAAGAAATCTGTGGCAAAGGTTCTAATACACAATCATGGCTGAGAAAAACAGCTGTGGAATATGAAACTGGTTTGAAGACTGGTTTCTTCTTTACACTCAGGCGGAAACATCACTGGTTTCCCTTCCTTTCTCCAGAGTAATCTTCTTTCTTTTCTTTCCCACAATCAGTATTCTTCACCTTTAATAGTCACCTTTTCAGCGTCACACATATTTTCATATTGTGATCTTCAGATGAAGAGAAATATACAAATTTAATAAATAGTTTCCAGTAGGAGCAAAGGGGGAAGAACAGTGAGAGAGGCTTGGGCTGGGATTCTCCGCTAAGATAGGCCAGTGGCAGGAGGCAGGTGCGAGACTCAGGGGCATATAATTATTACCAAGAGTAATTGGGGTGGGCGTTTTAATCTGGGATTCCCAGCAGTCAGGCTCCAGCTATTTTCCTTCTGCATCTCCAGCTCTCTCCATGCAATGATGCAAGGCTGAGAGATGGAGGTCCAACCCCAAGAACTTTCTCCTACCTGAGCACTCCTTCAACCAACCACAAGAACCAAGCCTTGTCACTAGGCTTATATATGGGTCTCCCAAAATGGTCAATATGCACCTCCAGAGGCCAAAGGGACCGTCCAGGTGATTAATAAAGATCTAGAGATCGAAGGGGACAAAATGTGGTCCAAGGGGTGGGGGGTTATTGTGCAGAGGATGAAGAACTTAAAGGTGAACTTAGGACCCTGATGAATAGTGGGCAGGTTCATGGACATAGAGCAGCTCCCTTTCCAGTGAGAAACCACTTTTGATAAAAAGTAAACCCCACAGTTCAACCGTATTCTAAGATAATGCTTTTGAACTGCATTACCATTATTTGGCATTATTTCATTTGTATTTGCTGAAAACTGGGAACATGGAGGACAAGAGAGATTTTAAAATAAGAGCATGTGCTGATTGATGTCTGTAATATTCCTTTCTTCTCTTCCTAGAAAACAAATAGGAGTTCCTCCCCTCTTTGCCCCCCAAAGCAGACAATGGAGAAGACAGTCAGAATTCTGGGGGGCCACGTTCAATGGGAATAACGAAGAAAGCATTTAAATACATGGAGTGTGAAAAGAGAGAGGAGAAGCAGTCTGAAAGAATGGAGTGTGAGAAGAACTTCAGTGACAGTGGAACACTAAGAAAACATCAACGGACTCACACAGGGAAGAAACCATTTAAATGCATGGAGTGTGGAAAGAGCTTCAGTCAAAGTGGAAACCTTAGAATTCATCAACGGATTCACATGGGAGAGAAACCATTTACATGTATAGAGTGTGGAAAGAGCTTCAGTCAGAGTGGACACCTTAGAATTCATCAACGGACTCACACTGGTGAGAAACCATTTAAATGCATGGAGTGTGGAAAGAGCTTCAGTAGAAGTGACAGCCTTAATTTACATAATCAAACTCACACAGGGGGAAAAACATTTGAATGTACAGAGTGTGGAAAGAGCTTCAGTAGAAGTGACAGCCTTAATTTACATAATCAAACTCACACAGGGGGGAAAACATTTGAATGTACAGAGTGTGGAAAGAGCTTCAGTCAAAGTGGAAAACTTAGAATTCATCAACAGACTCACACTGGTGAGAAACCATTTAAATGCATGGAGTGTGGAAAGAGCTTCAGTCGGAGTGGACACCTTAGAATTCATCAACGGACTCACACAGGGGAAAAACCATTTAAATGCATGGAATGTGGAAAGAGCTTCAGTAGAAGTGACAGCCTTAATTTACATAATCAAACTCACACAGCGGAGAAACCATTTAAATGCATGGAGTGTGGAAAGAGCTTCGATGAGAGTGGAGACCTTAGAATTCATCAACGGACTCACATGGGGGAGAAACCATTTACATGTATAGAGTGTGGAAAGAGCTTCAGTCAGGGTGGAGACCTTAGAATTCATCAACGGACTCACACAGGGGAAAAACCATTTAAATGCATGGAGTGTGGAAAGAGCTTCAGTCAGAGTGGACACCTTAAAATTCATCAACGGACTCACACGGGGGAGAAACCATTTAAATGTAAGGAATGTGGAAAGAGCTTCAGTAGATGTGACAGCCTTAATTTACATAATCAAACTCACACAGGGGAGAAACCATTTGCATGCATGGAGTGTGGAAAGGGCTTCACTTCTAATCAAATACTTAGAACTCATCAACAGACTCATACGGGGGAGAAACCATTTCAATGCATGGAGTGTGGAAAGAGCTTCAGTCAGAGTGGAAACCTTAGAATTCATCAACGGACTCACACAGGGGAGAAACCCTTTCAATGCATGGAGTGTGGAAAGAGCTTCAGTGGGAGTGGACACCTTAGAATTCATCAACGGACTCACACGGGGGAGAAACCATTTAAATGTAAGGAATGTGGAAAGAGCTTCAGTAGATGTGACAGCCTTAATTTACATAATCAAACTCACACAGGGGAGAAACCATTTGCATGCATGGAGTGTGGAAAGGGCTTCACTTCTAATCAAGTACTTAGAACTCATCAACAGACTCATACAGGGGAGAAACCATTTCAATGCATGGAGTGTGGAAAGAGCTTCAGTCAGAATGGAAACCTTAGAATTCATCAACGGACTCATACGGGGGAGAAACCATTTAAATGCATGGAGTGTGGAAAAAGCTTCAGTCAGAGTGGAAACCTTAATTTACATAATCAAACCCACACAGGGGAAAAACCATTTGAATGTATGGAGTGTGGAAAGAGCTTCACTTGTAGTGGAACACTAAGAAGACATAAATGGACGCACACAGGGAAAACCATTTAACTGTATAGAGTGTGGAAAGAGCTTCAGTCAGAGTGGAGACCTTAGAATTCATCAATGGACTCACACAGGGGAAAAACCATTTAAATGCATGGAGTGTGGAAAGAGCTTCACTGAGAGTGGACTTCTTACGCTCGAACAGGGTGGCCTCTAGGAGTTCCGGCCCCCATGGGTGCTCGGCCCAGACGCGAGTTCCATGATTTAAGAGAAACAATTGGATTTAAATTCATGGACGTGCTTCAAAAAAACGGGGGAGAAGATACCGCCAGGAATTCCAGCTTCTGAGTGATAAGAGAATCGAGGAAATACCACATCAAGGGGGGAAAAGAATGATCTGGACAGAACGAAAAGGGAAGCGAAACCTTTTATTTTCTACTAGTGTAATTCAGCCCGTTGAGTAAACGGGCACTAGAACATCCCAGTGGTTAGAGAACATGGGTGTGCAATTATCATAGAATTGTATAGAGTTGGAAGGGAACCCTAGGGGTCATCCAGTCCAATCCCCTTGCAGCCCACCCATAAGGTATTTCCCTGTTCCTCCTTCCTTGCTGCAGCGCCTCAAGTTTCCCCTCTGAATCCCTGCAGAGCCAGTGGCTAGAGAACATGGGTGTGCAGTGATCGTAGAATTGTATAGAGTTGAAAGGTACCCCCAGGGGTCATCCAGTCCAACCCCCTGTAATGCAGGAGTCTCAGCCAAAGCATCCCTGACAGATGACCCCATCCAACCTCTGCTTGGAAACCTCCAACATTAACCTATCTCTGCTTCGCTTCTCCCCCCCCAATCCCCCCCCAATTATCATAGAATTGTGTAGTTGGTAGTTGGAAGGGAACCCCAGGGGTCATCCAGCCCAACCCCCAGCAGCCCATACGATATTCCCTCCCCCCCTCTGCTGCAGCACCTGAAGTTTCTCCAGAGCCACCCTATCCACCCTTCCCCCCTCAGAACGACAATTATTTTTCGCCAACCCTCCCCGCCCCCATATCAATATCAGCAGCCACAACATGCCTCCCCACCCCCACCTTAATAGTCGCAGCGTGACACACACACACACACCACCCCTTTTCCCGCCTCAGTTTCCCCTCAATATCTCCCCACACACAAACCCACTACCCTGCTTCAGTTTCCCCTCCCCTCGAGTCCTTTCATCTCCCCACGAAGGGTCGTGGGATGATACCTCATATCTATTTCTTCCCCTCCCTCCCTCCCTCTCACCTGCTACAAAGTTTTTGAAAGCAGCCTCCTCCTCACGCTTGTGAGGCGCTTGTCCGGCCAGGAGGGAGGGAGGGAGAGAGAGAGAGAGAGAGAGTGTTAGAGCAGTCGGGAGGCGAGGCGCGGAACAGCGATTTGGAGGGAAACCTCCTGCTAAAAACTACAACTCCCAGCATGCCAAGCGGTAGCTTCCCCATTCTGAGCCCTTGCAAGCCCCTCCTTGCTCCCTTTCCCTTCCCCTCCTCCCAACGTCGTATTAGACTGCCGTTTGCAGCCGTTTGGCGTGGTTTTCCCCCTTCCCCTTCCCCTCCTCTCACTGTGTTATTAGAGACGGCTGTTGCCAGGGGCCGAGCCGTGGCGGGCCAGGAGCGCGTCCTGCTCAACTGTGGGTGGCTGGAGGAGGCGCGCAGAGAAGCGGTGAGACGGCGGTAGCCGGGGGGGGGGAGAGGCCGAGAGACTCTGGGAACTGATCAGGAAGAGGAGCCGAGAGCTGCCTCAGCCTGTAAGCCTTTGAGATGCAACCAACCGCAAACGGCCACGTGCAGTCTCTGCTGTCCAATCCCTGTCTCCCTGGGGCCCATGCGCAGTGACCCAGGGACACACGGGACAGCTTGGACGCAGGGACACAGGGACTTTATTATATAGGATACCTTAAGAAGCACTAACCACCTTCCCTGGACAGACGGTCCTTAATATTTGGAACAAACGAGAAATTAGGAAATAAACTGTGTGGCTATTGGAGTTTATATAATAGAGGATTGACATTCTGTATGTTTTTGGAAGCTGTTCTGCTAAGTATGCAAGAGCAAAACCTCCCCAGCTGGTTATATTTTCACTGGAGCTCGCTTAAATACTTTCTGGACAATTATAAGTGGATTTATGAGCCGTGACGCACTTTGAATTTGAACAAGATCAGAGCTGCCTAATTGAAGATTCAGGAGGCAGAGAGCAGCTAAAGGGCGGGGGAACCATAAATCTGTTATAAGAAGAGTGTGAATATTTCTGTTCGGCTGTTCCCCGCCTGGAAAAGCTGCATTTCGGCAATCGGTGGACTTTTTGAGGAGAAGCTGGAATACGATATCTGAGATCTTCAAGATGGCGTCTGCTCCTGCTTGAATGTCTGCGCGGCCGGAGAAGCACTCCAGTTTGTAAAAGGAGGATTTAAGGGGAGGCTGGACTGGACAAAAAAACCCACACAGGAAGAATGATTTTGTGTTAAATCTCGCTTGATGTCTATCTCAAAAGCTGCGACAAAAGAGGAAAATAACTAGAAGAATTGCTGGGGAAAGATCGGGACTATAATGGATTATAATGATAAGATTTTGAAATTTGGACTAGCATGGCAGGGAGTAGCGTTACTCAGAATCACCAGACTTTGAAGCATGGGAAGTCCAAAAAATTTTTTTTATGATTTGGCATAATATTTGGTTTAATTGATATGTATTTGTATAATTTGAAATTATTGATATGTAATTGGAAAATTTAATAAATTGTTTTTGTTTGTTTTTTTAAAGAGAGAGTGTACTTCTTACAAAACATCAACAAACTCATACAGGGGAGAAACCATAGAAGTGCTAGGGAATTAGATAGAGGTTCCGTTGTAGTGGATGTCTTCAAACCATCAAAAGACTCGGAGTGTTAAGAGCTGTAAGAGTGGAAACCCTACAGGCCATCAAAAGATGAGAAACGGTTTAAATAGAAGGGATGTGGAATATACTTTGGTTATTAGAGTGTAGAACCTGTTTCTCTCCTAGTTGACAGGAAATGAATCTAAAATGCATGCAGCGTATGTGAGCTTCTGTTGTGTGTATGCAACATTGTCTAGAGATGTATTTAAAGTAATGAAGGTAGCATTTCACAATAGTAAGCACAATATAATAGTGTACTTTTAGACAGGGAGGGGGAGTGTGTGAGTCTGGAGTGTTGCTTCTGAATGAGGACGGACTGAGAGTGAGCTGGTTTTGGTGTTTGGGGGAGGGAGTTGGAAATGTTTATATATGGGAATGGAGAGTTGCCCAAAGTGGAGCTGAGTTTTGGAAGCAGAGTTAGATTAATATTATAGGAGCAGCAGCATCACTCCCACTGTTATAATCGCAATAATGGAACCATGAAGAGACAGAAAAACTGAAAGCACCTACCTGTATTATTTAGATCTTTCCGATTACCACCCGGTTTCAAATCTTCCATACCTGGGTAAGGTAATTGAGAGAGCGGCTGCCGATCAGCTGCATAGGTTTCTGGATGAAACATCAGCTCTGGATCCATTTCAGTCCGGCTTTCGCCCTGGTTATGGGACTGAGGCGGCTCTGGTCATCCTAACATATTATCTCCGTAGAGATCAAGGCGGGTCGGGACTGCTGATTCTTTTTAGATCTGTCAGCAGCCTTCAACATGGTCGATCACAAACTTTTAGACCACCGCCTTGCCGACGTGGGGATTCAGGGCACAGTCCGACAATGGCTGCGCCCCTTTATCTCAGGTCGGGGACAGAGGGTGGCGCTAGGGAAGGAGTTGTGGCCGCGGCACTCCTTGGTGTGTGGAGTCCCGTAGGGCACAATCCTTTCCCCAATGCTTTTAAATATCTTTATGCATCCCCTTACTCAGATTGTCCAGAGTTTAGGGCTGGGTTGTCATCAATATGCTGATGACACCCAGATTTATCTGCTGGTGGACGACCGCCCTGCCTCAGCCCTGGACAGACTGACCAGGTGTTTGGAAGCTGTGGCTGGATGGCTAGGTGGGAGCCGGTTGAAGTTAAGTCCTTCGAAGACAGAGGTCCTCTGGCTGGGTCGGGACGACATGGGGTTGGGGGGCCAATTCCCATCTGTTGCGGGGGCTCAATTAGTGCCAGCGCCTTCTGTCAAGAGTTTGGGTATAACCTTCAACGCCTCCCTTTCCATGGAGGCACAGGTTGCAGCCACAGCTAAGGTGGCCTTTTTCCATATCCACCGCATTAAGCAGTTGGTCCCTTACCTCTCTCGCCCTGATCTGGCCACAGTGATCCATGTGATGGTCACCTCCAGGCTTGATTATTGTAACTCGCTTTACGCATGGCTGCCCCTGAAGCAGCCCCAGAAACTCCAGCGGGTGCAGAATGACGCAGTGAGGCTCCTTACGGGGTCCCTGCTGTGGGACCATATTCATCCAGTGTTTTACCAGCTGCACTGGCTCCCAGTGGAGTACAGGATCAGATTTAAGGTGCTGGTTTTGACCTTTAAAGCCCTCGTACCTACAGGACCGCCTCTCCTTGTATGCCCCACGGTGTATCTTAAGGTCCACAAATAATAACATTTTGGAGATCCCGAGCCATAAGGTGCTTAGATTGGTCTCAACTAGGACCAGGGCCTTTTCAGTACTGGCCCCGACTTGGTGGAACGCTCTCTCACAGGAGACCAGGGCCCTGCGGGATTTGACATCTTTCTTCAGGGCCTGCAAGACAGAGCTGTTCCGCCTGGCCTTTGGCCTGGACTCAGTCTGACCCCTGTGTTTTCCTCTCTTATGGTTTTGATTCTGACCCCTGTGTTTTCCTCTCTTATGGTTTTGTTCTCGAAGCTACGAACATGAGTTTGACCAAACTGCGGGAGGCAGTGCAAGACAGGAGTGCCTGGCGTGCTATGGTCCATGGGGTCACGAAGAGTCGGACACGACTAAACGACTAAACAACAACATGGTTTTGATTTGGGCCATTTTAAAACGAGGCTGCATTTTAAAAATTTAAATTGCATTAACCTGTGTTTTAACTACAGGTAGGTAGCCGTGTTGGTCTGACGTAAGCGAAACAAAATAAAAAACATCCTTCCAGCAGCACCTTAGAGACCAAGTTTTTTATTTTGGTATGAGCTTCTTCAGATACACTGGAATAGAAGTCCCCAGACGATTATATATAGAGAAAGGGTGGGGAGGGGTATCACTCAGGGTGGTGGAAATGGGTGACTGACTAACTGATAGCTGTTGACGACTGTAAACGACTTCAAATGATATTTACAGGAAAAAGTAAGCGGTGAGATGGTAAGCCAGTGATGGTAAGCCAGTGAAAAGTAAGCCATCCGATCCTCCGCTTCTCCCCCCCTCGGCAGCCCCCGCACCGGCGCACTTCAGCTCCGCCCCCCAGAGCCAAAGTGCGGCGGTGCGGGGGAAGAGCGCCTGCCTGCCTGCCTGCCTGCCTTCCCCGAGCAAGCGCCCTTCCCCCGCACCGCCTGCCTTCCGCGAGCCAAGAGAGCAAGCGCCACTGCCGCCAGTCCCCCGGAGCCCATAGGAACGCATTGATTAAGTTTCAATGCATTCCTATGGGAAACCGCGACTTGCTAGGCGAATTTTTCGTAGGACGAATTGAGTCCTGGAACGAATTAAATTCGTCTAGCGAGGCACCACTGTACATTAAACCATAGAATTGTAGAGCTGGAAGCTACACCCAAGGGTCATCTAGTCTAACCCCCTGCAATGCAGGAATCTCAACTCAAACATCTAAGACAGGTGGCCTTCCAAGGAAGGAGAGAGACCGTTCCACTGTCAAGCAGCTCTTAACTGCCGAAAGTTCTTCCTGACATTGAGTCGGAGTTGCCTTTCTTGTAACTTGAATCCTGTTGTTTGGGTCGATCCACAAAGCATTCTGAAGATGTTTAATGTTAAAGGTTTTATTACAATTCTCTCTCTCTCTCTCCATCCATATATATATATATATATATATATATATATATATATATATATATATAGGAAGCCAACCAGAGGAGGAATAGTAGTAATGAAATAGGGCCCCTTTACCCTTTAATGGGACGTGGGTGGCACTGTGGTCTAAACCGCTGAGCCTAGGGCTTGCCGATCGGAAGGTCAGCGGTTCCAATCCATTGCTCTGCCCTGGTTCGCCAGAAGCGGCTTAGTCATGCTGGCCACATGACCCAGAAGCTGTACGCGAGCTCCCTCGGCCAGTAAAGCGAGATGAGCGCTGCAACCCCAGAGTCATCCACGACTGGACCTAATGGCCAGGAGCCCTTTACCTCTACCCTTTAAAACATCCTTATTTTCTTGGGAGAAATGTTTGCATTACAGTAATGTGGGTTAGATTCGTGGGGGATCCTGAAAGACAACAGTTCCGAGGGGATCTAGGAGTCTTGGTAGACCACAAACTTGACATGAGTCAACAGTGTGATACAGCAGCTCAAAAAGCCAATGCAATTCTGGGCTGCATCAATAGGAGTATAGCATCTAGATCAAGGGAAGTAATAGTACCACTGTATTCTGCTCTGGTCAGACCTCACCTGGAGTACTGTGTCCAGTTCTGGGCACCACAGTTCAAGACGGATACTGACAAGCTGGAACGTGTCCATAGGAGGGCAACCAAAATGGTCAAAGGCCTGGAAACGATGCCTTATGAGGAACGGCTTAGGGAGCTGGGTATGTTTAGCCTGGAGAAGAGAAGGTTAAGGGGTGATATGATCGCCATGTTCAAATATATAAAAGGATGTCATATAGAAGAAGGAGGAAGGTTGTTTTCTGCCGCTCCAGAGAAGCGGACACGGAGCAATGGATTCAAACTACAAGAAAGAAGATTCCACCTCAACATTAGGAAGAACTTCCTGACAGTAAGAGCTGTTCGGCAGTGGAATTTGCTGCCAAGGAGTGTGGTGGAGTCTCCTTCTTTGGAGGTCTTTAAGCGGAGGCTTGACAGGCCTATGTCAAGAATGCTTTGGTGGTGTTTCCTGCTTGGCAGGGGGTTGGACTGGATGGCCCTTGTGGTCTCTTCCAACTCTATGATCCTATGATTCTTCAGGCCCTTCCTGTTCTCAGATTCTGTGATGCTATGGCACTTCAAAGGGGTAGTGGGGAGACGGGGAAAGGAAGGGGGAGAGCCCTAGATCTGGAGGTCGCCAGCCCAAGAGAGGAGGGGGGTGGAATATCTCTTTGTTGCAGACGGGGGGGGGAACTATTGCCTTCGAACCAAAGCTGCCCTCCAAGGAGCTCACATAAAATAAGTGGGGATATATAGAGAGAGAGAGGGAGGGAGGGAGAGGGAGAGGAAGGGGAAATGTCACCTTCGTGCCCCGACTCATGGTCAGACTCATGTTCGTAGCTTCGAGAACACTGTCCAACCATCTCGTCCTCTGTCGTCCCCTTCTCCTTGGGCCCTCTGTGACGATCCTCCCTCCTCTATTACTAACAGTGTGCTGAAGGAATTCAGTTATTGTTCAAACAACCCACTATTTATTCCTTCTTTCTCCCAAATAAACTCCCCGTTTTTATATGGGTTTGCTAGTACATAGAGTACAGTTCCGGCTTTCCAAACAACGTGGCTCTGTGTCCTTAAAAACTCCAGGCAAATGTTTCAGGAGCAATCTTGTGCCCTCAGTAAGGTTTCCCTCTCAACTCAGGTTCACCTCAGCAGCTGTTGCCTCAGCCCTTTAGCCACTGCAAGGCACTCTTTCCCTCCACTTGCCTCCTCTTGGTTATTTAACTTATATGCAGAATTCATCATGCGAAAGGCTGGACTGGATGAATCCCAAGCTGGAATTAAGATTGCCGGAAGAAATATCAACAACCTCAGGTATGCAGATGACACAACCTTGATGGCAGAAAGTGAGGAGGAATTAAAGAACCTTTTAATGAGGGTGAAAGAGGAGAGCGCAAAATATGGTCTGAAGCTCAACATCAAAAAAACCAAGATCATGGCCACTGGTCCCATCACCTCCTGGCAAATAGAAGGGGAAGAAATGGAGGCAGTGAGAGATTTCACCTTCTTGGGCTCCTTGATCACTGCAGATGGTGACAGCAGTCACGAAATTAAAAGACGCCTGCTTCTTGGGAGAAAAGCAATGACAAACCTAGACAGCATCTTAAAAAGCAGAGACATCACCTTGCCGACAAAGGTCCGTATAGTTAAAGCTATGGTTTTCCCAGTAGTGATGTATGGAAGTGAGAGCTGGACCATAAAGAAGGCTGATCGCCGAAGAATTGATGCTTTTGAATGATGGTGCTGGAGGAGACTCTTGAGAGTCCCATGGACTGCAAGAAGATCAAACCTCTCCATTCTGAAGGAAATCAGCCCTGAGTGCTCACTGGAAGGACAGATCGTGAAGCTGAGGCTCCAATACTTTGGCCACCTCATGAGAAGAGAAGAATCCTTGGAAAAGACCCTGATGTTGGGAAAGATTGAGGGCACTAGGAGAAGGGGACGTCAGAGGACAAGATGGTTGGACAGTGTTCTCGAAGCTACGAACATGAGTTTGACCAAACTGCGGGAGGCAGTGCAAGACAGGAGTGCCTGGCGTGCTCTGGTCCATGGGGTCACGAAGAGTCGGACACGACTAAACGACTAAACAACAACAAATGCCTCCTCTGTGCGTGACTTTGAGATGCAAACTATCCACCTGCTCCCCAGGCTTAGT
The DNA here is from genome assembly GCF_965207765.1 of Zootoca vivipara. NCBI lineage: Eukaryota > Metazoa > Chordata > Lepidosauria > Squamata > Lacertidae > Zootoca > Zootoca vivipara. Next base: position 121,917,569 of record NC_142584.1, read on the forward strand.
TTTATCTCCCCTCTTCAGTCACCACCCTTTTGAGTTTAGGTACGTTGCTGGAATAAGGAGGAACATCCAGTTTGACACAACATAGATGAAAGCTTTATTTAACTGGAGAACATGTATCTTTTCTTTATGGTTTCATTTGTTTAAACTCTTAGTTCATCATCTTCTTTTCATATAACACAGGCTTGTTGATACAGCTCCTGCATCCCCCTCTAACACTCTACCCTCCCAACTGCCAACTGCCAACTGCCATTTAGGATGCCCCACAAGCTCCGCCTCCCAAGCAACACCTGCTTATACTGGGAGTGATAGATTGGAATCATCATCAGGCCCTAGTCCGCCACACCCTCCATCTTTCCCAACATCAGGGTCTTTTCCAGGGAGTTTTCTCTTCTCTTCTCAGGAGGTGGCCAAAGGACTAGCAAAGCCCAAGTTCAAACACCAGTCCCTATTTTTAAAAGGCTCCTGTAATAAGGATTCTGGACTACCCTTTAGGGTTGTTGTAAGTTACTGTTCCAAGCCCCAAACCCGTGTCAGGATGCCAGAGATTATCACTCAGGTAGAGGAGTTGCTGAATACCTGGGCTCCCGCTTTAGGGATCAGGGCTGCCCTCGCTCATGTCCCAAGATCCCCCCCTTGGGAGCCATTTCCTTATGTGGGGCTTGGAGGAGACATTGGGTGAGAGAATGAAGGAGGAAGGGGGGGAGCACACTGCCTGCTGGAGGGGCAACCCCTCCCCCCAATCCTTCTAAAAATTCCTGTAATGCCCGCAGAGGATGAAAAGAGATGAAGGGGGAATGTCACCTTCGTGCCCCGCAGGACTTTTTGGGAGGTGGGGGGGTCTCTTTCCCTGCCCCCTCCGAGGGTGGAACCTGACCTGGGAGATTATTAGGAAAAAACCGGATATTCAGAGCTTGTTTGGAAGGAGGAGAATTTGTGTCTTCTGGGAGGGAGGGGGCGTCACTCATTCCTCCCCCAAGGGTCAGTGAGCTCCGTTTCCTAGAGAGGCAGGGAGGTTGGGAGGGGGGAGCCAAGAGGGGAGGGGGAGGGGCCGCCATTCACATTCCCGGAAGAGCAGCAGGTCGGCAGAGGAGGAGGAAAAAGAGGTGCAAAATATAACTATATATATTGTGGGGGGCGGGAGAGAGATAAAGACGCGCTTTTGCTCCCCGTGAATCTGCAAACAGGGCAGCTGGGAAGGGAGGGCAGGATTTGGGGCGAGGGGGGGGATGAAAGGAAAGTAGGGGAGTTCCCGCTCCCCCCTCCCCCTTCTTTCTGTAGTTCAGTCGAGCGGGGGAGGGGTTGATTCAGGCGCTGCTGGGATAAAGGAGCCCCTCCCCCAGAGGGAAAGGAAATGGGAAGAGAAGAGCGAGCAGGGGGGGGGGGAGCAGGGAGGACAAAAAGGTAGAGCTGCAGGGGGTTGGGAGGAAAGGGGGCAGAGACCCCCCCCCCAAGAACAACTCACTTCCTGGGCGCTATCTGCACAGGCCCCGATCCATGCAATCCGGCTGCAGATCGGGGAACCTCCATTCTCAGGGTTCCCATTGCACAGCCCCTCCCCCCAAAAGAAATCAGCCTTAATGCCTTTTCCTATGGGGGTGCAGGGGGGGCCTTTCTGCAGAGGGAGCACCGGCAGGGTTTGCATTGCAAGGTCTCCTTTGCAGCGCAAGGAGGTGCTCAGCTGTCAAGAGATGCTCAGCTCCCCAGCCCCCCCCCCCGCGAGGACCCCCATCCCCAAGCAGGGCTGGGACTTGAAGCGAGGCCTCCATTCCGCGCCCCTCTGCGTGTTCTGGGTTCCCCCTGGCAGGAATCTCTGGGGCAAGGCTTGGAGGGTCCCTCTTGTCCAGAGCAGGGCCCCCCAAACTTTTGTCAAAGAGGGCCAGATTAAATGAAGTGAAGATGCCTGAGGGCAGACCAAAGTTGTTGACCATTTTTTACAATTTTACCCCAGAATTATTGACCTTTTTTAGAACTCGGAGTGAATAAGCAGAGAGATTCGAAAAGGCACTTTGTACATGCCTGGCCTATAGAGAGGGAGTCCATGGAGAGATGGGATAGATTGGGAGAGATTTGGTGGGCAGGGCGAAGGGGGAGCCGGCCAGGGAAACCTCTGGGCGAAGGGGAGAATGGGAGGGTGGAGGGCAGAGGAAGTTGGGGGGCTGAGGGAGGGAGGGGGGAAAGCATCCCTGGGGGAGGAATGGAAGCCATCTTGGAGAAAGAGAGAGAGACTTGGGGGCTGCTTGCCTTGACTTCTCCCTCCTGCCCAGGAATCTGCCATGACTTTGAGTCGACCAGTGAGAGATCCCTGAACAGGAGGCCTGATCCACCCACCCTCTCCTCCCTTGAAGCTCAGTCCTTGCCCTGCCAGAAGTCCCAGGTCAGCTCCTGCATGGGGCGCTGGGGGCTGTTATAGGGAGTCCAACCATGGGGAGAAAGAGGAAAGGGAGGAAGCCCACTTTATGATTTCCGCCCTTTGAGGCTTCTGTCTTGGCAACCACAGTCTCACCCACATGCCTGTGTTTCTCTGGAGAAGCATCTAAAGGGTTCCTATCCAGAGATACCTGTGCCCAACTCCTTCTCTCCATTCCAACCGGTTTCCATTACTGCCACTATTTCAGATCTCTTAAATCTGGGATTTAAGGGATTGGGAAGATTGTTATGGAAATGGGTGGGATTCTCCCCCCCCCCAACAGCCTGTGTATTTATCATTACAATTCTTATTTATTTATTGAATCCCTCCCCAAACATAAATACATATCCACCTGTGTATTCCACCCCCCCACAAGACCAATTGCAGTCGTTAACAGTCACGAACAGGTTTACCACTCCTATCAGCCCATCACCCATTCCCCCCACTTCCCCACCCTCTGAATATACATAAGGGTCTGGTTACTTCCGTTTCAGTGTATCTGACGAAGTGTGCATGCACACGAAAGCTCATACCAAAATAAAAACCTAGTTGGTCTTTAAGGTGCTACTGAAGGATTTTTTTTTATTTTGTGTGGATTTGTAGTCAGTGGTACATCCGGCCCAATCTGCATCAATATCCCCAAACTTTTCAGGATTACTAACATCTGGCAACCTCCATTTACAATTCATTGTGCCCTTCAAATACCGTACCCCCCTTTTCACACCCACACAATCCTATTCAGGGGGGGGGGCATTTACCTTCCTACTAAGAATTCCCACAGCATTAGCTAAGTCAGGTTTCCAAGTGGTACCAAGATACAAAAGTCTACCAATTGCTGACCTGGATTGTATGTTGTCAGGTAATGGTTTCAAATCCTGCTGATTCTTTAAGAAGTCAGTAGCCATGGGCGTTGCAACTGGAAGTGCATATTGCATTTGCAAATTCTGGATCAGGTCATGAATCCTTTGCTGTTGATTTAGAAGAAATGACCCATCTTCTTCTCTTTCAACTTGGATTCCGAGGTAGTTCTGGATCTTCCCCAGTTCCTTGACTGCAACCTCTTTGCTTAGGTGTTTCACAACCTGTGCATAGTGTCTGTCTGTCATTTGCTGTGGCAAGAATCGAGTCATCAGCAAAAGCTAAAATGTATGAAAAATAAATGGTCCATTACTTGACTTTCTGTACAGGCCCTTGTCGGCATGGCCTTGCTTGTACCCAAGCCATAGGGTTGAGAAAAGCCTTGCGCTGCCCTTCCTCTTCTGCCCCTTTTTTAATAAGGCCTTCTTACCAGGAGGTAGGTCAGTAAGGGTCCACGTCTTATTCTGATACAATGCATAAATCTCCTTCTGTGCATTAGGAGGAACTTCCTGACAGTAAGAGCTGTTCGGCAGTGGAATTTGCTACCAAGGAGTGTGGTGGAGTCTCCTTCTTCGGAGGTCTTTAAGCAGAGGCCTGACAGCCATGTGTCAAGAATGCTTTGATGGTGTTTCCTACTTGGCAGGGGGTTGGACTGGATGGCCCTTGTGGTCTCTTCCAACTCTATGATTCTATGAATTAATCCATTCCCAATGCATTCCTATGGGAAACATCGTTTTGACTTACGAATGTTTCTACTTCCAAATGTGCATTCGGAACGGATTGAATTCGTAAGTAGAGGTTCCACTGTATCTCTGTAAGTCAGCCAGTTTCCCTTCATGTTAAGTTTCTTTACCGATAAGGCCTCTTGAGGTGATAACCATCCTGGAGACTTCCTTTCAAACCATTCCCTGTATGTCAGCCAAACTTCCAATAATGGCTTCTTCATGGTGTGTTTTAAAAAAACCTTATGAACTTGTACCTTATCGTACTACAGGTACGCATGCCAACCGTATCGATTTTGTAAACCTTCAAGGTCTAATAATTCTAAATTTTCCAATTTTAACCAATCCCTTATCCATATTATACATGCTGATTCATAATACAGTTCAAGGTCAAGGAGGGAGAAGCCACCCCTTTCTTTTTTGTCAGTTAGAATTTTAAACTTTATCCTGGGCTTTTTACCCTGCCATATAAAATGTGAAATTACCTTTTGCCACTCTTTAAATTGTGTTTTGCCTGTGATAATTGGGATTGTTTGGAATAAGAAAAGAAGCTTGGGTAATATTGACATCTTTATAGCAGCCATTCTGCCCCACCAAGATAAGTTAAGCTTGCTCCATGTTTCCAGATTGAATTTCACTTCCTTCCATGCTGTTATGTAATTGTCTTTGTACAGGTTTGAGTTTTTTGGTGATAACCAGATACCTAAATATTTTACTTTCTTAACCGCTGTTATTCCTATTTTTGATTGTAACTGGTCTGTTTGTTCTAAGTTCAGATTTTTCACCATCATTTTTGTCTTGTTTCTGTTCAATTTTAATCCCGCTAGTGCCCCATACTCCTCAATTACTGGTATTTTCAAGGCCTGTCGCTGATGTTTGCGGATCTTGTAGTGTTAGGACTATGTCATCAGCGAATGCCTTTAGTTTATATTCTCTCATTCCATGTCTTACTCCTATTATGCTTTCTGTTTTCCTTTTTTTCTGTAAGAATACTTCCAATGTAAGTATAAACAATAAGGGCAAAAACGGGCAACCCTGCCTCGTGCCTTTCGAAATTCTTTTTTTAAAATCTAAAAATCTTTATTGAAATGTAGTAATAGAGGGATACAATCTATTTAAGAGAAATAGACCAAACAGGAAAGGAGGAGGAGTAGCTTTATATGTTAGGGATATGTATACCTGTGAAGAGATGCAGGATTTAAAACTTCAAAGCCAAATTGAGAGTATCTGGGTCAAAATTAAGGGAGAGAAAAACAACAGTGATCTCATTGTGGGAGTTTACTATAGATCCCCAAGCCAAACTGAGGACACAGATGATGCCTTCCTGGAACAGATGGCCAAGCATTCCAAAGGAAGTGAGATAGTAGTAATGGGGGATTTCAACTATCCTGATATTTGTTGGATGTCAAACTCAGCCAAGAGCATAAGGTCGAACAGATTCCTCACTGGCCTTGCAGACAACTTCATTGTCCAGAAAGTGGGAGAAGCAACAAGAGGATCAGCCATTTTAGATCTGGTCCTAACCAATAGTGATGACTTGGTTAGTGGGGTAGAAGTGGCAGGATCATTAGGTGGGAGTGACCATGCTCTTCTGGAGTTTATTATCCAGCGGAAAGGAGCAACCAAGCATACTAAGGTCCAAATTCTAGACTTTAAGAAAGCCGACTTCAGAAAACTTAGGGAAACGCTGGGTGAAATCCCATGGACAGTAATACTAAAAGGGAAGGGAGTTCATGATGGTTGGGAGTTTGTTAAAAGGGAGATATTAAAAGCACAACTTCAGGCAATACCAATGAGACGGAAACATGGAAGGTGCCTAAAGAAGCCAGGCTGGCTATCTAAAGAACTTTTGACTGAGTTAAGATTTAAAAGGGATATGTACAAAAAATGGAAAAGGGGGGAAATCTCCAGAGAGGAATTCAAACATATAGCCAGCACGTGTAGAGACAAAGTCAGAAAAGCTAAAGCACAGAATGAACTCAGGCTCGCCAGAGAGGTTAAAAGCAACAAAAAGGGCTTTTATGGGTATGTCCGTAGCAAAAGGAAAAACAAGGAAACAGTGGGGTCACTCAGAGGAGAAGATGGTGAAATGCAAACAGGGGACAGAGAAAGGGCAGAACTCCTCAATGCCTTCTTTGCCTCAGTCTTCTCCAAGAAAGAAAACAACGCCCGACCTGAAGAATATGGAGCAGATGATTCAGCAGGGGAAACACAGCCCAGAATAAGTAAGGAGGTAGTACAAGAATACTTGGCTAGTTTAGATGTATTCAAGTCTCCAGGGCCAGATGAACTACATCCAAGAGTATTAAAAGAACTGGCAGAGGTGATTTCAGAACCACTGGCAATAATCTTTGAAAATTCCTGGAGAACAGGCGAAGTTCCAGCAGACTGGAGGAGGGCAAATGTTGTCCCTATTTTCAAAAAGGGGAAAAGAGAGGACCCAAACAATTACCGCCCAGTCAGCCTGACATCAATACCAGGAAAGATTCTAGAGCAGATCATTAAGCAAACAGTCTGTGAGCACCTAGAAAGAAACTCTGTGATCACTAAAAGTCAGCATGGGTTCCTGAAAAATAAGTCATGTCAGACTAATCTGATCTCATTTTTTGACAGAATTACAAGCCTGGTAGATGAAGGGAACGCTGTGGATGTAGCCTATCTTGATTTCAGCAAGGCCTTTGACAAGGTGCCCCATGATATTCTTGTAAAGAAGCTGGTAAAATGTGGGCTAGACAATGCTACCATTCAGTGGATTTGTAGCTGGATTACTGACCGAACCCAAAGGGTGCTCATCAATGGCTCCTCCTCATCCTGGAGAGTAGTGACTAGTGGGGTGCCACAGGGTTCTGTCTTGGGCCCAGTCTTGTTCAACATCTTTATCAATGACTTGGATGATGGGCTTGAGGGAATCCTGAGCAAGTTTGCAGATGACACCAAGTTGGGAGGGGTGGCTAACACCCCAGAGGACAGGATCACACTTCAGAATGACCTTAACAGATTAGACAACTGGGCCAAAGCAAACAAGATGAATTTTAACAAGGAGAAATGTAAAGTACTACACTTGGGCAAAAAAAATGAAAGGCACAGATACAGGATGGGAGACACCTGGCTTGAGAGCAGTACATGTGAAAAGGATCTAGGAGTTTTGGTTGACCACAAACTTGACATGAGTCAGCAGTGTGATGCAGCAGCTAAAAAAGCCAATGCAATTCTGGGCTGCATCAATAGGAGTATAGCATCTAGATCAAGGGAAGTAATAGTACCACTGTATTCTGCTCTGGTCAGACCTCACCTGGAGTATTGTGTCCAGTTCTGGGCACCACAGTTCAAGAAGGATACTGATAAGCTGGAACGTGTCCAGAAGAGGGCAACCAAAATGGTCAAAGGCCTGGAAACGATGCCTTATGAGGAACGGCTTAGGGAGCTGGGTATGTTTAGCCTGGAGAAGAGAAGGTTAAGGGGTGATATGATAACCATGTTCAAATATATAAAAGGATGTCATATAAAGGAGGGAGAAAGGTTGTTTTCTGCTGCTCCAGAGAAGCGGACACGGAGCAACGGATTCAAACTACAAGAAAGAAAATTCCACCTAAACATTAGGAAGAACTTCCTGACAGTAAGAGCTGTTCGGCAGTGGAATTTGCTGCCAAGGAGTGTGGTGGAGTCTCCTTCTTTGGAGGTCTTTAAGCAGAGGCTTGACAGCCATCTGTCAGGAATGCTTTGATGGTGTTTCCTGCTTGGCAGGGGGTTGGACTGGATGGCCCTTGTGGTCTCTTCCAACTCTATGATTCTATGATTCTATGATTCTATGAAATATCAATTAAAACCATACAACTGAAATACATACATACAATAAAAATCTGTAATCAAAACTAATTATACATTACTAACAAAAATTTAAATCAATTAAAGGTAAAGGTAAAGGGACCCCTGACCATTAGGTCCAGTCGTGACCGACTCTGGGGTTGCGCGCTCATCTCGCATTATTGGCCAAGGGAGCCGGCGTACAGCTTCCAGGTCATGTGGCCAGCATGACAAAGCCGCTTCTGGCGAACCAGAGCAGCGCACAGAAACGCTGTTTACCTTCCCGCTGTAGCGGTTCCTATTTATCTACTTGCATTCTGACGTGCTTTCGAACTGCTAGGTTGGCAGGAGCTGGGACCAAGCAACAGGAGCTCACCCCGTCACAGGGATTCGAACCACCGACCTTCTGATCAGCAAGCCCTAGGCTCAGTGGTTTAACCACAGCGCCACCTGGTTACTAACAAAAATTTAAATCAATTACCTAACTCAAATACCTTAAGTATAAGTTATATAGTAACTTCTACTAATTCCAAATAATTCCTACTTTTATTTAACTCCCCCTGTCCTCCTCCCAGGTTAATTTTAACTCACTATTGTAATGTATTCTTTTATTTTTCATCTTGGGATCTTTACAGAACATTGGAAGTAAATCCAAGCTTTGTTAGATAGTCTCCAAATTTTTCCCAATTGTTTTTGAATTTTTGAATGCTTCCCCCTCTAATTGAATTTGTTAATTTGGCCAATTCAATATAGCTTAGTACTTTTTCTTGCAATTCTCTAATAGTAGGAGTTTCCTCCTTTTTCCAATTTTTAGCAATTAAAATTCTCGCCGCTGCTACAGCATAAAGGAAGAACTTTTCATCTTGTTTACTTATATCTTCTCCTACCATTCCCAGTAGAAAAGACTCCGGGGCTTTTTAATGTTATATTTAAAATTTTTTTTTCAATTCTTCTAATATATATATTTTTTAAAAATTTTAAAAATACTTTATTTCAAATTCTTAAAATTTACATAATACAAAAAACATACAGAAAACACAAAAAGAAACTGAGGAAAAAAAACCAAATAATCTATAAACAATATACATGAACCAAAACTCAAATTCAAACATAGACCAAACCAGACATACAAAAATCATAATAACCAAACATAATAACCAGAAATAATGTGTATAAATATATATGTACCTACATGCATATATATACTAACTCAAAAAGCTAACTGATTCCCAAATAACTCGCGCATTACACATCAAGCATAATGCGGAAAAGAAAACAACCCCCCCCCCCCAAAAAAAAACACAGAGGGTGATACGAAAACCAGAAAGTCAGGAAAAAAAAAAGAGGACGAAACAAAAACCGAAATACTTCCAATTGTCTGCGTACTGATACCTTGTGTTGTAATCTTTTCTTTACTTGTTTTACTCCAACTTTCGCCCCCGGCCACTTCCGGGTAGATTTACCTACTTTAACCTGAAATGTGTTGTCTATTTGTACAGATTTTAATTTAAGCAAATCACCAACTCCGATTTTAAACCTTCCTTTGTTAGATATTCCTCTAGTAATTTCCATTCCCTTTGGATTTTTTGATTTGGGGTGTTTCTTATGTAAGCTGTCATCTTTGCTAAATTCATATACTCTATTAATTTACTTTGCCAATCCCATAATGTCGGTATCTCTTCCCCTTTCCATCTCTGTGCTATAAGAATCCTTGCTGCTACCACCGCGTACAATAAGATGTTCTTCCTGTCACTGGGTATACCCTCGGGTATCATGCTTAACAGGAACAGCTCTGGGGTCTTTCCAAATGTGCACTTTAGCATCCTCTTTAGCTTCTCATAAATCATATTCCAGAACCCTTGAATTTTGTTGCACTGCCACCAGCAGTGCATATACGATCCTACTTGCACATGGCACTTCCAGCACTTATCTGAGCCTTTTTAATAAATCTTTACTAATTTTTCTGGCGTTAGGTGCCACCTATATACCATCTTCAGGATATTTTCCTTTATCGCTGTGCAGGCTGTAAATCTTATACTTTCTGTCCATAATTTCTCCCACTGTGTACAATCAATAACCCTGTCAAAATCCTGTGCCCACTTTACCATCACAACTTTGACTATCTCATCTTTTAGATTCCATTCCAACAGGAATTTATATAATGCTGCCAATTGTCTTCCCCCACCTTCAATTAACATCTCTTGTAATTTTGATCTTTTTTCTTGGAAGCCAATTCCCTTATGTTTCATAAACAGACTTTGAATTTGATTGTACTGCAGCCAGCTTGCACAGTGATTCTTAATTTCCTCATATGATTTCAAGATATATTGATTGCCTATCACTTTTATCAGGTCTTGATATGTTAACCATCTATCTTTATTTCCTCCCCCCCCCCCGGGCCGTCATCTCGAGGGGCGATGCCCACCACGGTGTCTTCGGTTCTAATAATTTCCTATACTCCAACCATACTCTAAATATTGAATTTTTAATCACATGATCTGAAAATTCCTTATGGATCTTTTCATTTTCTTGTAAGAGATACGCATGCCAGCCAAGAGAGTTCCTGAAACCTTCTAAATCTAATACTTCTCTATTCTCTAATATAATCCATTCTTTTAGCCAGCACAGATTTGCTGCGGCGTAGTACAGTTTTAAATCCGGTACACCCCAACCTCCTCTCTCTTTGCTATCTGTTAGGATTTTAAATTGGATTCTAGGTTTCTTTTTACCCCATATAAATCTACTTAAGTCTCGTCTCCAATTAACAAAAATCTCGTTTTTCCCAATAATCGGTAACATCTGAAACAAGAATAGAATTTTTGGCAATATCATCATTTTTATAGTCGATATTCTTCCCGTTATTGATAGATGTAAATTATCCCATTTCTCTAAATCCCTTCTAATTTCCTTCCACATCCTTCCATAATTATCCTGATATAAATTTACATTATTTTTTGTCACTATTATTCCCAAATACTTTACCTTTTTTACCACCTCCCAACCCGTGGCCGATTCTAATTTCTTCGCTTCATTTTCCCTCATGTTTTTAACAATCATTTTTGTTTTCCCTTTATTAACCCTAAATCCTGCTATCTCTCCATAACTTTCTAGTTTTGATTTCAGCCTTCCCACGGAATCTACTGGTTCCTCCAATATTATCAAAATATCGTCCGCAAAGGCCTTAAGTTTGATTTCACTCTTCCTAGCCTTTAATCCTCTAATATTTCTATCATCTTTAATTTCTCCTATCAGGCACTCTATTGATAAAATAAAAAGGAGGGGGGACAAAGGGCATCCCTGCCTCGTTCCTTTTTTGATTTCAAATTCTTCTGTGACTTCGCCGTTTATTATTAATCTTGCTGATTGCTCCTTGTATATCGCATTTATTGCCCTTAAATAATTCCCCTCTATCCCAATCTCCTCCATTTTTTCCCCATAAATTTCCAGATCAGATTATCAAACGCTTTCTCAGCGTCAAGGAAAATAAAAGCAACTTTTTTACTCGGATTCCAATCCAAAAACTCGATCGCATCCAAAAGTATTCTCATGTTATTACACATTTTTCATTTGGGCAAAAAACCTTGCTGTTCGACACCCAATATCCTATTCAATACTTTCTTTAGTCTATCTGCCAGAATCAACACAAAAATTTTGTAATCCGAATTCAAGAGGGATATGGGTCTATAATTTCCAACTTCTTCTTTCTTATTATTATCTTTTGGGATTAATACAATGAATGCTTGTTGCCAGGATTTAGGAAATATTCCTTTTTCCAAAATTTCATTAGCGAGTTTTTGATATATCTCAATTATTTCGTCCTTAAAATTTTTATAATGTTGACCTGCTAATCCATCCATCCCGGGAGACTTTCCTTGTTTTAATTTACTAATTACGCCAGATATTTCTTCCTTTAATATTGGGTTACTTAACTCTTTTTTCTCTTCATCTTTTAATTTGGTCAAATTTAAATTTCTAAAATAATTTTTTAATTTTCTCTCATTTATATCTTCCTCTTTATATAGATTTTTATAATATTTCCAAAAACATTTTTGAATATCTTCCCCTTTTATCCAATTTTTCTCCCCCTCCCTAATATTTGTGATTAGACTGTTTTCCTGTTTTTTCCTCAATTGCCATGACAAAAGGCGTCCGGCTTTCCCTCCTAATTCAAACTGTCTTTGCTTTGCCCACTTTATCTTCTTTTCAATTTCATTCCCAATCACCATTGACAGACTATTCTGTAAAATTTGAATCTGATTTGCTATTTTCGTCTCCTTTGGGTTTCCCCCCAATTCTTTCTCTTTTTCTTCTATTTCCTTTTCTATATTTTTAATTTTTTCCCTTCTCTCTCTGTTAATTCTACTTTTCTGTTGAATATACAAGCCCCTCACAAAAGCTTTACTCGCCTCCCAAACTGTTGTAATATCCATGTCCTCCCTCATATTTATTTGGAAAAATTCCGTCAATAATTTTTTCACCTTTGCGACGAACACCTCATCATTTAGTAGCCCTTCATCCATTCGCCACCTACCCTTTCTTCTTTCTTTCTCTTTCAGACTTACCATCACTGGGTTATGGTCGCTAATTGATTTTGGTAAGATTTCACTCTTTGTTAATTTTAGCATCAGATTTGTTGATAGCCACATCATATCCAGTCTGGCTGCTGACTTTTGAAGACCTGAGTAATGAGTGAATTTCTTTTCCTTAGGATTACTTATTCTCCAGCTATCCTTTAGCTCAAATTCATCTATTAAATCCCTAAAGTCTCTTGGTAACTCTCCATTACTCTTTCTCTCTTTATTCGTTCTATCCAGTTTCGCATTCCAGACCCCATTAAAGTCCCCCGTTAATATAATTTCCTCCCCTTCTATTAACTTGCCCATTTGGTCTTTCAACTTTTTATAAAATCCTGATTTGCAACCGTTAGGTGCATAGATGTTAATCACTATCACGTTACCTTGTACCTACCATTCTTCCTTCTTCATCCTGGAGGATCTTCTCTGACTTAATATTTCTCCTTACATAAGTGGCTACCCCCCTCTTCTTTTTCTCATCCAACGCTGTGTGTACCTCTCCCAACCTTTTATTGTCTAGAACTCTCTTATGTCTACTAGCTACATGCGTCTCTTGAAGGCAGATCACATCCCAAATACCTTTTTTTAGAATGTGTTCTACCTTATTCCTCTTCAATTTATTGTTCAGCCCGTTCACATTCCATGAGATCACCTTTAAATTCATCACTTTAATATCACACTTTAATATTTCAAACTAACCAAAACCAAAGGAAAAAGATATTTACTCTTTACACTTAGTCAGAAATAGGCAAGGATAAAAATAGCAAAGAGACTTATTATAACGTTAAATTATATCGCCGAGTTCTTCTGATAATTTCTGAACCAAGACCACCCCTTTAAATGTCTACCGATGTCTAGGGTAGAGCTTAAACAGCAAAACCAAAAAAAACGAAAAAGAAAAGCTTCACAGACTCAAAACATAAGGGGGGGTATACAACCGAATTCTTGCCCCCTCCCTCTTCTATTGTTCTATTTGCCCTTCTTCAGTATTGCTCTCACCCTCCTCCCCTCCTATTTCGTTCTTAAGCCTTCTACTATACCTCTCCGCCGCCTCAGCTGATTTTATTGTCTTCCTTCTTTCCTTATAAAAAAGGTTACACCCTCAGGGTACTCCCAGGTATACCAAATACCCCTCCTCCTCAAAGCATCTGTTAAACTTTTATAATTTTGTCTTTTTAATCTAAATCTTTTCGGGATTTCTTTGTAGATAGCTATTACTTTCCCATCTATCACAAGTTCCTCTTTCTTCTTCTTTTGTAGAATCTTGTCTTTCAGTAATGATGAGTTCATGTGGACCATGCAGTCTCCCGTCAATTTTTTCTTTTTATCCATCCTCACTCTGTAGATTTTGTCCACATCCATCCATAAGTCCTCTTCTTTTACTTTAAGCCACGCAGCCAGTTCCTTCACCAGCCTTTCTTCAATCTGCTCATTTTGGACCTCTGGGACGCCTCTCATTCGGAGAATCAGAGCCCTTTGCCTCATCTCAATTAGTGCTATCTGGTCCTCTAGTTCTTCACATCTTTTTCTCCAATTCCTTTGGTCATCCTCCTCCTTATTTTGCAGCCTTCTCAATTCTTTGGTCTCCTGCACCACTTTCTTGATAGCCTCCTCCTGTTTGTTTACTCTCAGATTTGTTTCATTTACAGCTTTATCCAGCTCTTTATTTTTGGTGCTTAACTCCGCAATTTGTCCAGACATGTCTGTAATCATTTTGGAGTTCTGTTCTAATTTGGATTCGACAGATTCCATTTTGGACTCAACGGCGTCTAATTTATCGCACAGGGATTTGTTCATCTCCGAAATAAGTTCTTTAATGTCTGCTAAGGCGATATTGTCAGGAGATGATGATTGTCTCCTCGCTTGGCTTGCTGCTGTCGTTGTCTGGGCTTTATTTTTGTTCATCTTGCTAGACTGGTGACCTCCTGTTCTCGTGGATGCTCTGACGTATTCTCTCTTGCTGGGAGTTCCCCCCTAAAGGGCTTAAAATAACATTAGTTTCCAGTCACTGGGCAGAGAGTAAAATTCCCCGGCTTTAAAGCACAGTTTTTGGAAGTGAGGGTTCCTCCCCTCCTCTAGATGTCGCTCTCAACCTCTTATTCCAGCTCCTCACTTCCTTCTTAATGGCAGAGGTGGGTATGTCGTCGCTGCTCACTTCCTTGGAGAAGGGGGAAGTTCACAAACAGGATGAGTCTGCTGAAATTATTCCTCCATTTTTTACAGGCTCCGCTCCAAAGTCAGGGAAATAAAATAAAATAGTCTCCTCCTCCCACACGCCAAACTTGCCTTGCTTTCAATCGCGCCTCCACTCGCCTGCTGCCTCCACAATCTTGTGCCGGCACCGGCTTGTTTTGGGCTTCGCTAAAATTTCCTCTGCTTGGCAACAGCCTGGTGAATGCTTCCCCTTAATTAAATGTTTATAAAAGTCTGTACAAAGTCTCTCCTTTACAAGTATTCTTTCTCAGTACCGCACGGCAACCCTCCGACCTTTCTTTCTGCTTACCGCCTCTCTCTTATTTCACCTCTCCCGCCTCTGTCGTATTCTCACCCCGTTAGCGGGCTTAGCGGACTTTCTCAAACTACTTCTTCGGTCGAAGTGCCTCAGCACTTGCTGGTTGAGACCTCAAAAAAAAGCGTCTTGCCACAGAGCCGCTTGTGAGTTTTGCGCTCCGCTTTCCTCCCCCCCCTTCCACCAAACTGCGGTGCCGGGAGGGTGGAGTTCAGCCTCTCGCGCCGCTTTTTTTCCCCCCTCCGCGATAGCCCCATGCTATCGCTCAAACCGAGGGGGGGGGAATTTGACGCTACCCCCCCTCACGCTTTGCTCTTGGCCGCCGGGAGGTTCTCCAGTTGCGAGACTCCTCCGGACGCGTCTCGACACCAGCGCGCCTTGACCGGAAGTCGTTTACTTATATCTTCTCCTACCATTCCCAGTAGAAAAGACTGGGTGAAGATCTGTCGGTGAAGATCAACAAAATGTATAAGACCAAGGACATGTCATAAGGAAGTGGGATCCTTCACTCATATTTGGTGGCATTGTGAAAAAATAAAACCATTCTGGAACAAAATATTATAAGAATTGAAAAAAAAATTTTTTAAATATAACATTAAAATTTTTAAAAAAATTTTTTCAATTCTTATAATATTTTGTTCCAGAATGGTTTTATTTTTTCACAATGCCACCAAATATGAGTGAAGGATCCCACTTCCTTATGACATGTCCTTGGTCTTATACATTTTGTTGATCTTCACCGACATCAAATACCATTTGTAAATCTTGATCATGTTGATCATGACATCTTGATCATGTTTTCTCAAATACCTTCAGACGCTGTAAACCTCCAAGTTGTTTCCCATAATCTTTCCCATTTTTCCATATGAATAGATTTTCCCAAGTCCATTGCCCATGGAACCTGGCCAGATGGGCGGGGTATAAATAATAAATTATCATCATCATCATCATCATTGTTTCCTTTACCATTTCATCATTTACTTCTCATTCCAAAAGTGTATTATACATTTAAGAGATAATTTTCTGATTATTTTGTAATAAATTTATATCTAATAAGGATGGTTCCTCTCTAAATCCTCCCCCCCCCCCATCTTCATTAAATCTACTACAGATTTGGTGATATTGGAGCCATCCCTTTACATGTTTTTTAATAACTTCAAATTTTTAAACTTTAAATTCCCCCTGATTTTCTTCAATTAAATCTTTATATTCCCCCCACTTTCCATCCAAATTTAATTTCTTTATTGTTCTTATTTCTACTGGTGATAACCATTTTGGGGTTTGGGGTTCCAAGAGTCGTCTATGTTTCTCCCACACCTTTAATAATGATTTCTTAATAATATGTGTGTTGAATCCTTTATGTACTTTGATTTTCCCATCTTCCAAATAGGCGTGCCAGCCAAATTTATTCTCGAATCCCTCCAAATCCAGTAGCTTATGATTTTCTGCCTCGTGCCTTTCGAGATTCTGAATGGCTCTGTCAGGTCATTATTTATGATGATTTTCGCCTGCTGTTCTCTATATATTGCTCCCACACAGTTCATAAATATCTTTCCCATCCCCATTGCCTCCAGATTCTTTTTCATAAAACACCATGAGACGTTGTCCAAAGCCTTCTCGGCATCGATAAAAATTAAGGCTGCTTGTTTGTTAATTTTAACGTCTAAAAAGTCAATTATATTTAAGATATTTCTCATATGTTCTCATGGCTTGAACATACACCTCACCATTCTTAGTCAAATTACATTTCCCATTTCCAAACGTTATCTGGAAACCTTTGCTGTCCAAACTGGACACACTAAGCATCTTACAACTGAGTTGTGGAATATACAAAACTGTCTCCACAGTAGTATCCAGAGCTTCGTTGTTCACATTAAATTTTAAATTCGCAGAACATGCATCTTTAGCTTCAACACCATTGCCACCTGCAATTTCAATGTGAGATTCTGCAATATAGGTTGTTTTTGTTTGTTTTTAAATCACTCTTGGTCACTTTATTTTGAAGTACATCTTTTTTTAGGTAGTTGCCACAGCAGCTGCTTGGGTCCTCTGCACAGACACTCTGGTGGCATGAGTCTTTGCAAGATGATCAGTGAACTCCTGATATGGTGACTTGGTCAACACAGTCTCTTTCCACAGATCAGGGGTAAGGTAACTATAGGTCTTTGAGATTGCATCAAAGGTGGCCTTGGCAAAGTTGCCCAAGGTAGCAGTGCAGCCCCTCGCTGATGTGTGACAGTCGTCAATACCAGCCATCATCAGCAATTTCTTGGGAACTGGGGCAGACACAATTCCAGTACCACGTGGCGCAGGGATGAGATGTACAAGTACGGAGCCACACCGACCTGTTACCTTGCAAGGTACAGTATGCGGCTTGCCGATCTTGTTTCCCCAGTAGCCTCTCCCAGTAGCACAATGGACAGCTTTGCAAGAATGATGGCCCCACGGGTGGCAGTGGCAACTTCCTTGGAGCACTTGACCCCAAGACCAACATGACCAATCACCACAAAGGCCTTGAACCTGGTGTGCTGACCAGCCCGGGTTTGTTTCTGAACTGGCATGATCTTCAAAACCTCATCCTTCAGGGATGAGCCCAGGAAAAAGTCAATGATTTCAGACTCCTTGATTAGAAGGGAGAAAAGGTAAATCTCCTCCAGAGACTTGATTTTCATGTCCTTTACTAGGCGACCAAGTTTGGTGACTGGAATCCATTCTTTGTCTTCAGCTTTGCCCCGAGCTCCATGCCCTTGGCCACGTCCCCTGCCACGGCCTCTCCCACGCCCTCGGCCTCCACTGCCAAAGCCTCCTCAGAAGCCTCCCCTGGCAGCAGCTCCCCCACCTGCAGCTGCTCCAGCTCCTCCTGCCCCCCCCCCCCGCAGCACCGGCGTCGTCCGCCATTTGGTGTTCTCGACTAGAAGCATTCTGCAATATAGTTAATGTCATTAAAATATTCCCTTTTATATGAGAAATGGCTGGAAACTCCTGAATTTCAAATCACTTATTACATTGATTTTCACGATTATGAACAGTCAAATTCTTTTCTTATAGTAGCAAAGTGCATTCAGATCTCCCCTTCTTTTCCTTACCTTGTTTATAAGGAAGGGGTTTCTTTGCCTTTGGAGCCTTACACTTCCTTGCACTGTGGCCTTCTTTGTTACAATTAAAGCACACAATTTTCCTGGGTGTGTCTCTGGCCTTTGCAATCTGTTTAGACGCATAATTAGTGTCTCCATACATGTGCTCTAAATCTTTTAAGATTTGAGACGCATCATCTCCTGCAATCAATCATGGATAACTGCTCATCATGGAGCCCGTCTAAAATGATGATTCTGGCTTTACTATTCTTCAGCATCCATGCTCTGATCTGATGGATCTTAAACCATATATCCAGACTCACAACTGCTAGCTGTGAGCACCAATAAACAGATGAAATTCAGCTTCAGAGATTTTGAAGTCATTCTTTTATTTTAATAATCTAAACAAATATAGCTATAATACACAGACTGTGTGAGTTTAACAGTAATAAGAACGCATCTTTACCTCAGAACACACACTCCAGAATTGACAGTTAGGAAGAACAGTTACCAAGGAAGGCTCCTCCCCCTTCTCGCTCCACTGAGTCAGGATATTGACAGAAAAGGAGGGATGAAAATACTAACATGATCTTGGCTAAACCCTCTTCACTTGAGTCAGTTGGCTTACGATTTTCAATACAGTGGTACCTCGGGTTACAAACACCTTGGGTTACAAACACTTCGGGTTACAGACTCCGTTAACCCGGAGGTCGTACCTCAGGTTAAGCAATTTACCTCAGGATGGGAACAGAAATCATGCAGCAGCAGGAGGCCCCCATTAGCCAAAGTGGTACCTCAGGTTAAGAACGGTCTCAGGTTAACAACAGAACTCCGGAACGAATTATGGTAAACGCCTTTCCTTCTGCATCTCCAGCTCTCTCCATGCAATGCAAGGCTGAGAGATGGAGGTCCAACCCCAAGAACATTCTCCTACCTGAGCACTCCTTCAGCCGACCACAACCAACAAGTCTTCTCACTGGACTTATATATGGGTCTCCCAAAATGGTTAACATGCACCTCCTGAGGCCAAAGGGACTGTCCAGGTGATTAGGTTCGGAACCTGACGTACCACTGTAGCTTCCAAGATTTCTCTTGCATCTAGAAGCGCTATTAAATGTTGCTTCCAGTGCACAAAATTGTATTCATTTAACTTAGGACCCTGATGAATAGTGGGCAGGTTCGTGGACATAGAGCAGCTGCCTTTCCTGTGAGAAACCACTTTTTATAAAAAGTAAACCCCACTGTTCAAGCGTCTTCTGAGATAATGCTGTTTCATTAACGCTGATTAAGGGATATGAAAGGCTGATGATGCATTACAATTATTTAATATGATTTCATTTGCCTTTCTTAAAAATCTGGACCATGTGGAAAAGAGGAGAGATTGCACAAGATGTTAAAATAAGAGCAGGTGTTGATTGATGTGTATAATATTCCTTTCTTCTCTTTGTAGATAAAAAATGGGATTTCCTCCCCCCTTCGCCCTCCAAAGAAGACAAAGGCAGTCAGAATTCTGGGGGCCATGTTCAATGTGAATAACGAAGAAACCATTTAAATGCATGGAGTGTGGAAAGAGAAAAAATTTGAAAGTATGGAGTATGGGAAGAGCTTCAATGACAGTGGAACACTAAGAAAACATCAGCAGATTCACACAGGGGGCAAACCATTTGAATGTATGGAGTGTGGAAAGACCTTCAGTCAGAGTGGACACCTTAGATACCATCAACGGTCTCATACAGGGGAGAAACCATTTAAATGCATGGAGTGTGGAAAGAGTTTCACGAAGAGTGGAAACCTTAGAATTCATCAACGGACTCACACTGGTGAGAAACCATTTAAATGCATGGAGTGTGGAAAGAGCTTCAGTCAGAGTGGAGACCTTAGAATTCATCAACGGACTCACACTTGTGAGAAACCATTTAAATGCATGGAGTGTGGAAAGAGCTTCAGTCAGAGTGGAGACCTTAGAATTCATCAACGGACTCACACTGGTGAAAAACCATTTAAATGCATGGAATGTGGAAAGAGCTTCACTGACAGTGGAACACTTAGAAAACATCAATGGACTCACACAGGAGAGAAACCATTTGAATGTATGGAGTGTGGAAAGGGCTTCACTTCTAATCAAGTACTTATGATTCATCAACGGACTCACACAGGAGAGAAACCGTTTAAATGCATGGAGTGTGGAAAGAGCTTCAGTCAGAAAGGACACCTTAGAATTCATCAACAGAGTCACACAGGAGAGAAACCATTTGAATGCATGGAGTGTGGAA
The DNA here is from genome assembly GCF_965207765.1 of Zootoca vivipara. NCBI lineage: Eukaryota > Metazoa > Chordata > Lepidosauria > Squamata > Lacertidae > Zootoca > Zootoca vivipara. The sequence goes on from NC_142584.1 coordinate 121,937,790, forward strand.
AGAGTTTCAGTCAGAGTGGAACACTAAGAAGACATCAACGGACTCACACAGGGGAGAAACCATTTAAATGCATGGAGTGTGGGAAGAGCTTCACTGATAGTGGATCACTTAGAATTCATCAACGGACTCACACTGGTGAGAAACCATTTAAATGCATGGAGTGTGGAAAGAGCTTCAGTCACAGTGGAACATTAAGAATTCATCAACGGACTCACACTGGTGAGAAACTATTTAAATGCATGGAGTGTGGAAAGAGCTTCAGTCAGAAAGGACACCTTAGAATTCATCAACAGAGTCACACAGGAGAGAAACCATTTGAATGCATGGAGTGTGGAAAGAGTTTCAGTCAGAGTGGAACACTAAGAAGACATCAACGGACTCACACAGGGGAGAAACCATTTAAATGCATGGAGTGTGGGAAGAGCTTCACTGATAGTGGATCACTTAGAATTCATCAACGGACTCACACTGGTGAGAAACCATTTAAATGCATGGAGTGTGGAAAGAGCTTCAGTCAGAGTGGAGACCTTAGAATTCATCAACGGACTCACACTGGTGAAAAACCATTCAAATGCATGGAATGTGGCAAGAGCTTCACTGACAGTGGAACACTTAGAAAACATCAATGGACTCACACAGGAGAGAAACCATTTGAATGTATGGAGTGTGGAAAGGGCTTCACTTCTAATCAAGTACTTATGATTCATCAACGGACTCACACAGGAGAGAAACCGTTTAAATGCATGGAGTGTGGAAAGAGCTTCAGTCAGAAAGGACACCTTAGAATTCATCAACAGAGTCACACAGGAGAGAAACCATTTGAATGCATGGAGTGTGGAAAGAGTTTCAGTCAGAGTGGAACACTAAGAAAACATCAACGGACTCACACAGGGGAGAAACCATTTAAATGCATGGAGTGTGGGAAGAGCTTCACTGATAGTGGATCACTTAGAATTCATCAACGGACTCACACTGGTGAGAAACCATTTAAATGCATGGAGTGTGGAAAGAGCTTCAGTCAGAGTGGAGACCTTAGAATTCATCAACGGACTCACACTGGTGAGAAACCATTTAAATGCATGGAGTGTGGGACAAGCTTCAGTCAGAATGGACACCTTATAATTCATCAACGGACTCACACAGGAGAGAAACCATTTGAATGTATGGAGTGTGGAAAGGGCTTCACTTCTAATCAAGTACTTATGATTCATCAACGGACTCACACAGGAGAGAAACCGTTTAAATGCATGGAGTGTGGAAAGAGCTTCAGTCAGAAAGGACACCTTAGAATTCATCAACAGAGTCACACAGGAGAGAAACCATTTGAATGCATGGAGTGTGGAAAGAGTTTCAGTCAGAGTGGAACACTAAGAAGACATCAACGGACTCACACAGGGGAGAAACCATTTAAATGCATGGAGTGTGGGAAGAGCTTCACTGATAGTGGATCACTTAGAATTCATCAACGGACTCACACTGGTGAGAAACCATTTAAATGCATGGAGTGTGGAAAGAGCTTCAGTCAGAGTGGAGACCTTAGAATTCATCAACGGACTCACACTGGTGAGAAACCATTTAAATGCATGGAGTGTGGGACAAGCTTCAGTCAGAATGGACACCTTATAATTCATCAACGGACTCACACAAGGGAGAAACCATTTAAATGTATAGAGTGTGGAAAGAGAGTCAGAGTGGACACCTTAGAATTCATCAACGGAGTCACACAGGAGAGAAACCATTTGAATGCATGGAGTGTGGAAAGAGCTTCTCTTATAGTGGAACACTAAGACTACATCAACGGACTCACACAGGGGAGAAACCATTTAAATGCATGGAATGTGGAAACAGCTTCACTATTATTGGAAACCTTAGAAGACATCAACAGACTCACACTGGTGAGAAACCATTTAAATGAATGGAGTGCGGAAAGAGCTTCACTATTGTTGGAAACCTTAGAAGACACCAACGGGCACACAGTGGGGGGAAACCATTTAAATGCATGGAGTGTGGAAAGAGCTTCAGTCAGAGTGGAGACCTTAGAATTCATCAACGGACTCACACTGGTGAGATACCATTTAAATGCATGGAATGTGGAAAGAGCTTCACTGACAGTGGAACACTTAGAAAACATCAATGGACTCACACAGGAGAGAAACCATTTGAATGTATGGAGTGTGGAAAGGGCTTCACTTCTAATCAAGTACTTATGATTCATCAACTGACTCACACAGGAGAGAAACCGTTTAAATGCATGGAGTGTGGAAAGAGCTTCAGTCAGAAAGGACACCTTAGAATTCATCAACAGAGTCACACAGGAGAGAAACCATTTGAATGCATGGAGTGTGGAAAGAGTTTCAGTCAGAGTGGAACACTAAGAAGACATCAACGGACTCACACAGGGGAGAAACCATTTAAATGCATGGAGTGTGGGAAGAGCTTCACTGATAGTGGATCACTTAGAATTCATCAACGGACTCACACTGGTGAGAAACCATTTAAATGCATGGAGTGTGGAAAGAGCTTCAGTCACAGTGGAACATTAAGAATTCATCAACGGACTCACACTGGTGAGAAACTATTTAAATGCATGGAGTGTGGAAAGAGCTTCAGTCAGAGTGGAGACCTTAGAATTCATCAACGGACTCACACTGGTGAGAAACTATTTAAATGCATGGAGTGTGGAAAGAGCTTAACTACAAATGGAAGCCTTAGAATTCATCAACGGACTCACACAGGAGAGAAATCCTTTAAATGCATGGAGTGTGGGACAAGCTTCAGTCAGAATGGACACCTTAGAATTCATCAACGGACTCACACAAGGGATAAACCATTTGAATGCATGGAGTGTGGAAAGAGCTTCACTTATAGTGGAACACTAAGACTACATCAACGGACTCACACAGGGGAGAAACCATTTAAATGCATGGAATGTGGAAAGAGCTTCACTATTATTGGAAACCTTAGAAGACATCAACAGACTCACACTGGTGAGAAACCATTTAAATGTATGGAGTGCGGAAAGAGCTACAGTCACAGTGGGGGCCTTAGAACCCATCAACGGACTCACACTGGTGAGAAACCATTTAAATGCATGGAGTGTGGAAAGAGCTTCAGTCAGAGTGGACTTCTTACAAAACACCACCAAACTCATAAGGGGGAAAAACCATATACCGGTAAGTGCTAGGGAAGAGGATAGAGGTTGAGTTGTGGTGGAAGTCTTACAAACCACCAAGTCTTAGAGACTCCCATGGGCCAGAGCTATAAGAGTGGAAACTACAGGCCATCAATTACTTCAAAGAAGAGAAATGGTTCAACAGAAGGAATGTGGAATCTACTTTGGTTATTATAGAATGCTTTTCCAAAACATCTACCGACTTCCATGGGGTGGAACGATTTAGAGTATAGAACATGTTTCTCTCCGAATTGACAGGAAATGCATCTTAAAGGCATGCAGCGTATGTGAGCTTCTGTTGTTTGTATGTAACATTGTCTAGACATGTCTTTAAAGTAATGAAGGTAACATTTCACAATAGTTAGCATAATATAATATTTCATGTATTGCTAGATATTGTGTTTAGATGTATTTGGTGGCAGGAGAAATAAAAGGGGTGTTTAGTGGCATAAGCAGGAAAGGCTCTGTTCCTAGCTGCATGTCTTGCATGAGGAGGGAAGGGGGCACAGGGAAGAAGGGGCCGTACCAGAGCATCTCAAAGGTGACACAAGTGTGTGTAGGATGCTGTCCCCAAAATGACACGGGAGAAACAATATGGATGAGTATAAGGTGGAAGGAGGTTCAGGCAGGTCCCAAAGCGAGAGTGCTAAGGGTCAACTTCCTCCAAATCCACCAGCTGCCCCAAAGCAGGAGCCCCCTCTGGGCCCAGAGGGTGGAAAGCCTCCCTCCACTTCCCCCCCCCCCGAAGAGGCAGGTGCCCCAAAACAAAACGGAAATATTGATAGTTAACAACTCCACAGACATCTTTTTAATATCTCCATGCGCCCCCTCGCCCAGATTGTCCAGAGTTTTGGGCTGGGTTGTCATCAATATGCTGCTGACACCCAGATTTATCTGTTGATGGATGGCCACATCCTGCCTCAGCCCCGGACACACTGACCAAGTGCTTGGAAGCTGTGGCTGGATGGCTACGTGGGAATTGGCTGAAGCTAAATCCTTCGAAGACAGAGGTCCTCTGGCTGGGTCGGGATGACATGGGGCGGGGGGGCCAACTTCCATCTTTCGCTGGGGCTCAATTAGTGTCAGCCCCTTCTGTCAAGAGCTTGGGTGTAACCTTGGATGCCTCCCTTTCCATGGAGGCACAGGTTGCAACCACACCCAAGGTGGCATTTTTCCATCTCCGCCGCATTAAGCAGTTGGTCCCCTACCTCTCTCGCCCTGATCTGGCCAAAGTGATCCATGAGATGGTCACCTCTAGGCTTGATTATTGTAACTCTCTCTATGCGGGGCTGCCCTTGAAACTGACCCAGAAACTCCAGCGGGTGCAGAATGCCGCGGCGAGGCTCCTTACGGGGTCCCGGCCGCGGGATCACATTCATCCAGTGCTTTACCAGCTGCACTGGCTCCCAGTGGAGTACAGGATCAGGTTTAAGGTGCTGGTTTTGACCTTTAAGGCCTTATGCAGCTTAGGACTCTCGTACCTACGGGACCGCCTCTCCCGATATGCCCCACGGAGGACCTTAAGTTCCACAAATAATAACATCCCGAGTCACAAGACAGTTAGGCTGGCCTTGACCAGGACCAGGGCCTTCTCAGTACTGGCCCCAACCTGGTGGAACGCTCTGTCTCAGGAGACTAGGGCCCTGCAGGATTTGTCATCTTTTCGTAGGAGCCCCCTCTGCAAGACAGAGCTGTTCCGCTTGGCCTTAGGACTGACGCAGTCTGACCCCGGGGTTACCCTCCCCTAAGGTTTTATCTTATAATGGTTTTATCTTACTTGTAGATTTTTAATTTTAAAATTGAATTTTAACATTGTATTAATTTGCATTTCAATTGAATTGTTTCTGTGAGGGACAGGGGATATCGCGAAGTCCCTCCCCTCCTGAGTTCAAGCCCATCCCCGAGCACAGGGGAAAGCAGAGAGAGTTCCGATTCCAGTGGGGAAGCAGGAAGTCGTGTCCGAGGCTCAGCAACTGGCGCTGCAGGCACAGGGGGAATTAAAGGCAGCTAAAGAAGAAACCAAGAAGGTCCAGGAGGACCGGCTACAACTTGCGGAACAGGTGAGAGCGCTTCAGGAAAAAGAGCAGCAATTAAGGGCGGTGGCGGTAGAGCTCCAAAACAAGCTGGATGCCGAGAAAAACAAGGCGGGAGGGGCCCCCCAACTCCAAGTGCTGCCAGGAAGGAGAGCGGGGACCCTAGTAAGCAAGTTCAATGGAGACCCGAGGGAATATCATGGCTTTGAGACTGAGATCGTGTATGCTCTTGAGCTGCACCATGATGAGTTCCCTGATGATGAGCACAGGGTAGCGTTTATTGTGGAACACCTTACAAGGGCAGCCAGGGAGTGGCTAAGACCATTAATAGCGACAAAAAATCCTTGCATGAAGAATGTCAAACTATTTCTAGAGGCTTTAAAAACTATGTATGCGTCCGATAGTCATATGGACCAGACCAAGGAGGAACTGCATAATTTAAGGCAAAGAACAATGACAGTTCGCGAATATTGGGCGAGATTCACCATGCTAGTGCACAGACTGGGGTGGGAACTGCACTCGCCTCCGATGGAAGCGGCGTTCTACCTGGGGTTGAATGAGGATGTGAAAGATGAGCTCTCGAGAGGTCCAAAGCCCAGTAATATGGATCAGCTGAGCAAAGCGGCTCTGGCGGTGGGGGTGAGACAGGAATCCCGGTGGAACGACAAGCAAGCAACGCGCGCAAAGCGGGCTTGGTTCCCACGGTCGCAGGAGAAGCCACTCCCCCAACAACCCTTCCAAGCCACGCCTGGGACCAGCCAGGACCAGGAACCCATGCAAATTGATAGCGCGCGCGCGGGCTTTTCAAACCCCAGCGGCGACAAGACGCAAGGAGGGAAGGGGCGGGAATTGCTTTCTCTGCAACTCCCCCCAGCATCTCGTCAGAGACTGCCCACATCGCAGAGAGTGGCAAGGAAAGGCGGGAACGGTTGTGCCCTCCCCCACTGACGCAGCACCACAGCAGGGAAACGGGAAAGCCTGGTTGCAGGAGACAAGGGGCAGCAGCCAGGCGCAGTCAGCAGACAACAGCCCCAGCCCGCCCACCCGCACAGCGAGGAGCAGAGCCAGCCCACCCCTCCCAGAGCTGGAGTGGTTCTAGAAGTGACGCTAACGCTCCCAAATGGCTATCCCCTGACAGTCCTCGCCTTAATTGACAGTGGTGCATCTGCCAACTTCTTCTCGAGAAACTTTGCAGGAGAGCACCAAATACAGCTTCTGCAGCTGGACTTTCCTTTGCATGTAGCCACCATTGACGGCAGGGAGCTGCTGGGAGGGGCCATCACTCATCAAAACCCCCCCCATGAGAATGACGGTGGGAAGGCACTCTGAGACACTGGCATTCAACGTCACCACCATCTCAGACCCCCCCATCGTCTTGGGCATGAGCTGGCTGGCGTGCCACGACCCCTCCATCAGTTGGCACCAGAGATGCATCACGTATGGGTCGGACTTTTGTCTGGAACATTGCATGCAGCACCAACCAGGGGAGGGGCCTCCGATAGCCACGGTGGCCACCATGCACGTCAAAGGGGGTGAGGCGATACCCAAGCCGTACTGGGACCTGCAGGAGGTCTTCAGCGAAGCGGAGTCCGACCACCTACCCCCACACAGGCCTTTCGACTGCCAGATCAACCTGGTGCCAGGGGCAACTATACCCCCAGCCAAGCTGTACGCCATGTCAGATCAGGAACTGGAGGATCTGCGCGCTTTTATCGACAAGAACCTCAAGCGGGGGTTCATCAGAGAAAGCAAGGCAGCAGGGGGCAGCCCGGTCTTCTGGGTGGACAAGAAAGACACGCAACAGCGCCGTCTTGTGGTGGATTTCAGACGACTGAATTCAGTGACAGAGCCAGTGGCTTTCCCCATGCCCAGAGTGGATGATCTCTTGACAGCGGCACGCAGGGGCAAGATTTTCACCAAGCTAGACCTAAGGGGGGCGTACAACTTGATCAGGATCCGGGAAGGCGATGAATGGAAAACCACGATGTTCACGCCTCTGGGCTCTTTTGAATATCTGGTGATGCCCTTCGGGTTGCAAGGGGGCTCAGCATGCTTCCAGGCCTTCATGCACCACGTCCTGGGGTCCCTCCTCTTCAAGAACTGCTTGGTCTTCCTAGATGACATCCTTATCTATTCCAATGACCCAGTGCAGCATGTGAAGGATGTCAGGGAGGTGTTGCAGCGCCTGAAGGAGAACCACCTGTATGTGAAGCTGGAGAAGTGCAAGTTTCACACCAAAGAGGTGGACTTCCTAGGCTACAAGCTGTCAGACAAGGGGCTGGCGATGGACAAGGACAAGGTGCAGGCCATCCTGGACTGGCACAGCCCCAGGACGCGCAAAGATGCCCAACGCCTACTAGGCTTCGCTAACTTCTACAGGAAGTTCATCAAGAACTTCTCTCGTGTCACGGCTCCTATCACCGACTGCCTGAGAGGCAAGCAGAAGTTCCGGTGGACACCGGAGGCGCAAGCAGCATTCGAAAGCCTCAAAAGGGTGTTCGCTTCAGACCAGCACCTGTTCCACGTGGTGCAGGATGCGCCCCTACGCCTGGAGACAGATGCTTCAGACAAGGCTTTGGGAGCGATTCTGTTGCAACTGGACGCCAACAGAGAGTGGAGACCCTGTGCCTTCTTCTCCAGGAAGCTGACCCAGCCAGAACGCAACTACACAGTGTTTGATAGGGAACTTCTCGCGATCCACGCTGCGTTCCAGCACTGGCGACACTTCCTGGTGGGCGCCAAGCACCCCATCCAGGTGTGCACAGACCACAAGAACCTGGAGTTCTGGAGAACTGCCAGGGTGCTCAACCAGCGGCAGATACGGTGGGCAGAGTTCTTCTCGAACTTCAACTTCTCCATCCACTACATCCCGGGGGAGCAGAATGTCAGGGCGGATGCCCTATCCCGCAAGCCAGAGTACATGGAGGAGGAGTTGCCACCAGCACCCAGGCACATTTTCCCCCCATCAGCATGGTCCTGCGGAGCAGCAGTGGTGAGCGAGGCAGAACTCACAGCACTGACAGCAGCTGATGAATTTTCCACCCGCATCTTCAGAGAACTGAGAGGGGGGAGGGAGCAGGCAAAAGACTTCACAGACCGCAGGGGGCTGCTTTTCTACAAGGGTGCACTGTACCTGCCCACCACCCAGCTTAGACGTAAGGTCCTCAAGCAGATGCACGACAACCCAACGGCGGGTCATTTTGGAAGGGACAAAACCGCTCACCTAGTCATGAGACACTTCTGGTGGCCAGGGGTGCGGGAAGATGTCAGAGACTATGTACGGGGCTGTGACACCTGCCAACGAGCAAAGGTGGTCAGAGCAGCACCAGCAGGGTTGCTGGAGCCATTAGCCACCCCGCACAGGCCGTGGGAAGTAGTGTCAATGGACTTCATCACAGACCTGCCGTCGTCCAGGGGCAAGACCGCAGTGTTGGTGGTGGTGGACCTTATGTCCAAAATGTACCATTTTATACCGTGTGCCAGGGCGGTCTCTGCAGAAGAGACAGCCAAACTGTTTGTTGACCACGTATTCAGATTGCATGGATTACCTTTAAGGGTTATTTCGGATAGAGGCCGCCAATTTGTTTCCAGGTTCTGGAGGCGGCTCATGAACCTCCTGCAGGTGGAGGTTAGCTTGTCGACGGCTCGGCACCCGCAGACCAATGGACAGGCAACGCCATTCTGCAGCAGTACCTGAGATGCTACGTCAGCCAGAGGCAAACGGACTGGGTGGATCGCCTGCCACTGGCAGAATTTGCCTACAACAATGCGGTGCACGTCTCCACAGGGGTGTCGCCCTTTAAGGCCAACTACGGGCGCAACCTCAGATCTTTCCCGGAGAGGGAGGGGGAGGAGGAGGAGGAGGGCCCGCAGGCAGAGGATTGGGCAGAGGAGCTGGAGACGGTGCACCAGCAGCTCAGAGAACACTTGGAGAGGGCCAAGGAAGCGTACAAAAAGGGGGCAGATCGCCACAGGCGACCGGGGGAGGTCATCAGGGTGGGGGACAAGGTTTGGTTGTCCTCGGAGGGCCTTCCCACCAGAGGGAGGTGCAAGAAGCTGGCACCCAGAAGGTTGGGCCCTTTCACGGTCACGCAGCAGGTAAACCCGGTGGCATATGGACTGGCACTGCCAGAGGACATGAGGGTGCATCCAGTGTTTCATAGATCGCTGCTGTCGCCGTACAGGGAAAGCAGCAGGCTCCGAGGCAGCGAACAAACCCCCGAGGGAGGGGGGGGAGAGGGAAGGCAGGGAGCAACTCAATGAGGCCACGGCCATCCTTGATTCACGGAGAGGGGTGGGGGGCCTGGAGTACCTCATGGCATGGGAGGATGCTCCACCGTCACAGAATGAATGGGTCCCAGCCACTCAGATACAGGAGGAATTCCTGGTAGAAGAATTTCACGCCCTCTTTCCCCACAGACCCAAGCCCTGGCACATGGAAAGGGAGGGGGAGGGGGAGGAAGCACGGGAGAGCAGTTCACCATGGCGCTGGGAAGCGGAGTTTGAGGAACCAGAGGACGAGGTATGGGCGTCACCGAGATCCACCCAGTCAGAGGAAGAAGCAGATTGGCAGAACATTTTTACCCCCACCAGCTCTGACGCCACGGACTTTTTAGGATTCCCGTCCTCCCAGGCGGAAGGGGGGGGGCTCGCAGGACTGGGGGGAGGTGTTCACACCAACGGGCTCGGAAAGTACTGAGTTCTTAGGCTTCCAGTCGTCACCGACACCTGGGGGGGACCTGGGGAGGGGAGAAGGAGAGCTTGGGAGGGGGGTGGATGTGAGGGACAGGGGATATCGCGAAGTCCCTCCCCTCCTGAGTTCAAGCCCATCCCCGAGCACAGGGGAAAGCAGAGAGAGTTCCGATTCCAGTGGGGAAGCAGGAAGTCGTGTCCGAGGCTCAGGCAAGGTAGAGGAGCCAGGGTACCAGGTGGGACAGGAAGGGGCAAATAAGGGGGGGAGACCCATCCCCCCAACTCCGGAATTACGCAGAAAGAGGAGGGGAAAGAGGATGGGTCTGCCAAAGCTTTTGTGTTGGAGAAAGACGCGCCAAAAGCCATTCGGAGGTTCTGAACCCGACTGAACACCTAGCTCCGTGTATATAGCAATGACTTCAGCACTGTAAATACGCAGCACCAATAAAAGAATAAAATGCAGAGCTGTGTAGAGTCGTTACTCTGAAGTAGCCCGCTCCGGCCACTGTGACAGTTTCTTTTATGCTTGCCTCGATATTTTTGTTGTTAGCCGTCCTGAGCCCGGTCTTGACTGGGAAGGGCAGGGTAGAAATAAAATTATTATTATTATTTCTCTTATCGACAAATGAGCAGGAGACTTTACAATTGGGTTTTGTGCCTAAGCCATTTTACAATGCTTTTTGGATGAGAGTTGATTTGTTTAAACCTATCCATAATATTAAACTTCGGGATCTGTTTGGTACTAATCCTATATAATAAAGTCCAAGTGTCTCTGCGTCCAGTCTGTGTGTCCGTGGGATTGCGCTACTGCGCATGTGCCCCACGGACAGCCATTGGGACTTTCTTCAGCCGTTTGCCAAGGACTCACCTGCTTATCTTCAGGATACCACCCATTTCATTAGGTTAATAGAGCATACATAGAATCATAGAATCATAGAGTTGGAAGAGACCACAAGGGTCATCCAGTCCAACCCCCTGCCAAGCAGAAAACACCATCAAAGCATTCTTGACATATGCCTGTCAAGCCTCTGCTTAAAGACCTCCAAAGAAGGAGACTCCACCACACTCCTTGGTAGCAAATTCCACTGCCGAACAGCTCTTACTGTCACTCAATCCACAGTCCTTGCGTCTTTGGATATTGCCTCATTAGACACAAATGTACCATTGGATGAGGCACGAGCTATCATCAGTAAGTTATTAGGGACACAATCTGACCCCCATCCGCCCACTGATTTTCTGTTGGACTTACTAGATGTTGTGTTTGAGCAAAATTATTTCCATTTTTTGGACACGTTTTATTTTCAAATTCAAGGGGTAGATATGGGGTCACCTATAGCGCCATCCGTAGCTAATATTTTTAAGGGTGCCTTTGAAAAGTCACATATTTTGGGTAACAATCCCTTTGCCAAGGCAATGTTGTTTGATTGCAGATTTATTGATGACCTGTTCTTTTTCTGTTTGAAAATGAGAATGAGTTTATTGGTTTCACTAATTGGTTAAATTCGTTGCATTCTTCCTTATCTTTCTCTGGCCACCACAGCACCACACCATGTGTGTTTTGGGATGGGGAGGTCTTTAAACATAGTGGACAATTAGTGGTGAGGCCCCACCAAAAGCCTACGGACGGCAAATCACTTTTGCACTACTCCTCATTCCACCCTAAACGTCTTAAAGACAACTTAAAGCAAAGAATGCTTTGATGGTGTTTCCTGCTTGGCAGGGGGTTGGACTGGATGGCCCTTGTGGTCTCTTCCAACTCTATGATTCTATGATTCTATGTCAAGAATGCTTTGATGGTGTTTCCTGCTCGGCAGGGGGTTGGACTGGATGGCCCTTGCAGTCTCTTCCAACTCTATGATTCTATGATTCTATGTCAAGAGCTGTTCTGCTTGGCCTTAGGACTGACGCATTCTGACGCATTAAGGGTTACTCTCCCCTTAAGGTTTTATCTTACAATGGTTTTATCTTACTTGTAGATTTTTAATTTTAAAATTGAATTTTAACATTGTATTAATATGCATTTCAATTGAATTGTTTCTTTTATACTTGCGTTGATATTTTTGTTGTTAGTCACCCTGAGCCCGGTCTTGACTGGGAAGGGCAGGGTATAAAGAAAATTATTATTATTATTATTATTATTATTATTAATCTTATCGACAGATGAGCAGGAGACTTTACAATTGGGTTTTGTGCCTAAGCCATCTTACAATGCTTTTCGGATGAGAGTTGATTTGTTTAAACCTATCCATAATATTAAACTTTGGGATCTGTTTGGTACTAATCCTATATAATAAAGTCCAAGTGTCTCTGCGTCCAGTCCATGTGTCCGTGGGATTGCGCTACTGCGCATGTGCCCCACGGACAGCCGTTGGGACTTGGAGCGCAGAGACTTCGGACGGGATAAACCAGGACCGTGAGAGAGATTACATGCTTGCATATACACAACCATACAACAACAAAAAAGTGTGCGGCTTCCCCTTGCCTCTGCTGCGCTACGGAAGGATTTCTCTCTTTCCTCCTGGTTTCTTCTCCGTTAGAGGGGAAGGAGAGGAGGCAGGCGTGTGCCAGCGATAGGGAAACTAGGTGGGTGTGGATAGAGAGAGAGCGCGAGCCGCGAGTGATGCGGCTGCTGGGCTGAAGGATCATTTAGCCGTTACTGAGGGACGAAAGCAGGAGAGCGGGTGGGCGGGCACACCCGCGGGGGAAGGGGGAATTAGTCCCTGGAAGTGTGTGTGGATTTTGGGGGGTGGGGTGGGGTTGGAAGGGCTGCTGCAACTGGGACCAGCGAGGGGAGAGATAAAGTCGCTCAGATTCGGGAAGAGGTAGACTCCACTGTGGGAGCAGGGCCGGGGCGGGGGAGTGCTAGAGTCCTGTCTAGTAAAGTTTTGTGGGATCAATTTCAATCTGTTACCTCCGAGGATGTGGACAGGCTGCTTCGACGAGTGAAACCAACCACCTGTCTCCTTGATCCTTGCCCATCCTGGCTTATAAAAGCTAGCCGGGAAGGGCTGGGCGATGGGCTTCGCGGGTTGGTAAATGCTTCTCTCCATGAAGGAGCCTTCCCAGACCCGCTGAAAGAGGCGGTTATTAAACCGCTTCTTGAAAAACCATCTTTAGATCCGGCCAATATGGCCAACTATCGCCCAGTCTCAAATCTTCCATTCTTGGGCAAGGTGATTGAGCGAGTGGTTGCCGAACAACTTCAGGCACGCCTGGAAGAAGCGGACCATTTGGATCCCTTCCAGTCAGGATTCAGGCCTCATCATGGGACTGAAACTGCCTTGGTCGCACTGGTCGATGATCTCCGGCGGGCTAGGGACAAAGGTAAGAGCTGTTTCCTTGTTCTGCTGGATCTCTCAGCGGCTTTTGACACCATCGACCATAACATCCTTCTGGACCGTCTAGAGGGCTTGGGAGCTGGGGGCACTGTCATGCAGTGGTTCCGCTCCTTCCTCCTGGGCCGTGTTCAGAAAGTGGTGGTGGGGGATGAGTGTTCAGACCCCTGGGCTCTCACTTGTGGGGTGCCTCAGGGTTCTGTCCTCTCCCCCATGCTTTTTAACATCTATATGCAGCCGCTGGGAGAGATCACCAGGGGGTTTGGGCTGGGTGTCCATCAGTATGCTGATGATACCCAGCTCTACCTCTCTTTTAAATCAGAACCAGAGAAGGCGGTGAAGGTCCTGTGTGAGTGCTTGGAGGCGGTTGGAGGATGGATGGCGGCTAACAGATTGAGATTGAATCCTGACAAGACAGAAGTACTGTTTGTGGGGGACAGGAGGCGGGTGGGTGTGGAGGACTCCCTGGTCCTGAATGGGGTAACTGTGCCCCTGAAAGACCAGGTGCGCAGCCTGGGAGTCATCTTAGACTCACAGCTGTCCATGGAGGCACAGGTCAACTCTGTGTCCAAGGCAGCTGTTTATCAGCTCCATCTGGTACGCAGGCTGAGTCCCTACCTGCCCGCTGACTGTCTCTCCAGTGGTGCATGCTCTAGTTATCTCTCGCTTGGACTACTGCAATGCGCTCTACGTGGGGCTACCTTTGAAGGTGACCCGGAAACTACAACTAATCCAGAATACGGCAGCTAGACTGGTGACTGGGAGCGGCCGCCGAGACCACATAACACCGGTCCTGAAAGACCTACATTGGCTCCCAGTACGTTTCCGAGCACAATTCAAAGTGTTGGTGTTGACCTTTAAAGCCCTAAACGGCCTCGGTCTGGTATACCTGAAGGAGCGTCTCCACCCCCATCGTACTGCCCGGACACTCAGGTCCAGCTCTGAGGGCCTTCTGGCGGTTCCCTCACTACGAGAAGCCAAGTTACAGGGAACCAGGCAGAGGGCCTTTTCGGTAGTGGCTCCCACCCTGTGGAATGCCCTCCCACTAGAGGTCAAAGAGAACAACAATTACCAGACCTTTAGAAGGCATCTCAAGGCAGCCCTGTTTAGGGAAGCTTTTAATGTTTGATGGATTTCTGTATTTTAATGTTTGATGGATTTTTGTATTTTAGAATTTCTGTTTTGTTGGAAGCCGCCCAGAGTGGCTGGGGGAACCCGGCCAGATGGGCGGGGTATAAATAATAAATTATTATTATTATTATTATTAGAAAGAAAGAGAGAGAAAGAGAGAGAGGAGTAGAAAAAAGAGGGTGGGAAATGGGGAGGGAGAGAGGAAGCTGAGGAGGCAGCTGGCTGGGGCGGGAGGAGGGGAAGGGACTGAGTGAGGGGCTGAAGTGGTGGCGGCGGGTGAGTCACTGGGGGGGGGGAACCCTGCTATTTAATTCTAGCACCCGTTAATTTAACGGGCTTCATGATACTAGTGACCATATAATACACCAGTTTAAGCCTAAATCTACGTTTGTCCCAATCAACTCCAATCCAGCTATTAATGTGTTTTATCAATTATTGTTGCGAGATCTTGAGCAGTTGGAACAGAAGGGGCTCAGAGCCAGGGATATTTAATCTAAGGCTCAGCAGCTTAGTCTACTCTAAAACATTTATCGCAGGATCAGAATATTGTGATAAAACCCGCTGACAAGGGGGGAGGGATTGTTATACAGGATTCCCATAATTACATTTCAGAGGCAAGAAGGTTGTTATCAGACGATAAATTTTATCGTCAGATTGGGAATGATCCTACGGACTCTATTACTACTATCTTAAAAACTATTGCACAACAAGCTTATAGTATGAGCTACATAAAGAAACAAGTTTTTGAATATTTAGTTCCCCCTCATCCTCGGATCCCTATCTTTTATTGTTTGCCTAAAATACATAAAAACATCCCTTCCCCTCCTGGGAGACATATTGTCTCAGCTAATTTGTTTTATATAGGATCTCCTATCCGGTCTGTTGATCCCGCGTTAGGAATGCTGTGCGGGAAGCACCCCTGGTTGAGCATTTTTAGCTAACAATCATTCAGACACGGATTTGCTTTATACTGTATTGTGGATTAATAGAAGGAAGGTGAACGCTGGCCGTGATTATGTAAAATTATTAAGACAAAAAGAATCACAATTTATTTTCATGTTTAAAACGCTTCACCCGGAAGGTTTGAACTCTGAGTTAGATTTTAATTGTTTCATTTGATCATATTACTTTCAGGAACTTGAGGTTGCATGTAACTTTAAAACTCCAATAGCCCTGATTGACTAGGGTGTTACCTGTGGTGGAACTGTATATCAGGGGTTCCCAAACTAAGGCCTGGGGGCCGGATGCGGCCCAATCGCCTTCTCAATCCGGCCCACTGACAGTCCGGGAATCAGCGTGTTTTTACATGAGTAGAATGTGTCCTTTTATTTAAAATGCATCTCTGGGTTATTTGTGGGGCCTGCCAGGTGTTTTTACATGAGTAGAATATGTGCTTTTATTTAAAATGCATCTCTGAGTTATTTGTGGGGCATAGGAATGTGTTCATTTCCTCCGAAAAAAATATAGTCCGGCCCCCCATGTGGACCAGCTCACGGCTGAAAAAGGTTGCTGACCCCTCCTCTATATTAAGCTTTCTATTCCCTGCTTTAGGCAGTAGGGGTTCCATATGTGTAAGACCCCTCTTCCGCAGATTATATTCTATCACTAAGGTATGTTTTGTTTTATCCTTGTATCTTTCTGTATCTTTCCAATACTTAGATAGGATGGAGTGTAGAGACTCGTGTTCACGCTTGCCATTGGCCTGAATTGAATGTATGATATAATGAACGATATATATTTATTATCATTTTTTGTAGTTAAATAACTGAAGAACACCAAACCGAAACCAGAGGATTACCTTGGATCACTGTCTCGCATGTCAATCACCCATTTCCACCACCCTTCTGAGTGATCCCCCCTCCCCATCCCCACCCCTCCCCACCCCTTCTCTACATAAGTGCCTGGAAACTTCCATTTCACTGTATCTGAAGAAGTGTGCATGCACACAAAAGCTCATACCAAAATAAAAACTTAGTTGGTCTTTAAGGTGCTACTGAAGGATTTTTTTTTTTATTTTACTTCGCATGTCATAGTTTATAAAGATTAAGCAGATTTCATCAGTTGGAATTGGTCGACGTGTTGCCCCCCCTTTTTGATTTATTGACCCAAGTCTGCAACACAAGGGTTGTTTTATTACACTTAGGCAGGAAGAACCACCTGCCCAAAGAGAAGATGGGGGACAGCTGGCTTACTAGCAGTCCTGTTTAGTGAAGTTTTTAATCTGTGATATTTTAATGTATTTTTGTATTTGTTGGAAGCCGCCCAGAGTGGCCGGGGAAACCCAGCCAGATGGGCGGGGTATAAATAATCCTATATAATAATGCCCAAGATGTCCCTGCGTCCAGTTGTCCCGTGTGTCCCTGAGGTACTGCGCATGTACCCCAGAGACACAGGGATTGGACAGCAGAGACTGCCCGCGCGCACTCTCCCCCCCCCTCTGCCTCCTCCAACCGCCGCTCCCGCCGGACACCGCCTCACTGCAGGGCACGTCAGGGAAGCGAGGGTGGAGGCCGGCGAAGGCCTCCTCACAACCCTCCCTGGCCGTGAGGAGCGGCGGTTGGAGGAGGCGGGGGGGGGGAGAGTGCGCGCGTCCTTCCTGTCGGCGGCTGGGGGAGAGGAAGGAAGGAGAAAGCGCTCCTCCGTTCCTGTCCCCCTGCCGCCGACAGCAAGGACGGGTCCCAGGGTTCGGAGAAGCGCTGCGCAAGCGCTTCTCTGAACCCCAGGATTCTAGCGCCCGTTATTAAACGGGCTGAAAACCACTAGTAAATAATAATACATGTGAAAAGGATCTAGGGGTCTTGGTGGAACACTGGCTTAACACGAGTCCACAGGGTGAGGCAGCAACAAAAAAAGATACCTCTATTCTAGGCTGTAGGGTCTGACTCCAACCAATGGCTTCAAGTTGCCAGAAAGGAGATTCTGACTAAGCATTTGGAAACCCTCTCGGACAGCAAGAGCTGCTTGGCAGGGGAACAGACTCAGCAGAGGTTGGGGGGCCCCCTGTCCTGGATGCTTGAGCTGAGATGCCTGCCTTGCAGGGGGTTGGTCTAGATGACCCTTCAGGCCCTTCCAGTTCTCAGATTCTGTGGTGCTATGGCTCTTCAAAGGGGCAGTGGGGAGAAGGGGGAAAGGAAGGAGGAGAGCCCTGGATCTGGAGATCGGCAGCCCAAGGAGAGGAGGGGGGTGGAATAGCTCTTTGTTATGAATAGGGAAAACCACTGTATTCCAATCTTGCCTTTGAACCAAATCTGTCCTCCAAGCAGCTCACATAAAATAAGTGCGGATGCCTCAAACGCGCCTAACAACTCCGGTCTACTTTGCAGAACGGGGTGTGAAAATGACCGGATCCCCCCCCCCTCCTGGGAAAGGATCAAAAGAGATGGTGGACTTTTGGGGAGGTGGGGGGGGTCTCTTTCCCTGCCGCCTCCGGGGATCGAACCTGGGAGATGATCAGGGAAGAAACGGGATATTCAGAGCTTGTTTGGAAGGAGGAGAATTTGTGTCTTTTGGGAGGGAGGGGGGCGTCACTCATTCCCCCCCCCAAGGGTCAGTGAGCTCCGCTTCCTAGAGAGGCAGGGAGGTTTGGAGGGGGGAGGGGGAGCCAAGGTGGGAGGGGGAGGGGCCGCCATCCACATTCCCGGAAGAGGAGCAGGTCAGCAGAGGAGGAGGAGGAGGGAAAAGAGGTGCAAAATAGATCTTTATATTGTGGGGAGGGGGAGAGAAGGATGCACTTTTTCTCCCCCTTAATCTGCAAACAGGACTGTTGGGAAGGGAGGGCAGGATTTGGGGAGGGGGGGGTGAAAGAAAAGTAGGGGGAATGGAAATGGGAGCCCCCCCCAAGGCTGAGACTTGAACCCAGGGCCCAATTCCGCGTCTCTCTGCCAGTTCCGGGTTCCCCCTGGCAGGAATCTCTGGGGCGCCGCGATCCTGGCTCCCCTTTGGGTGGATAATCAGAGAGAGGGAGTCCATGGAAGCGTTAAAGGGGGGGAGAGAGGCCTGGATAGAGACCCCCCCCGTCTCCCTCCTCTCCCCCCTCCCTGCTCATCTGGCGAGGCCCCTCCGGATGGAGAGGGGGGGCGCTTGGGAGAGATTTGGCATGAAGGGTGAGCCTGCCAGGGGGGGCCTCTGGGCAAAGGGGAGACTGGGGGGCGGAGGGAGGAGGGCAGAGGAAGTTGGGGGCAAAGAGAGGGAGGGGGGAAAGCATCCCTGGGGGAGGAATGGAAGCCATCTTGGAGAACGAGAGAGAGAGGGACTTGGGGGCTGCCTGCCTTGACTTCTCCCTCCTGCCCAGGAATCTCCTTTGAGTCGACCAGGGAGAGATCCCTGAACAGGAGGCCTGATCCAGCCACCCTCTCCTCCCTTGAAGCTCAGTCCTTGCCCTGCCATAAGTCCCAGGTCAGCTCCTGCATGGGGCGCTGGGGGCTCTTATAGGGAGTCTAACCATGGGGGCGGGGAAGAGGAAAGGGAGGAAGCCCACTTTATTCTTTCCGCCCTTTGAGGCTTCGGTCTTGGCAACTACAGTCTCACCCACATGCCTGTGTTTCTGGGGAGAAGCATCTAAAGGGTTCCTATCCAGAGATACCTGTGTCCAACTCCTTCTCTCCATTCCACCAATATTCCCACCACAGTATATCTTCTTTTTTTTAGATAAATTTTTATTATCTAAATTTTTTTGTATCACAAAACAAACTAATAATCACAATAAAACAAAAAAATACATTAAACAGTTAATCATTTGTTATAACATTGTACAGTCAGTGGCGGAGCTAGCGGGGGTGAAGGGCGGCTGCCCGCCCCGCCCCCAGAATAGGCGCCAGACCCCGCCCCTAGTGCCGTAGCATGAAGCTCCGCCACGGAGTACAGTCATACCTCGGTTTAAGGATGCTTCTATTTGAGTACTTTCGGTTTAAGTACTCCGCGGACCCGTCTGGAACAGATTAATCCACTTTCCATTACTTTCAATGGGAAAGTATAGGAGTATAGCATCTAGATCAAGGGAAGTAATAGTACCACTGTATTCTGCTCTGGTCAGACCTCACCTGGAGTATTGTGTCCAGTTCTGGGCACCACAGTTCAAGAAGGATACTGACCAGCTGGAATGTGTCCAGAATAGGGCAACCAAAATGGTCAAAGGCCTGGAAACGATGCCTTATGAGGAACGGCTTAGGGAGCTGGGTATGTTTAGCCTGGAGAAGAGAAGGTTAAGGGGTGATATGATAGCCATGTTCAAATAAATAAAAGGATGTCATATAGAGGAGGGTGAAAGGTTGTTTTCTGCTGCTCCAGAGAAGCAGACACGGAGCAATGGATTCAAGCTACAAGAAAGAAGATTCCACCTCAACATTAGGAAGAACTTCCTGACAGTAAGAGCTGTTTGGCAGTGGAATTTGCTGTCAAGGAGTGTGGTGGAGTCTCCTTCTTTGTAGGTCATTAAGCGGAGATTTGACAGCCATCTGTCAGGAATGCTTTGATGGTGTTTCCTGCTTGGCGAGGGGTTGGACTGGATGACCCTTGTGGTCTCTTCCAACTCTAGGATTCTAAAGTTCACTTCAGCTTAAGTACAGACTTCTGGAACCAATTGTGTACTTAAACCGAGGTACCACTGTATTGCTTTTCACTATGTTGTTCTCTATCACATATCCTATAAGACTATACCTTTTAATAGAATAATAATTATTATTATACCACTCCACCTAAGTTGTTATCTTTTATAGTTCGGCATGAGAACAAAAAAGAAAATACATATAACCGCAACCTAAGTGAGCAAACATAAAAAAAGAAAAGAAAAGAAAATTCCCCCATATTTCAGAATTATATATAACCACAGTTTTGACTTCCTGTTAATCCCTAATGCATAAATTATATTTTAAACATGAATGTATTCCCGTTGTTATATATTCCGCTAACTATTTATCTACTACATTCTTACAACACTATGTATCCTTAATATTATTGTCCAACTCATTCTTTCTCCACTATCACTCAAATGCCGGCTATATATTCCCACTATATCAGATCTCACATCTGTGGGATTTAAGAGATTGGGAAGATTGCTATGGAAATGGGTGGGGTCCCGTGTTCCCCCCTCAAGAGCCTGCATTATTATTATTATTACTATTACTATTACTATTACTATTATTGCAATTTCAATGTGGCTCGTGGGCCGGATAAACGGCCTCCGTGGGCCGCATCCAGCCCGTGGGCCGGAGTTTGCCAATGCCTACTCTATCCTCTCATCCAGTGGAAGGTGCTGTCCCATTGCCAGTGTCCTCGACACAATGCAGCAGCCTCAGGAAGTCAGTGGTGCAGGATTATTTGGGAATGTGTGCAGTTGGACTGTATCAGGAAGATCTTGGAGATCAGGGAAGAAGGAGGAGGAAATGAAATACAGATATTCAGGGTTTTCAGGGGAGGAGGAAGAAGGGGAAAGTGTGTCCCACCAGATAAGGCTCCCCTCATCCCTGGCCATATGCCATCTTTCCTTGGGATGATGGTACTTTGTGTCCAACCACTTCTGGAGGGCCAGAGATGCCTCACCTCAGCATAGAAGGTTCCTCTAGGGCAGTGGTGTCCAAAGAGGGCCAGATTTGATGAAGGGAAGGGCCGTGAGGGCCTGTCAAAGGGCCAACCACAGTTGTGGACCTTTTTTAAGAGTAGAAGTTGAAAAGTGGAACTTTATTTAGACTTTTACCACAGGAAATAAACTGCCACAGGGGCCGGATCAGGCCCCTGAAACGGACTTTGGACAAGCCTGCCCTAGGGGCTCAGGGGCTCTGTTACTTGGGAGTTGGTGGAACTGGATCTGAAGGGTTCTTGAGACCCTAACACTATGAATCCACGGTGCCCACACTCAGCAGCGCAGAAACCCCTGCCGGCCCCTGGGGAAGAGCTTTTAAAAGGAAATTGTTCACCCCCAAAGTTGCTTGCTTAGGAAGGTACAGTGGGTACAGCACTTGCAGCGCTGTCCCTCCCTCCCCCCGCCCTGCCTTCCTGCACTGCTGCCCACACTAAAGGTGTGTGTGGATGAAATCTGTGGCTAAAATGTCAGATTTTTAAAAAATCTGATAAATGTCGGAAATGTGGAGAAGTAAAGGGAGACATGTACCACATGTGGTGGGCCTGCCGAAAAGTTAAGGAATTTTGGAACCTCATTTCTGACGAAATGAAAAAGATCTTTAAGGTAACGTTTGTAAAAAGATAAGAAGTGTTCCTTCTCAGAATATTAGGTAAGAACATTCCAAAAAATAGAAGAGAAATGTTCTTATATGCCGTATGCGGCAAATTGGAAAGGAAAAAAGATACCTACAGTAAGGGAATGGCAAGATAAACTCTTAGAATTTGCTGAACTGGCTCAATTAACAGACAGGTTAAGGGGAAATACAAAACAATCATTCATACAAAAGTGGGACATGTATAAGAAATATCTGCAAAAATATAAGAATGATACAATCTCTATGGTGGCATTTGATTGACTTGTATAAATATAAATATAAATATGCGATTAAATAAAGGAACTGGATATGACATGTTATAAGAATATACTAAAAATTGAGTAAGAATAGGATAACTTTCAATGTTGTAAAGGTAAAATACATCGGGAAATGTCGGGAAGTCAGCAATGTCTTAATCCTTTTTATTTTCTTATATAGATGGTTTATTATTATTATTATTTCTAAGTTAATTTACATTTATTATGTGAGATAGTGTTAAAATGAATTTAGGGGAAGAAGAAATGCTGTAGTTAATAGTTTGTTACAATTGTGATTAAGTTTAAAGAAGTATGAATTTAAGATAGTAAATAAAGATTTACCTGAAAGAGAAAAAAAGAAATCTGTGGCAAAGGTTCTAATACACAATCATGGCTGAGAAAAACAGCTGTGGAATATGAAACTGGTTTGAAGACTGGTTTCTTCTTTACACTCAGGCGGAAACATCACTGGTTTCCCTTCCTTTCTCCAGAGTAATCTTCTTTCTTTTCTTTCCCACAATCAGTATTCTTCACCTTTAATAGTCACCTTTTCAGCGTCACACATATTTTCATATTGTGATCTTCAGATGAAGAGAAATATACAAATTTAATAAATAGTTTCCAGTAGGAGCAAAGGGGGAAGAACAGTGAGAGAGGCTTGGGCTGGGATTCTCCGCTAAGATAGGCCAGTGGCAGGAGGCAGGTGCGAGACTCAGGGGCATATAATTATTACCAAGAGTAATTGGGGTGGGCGTTTTAATCTGGGATTCCCAGCAGTCAGGCTCCAGCTATTTTCCTTCTGCATCTCCAGCTCTCTCCATGCAATGATGCAAGGCTGAGAGATGGAGGTCCAACCCCAAGAACTTTCTCCTACCTGAGCACTCCTTCAACCAACCACAAGAACCAAGCCTTGTCACTAGGCTTATATATGGGTCTCCCAAAATGGTCAATATGCACCTCCAGAGGCCAAAGGGACCGTCCAGGTGATTAATAAAGATCTAGAGATCGAAGGGGACAAAATGTGGTCCAAGGGGTGGGGGGTTATTGTGCAGAGGATGAAGAACTTAAAGGTGAACTTAGGACCCTGATGAATAGTGGGCAGGTTCATGGACATAGAGCAGCTCCCTTTCCAGTGAGAAACCACTTTTGATAAAAAGTAAACCCCACAGTTCAACCGTATTCTAAGATAATGCTTTTGAACTGCATTACCATTATTTGGCATTATTTCATTTGTATTTGCTGAAAACTGGGAACATGGAGGACAAGAGAGATTTTAAAATAAGAGCATGTGCTGATTGATGTCTGTAATATTCCTTTCTTCTCTTCCTAGAAAACAAATAGGAGTTCCTCCCCTCTTTGCCCCCCAAAGCAGACAATGGAGAAGACAGTCAGAATTCTGGGGGGCCACGTTCAATGGGAATAACGAAGAAAGCATTTAAATACATGGAGTGTGAAAAGAGAGAGGAGAAGCAGTCTGAAAGAATGGAGTGTGAGAAGAACTTCAGTGACAGTGGAACACTAAGAAAACATCAACGGACTCACACAGGGAAGAAACCATTTAAATGCATGGAGTGTGGAAAGAGCTTCAGTCAAAGTAGAAACCTTAGAATTCATCAACGGATTCACATGGGAGAGAAACCATTTACATGTATAGAGTGTGGAAAGAGCTTCAGTCAGAGTGGACACCTTAGAATTCATCAACGGACTCACACTGGTGAGAAACCATTTAAATGCATGGAGTGTGGAAAGAGCTTCAGTAGAAGTGACAGCCTTAATTTACATAATCAAACTCACACAGGGGGAAAAACATTTGAATGTACAGAGTGTGGAAAGAGCTTCAGTAGAAGTGACAGCCTTAATTTACATAATCAAACTCACACAGGGGGGAAAACATTTGAATGTACAGAGTGTGGAAAGAGCTTCAGTCAAAGTGGAAAACTTAGAATTCATCAACAGACTCACACTGGTGAGAAACCATTTAAATGCATGGAGTGTGGAAAGAGCTTCAGTCGGAGTGGACACCTTAGAATTCATCAACGGACTCACACAGGGGAAAAACCATTTAAATGCATGGAATGTGGAAAGAGCTTCAGTAGAAGTGACAGCCTTAATTTACATAATCAAACTCACACAGCGGAGAAACCATTTAAATGCATGGAGTGTGGAAAGAGCTTCGATGAGAGTGGAGACCTTAGAATTCATCAACGGACTCACATGGGGGAGAAACCATTTACATGTATAGAGTGTGGAAAGAGCTTCAGTCAGGGTGGAGACCTTAGAATTCATCAACGGACTCACACAGGGGAAAAACCATTTAAATGCATGGAGTGTGGAAAGAGCTTCAGTCAGAGTGGACACCTTAAAATTCATCAACGGACTCACACGGGGGAGAAACCATTTAAATGTAAGGAATGTGGAAAGAGCTTCAGTAGATGTGACAGCCTTAATTTACATAATCAAACTCACACAGGGGAGAAACCATTTGCATGCATGGAGTGTGGAAAGGGCTTCACTTCTAATCAAATACTTAGAACTCATCAACAGACTCATACGGGGGAGAAACCATTTCAATGCATGGAGTGTGGAAAGAGCTTCAGTCAGAGTGGAAACCTTAGAATTCATCAACGGACTCACACAGGGGAGAAACCCTTTCAATGCATGGAGTGTGGAAAGAGCTTCAGTGGGAGTGGACACCTTAGAATTCATCAACGGACTCACACGGGGGAGAAACCATTTAAATGTAAGGAATGTGGAAAGAGCTTCAGTAGATGTGACAGCCTTAATTTACATAATCAAACTCACACAGGGGAGAAACCATTTGCATGCATGGAGTGTGGAAAGGGCTTCACTTCTAATCAAGTACTTAGAACTCATCAACAGACTCATACAGGGGAGAAACCATTTCAATGCATGGAGTGTGGAAAGAGCTTCAGTCAGAATGGAAACCTTAGAATTCATCAACGGACTCATACGGGGGAGAAACCATTTAAATGCATGGAGTGTGGAAAAAGCTTCAGTCAGAGTGGAAACCTTAATTTACATAATCAAACCCACACAGGGGAAAAACCATTTGAATGTATGGAGTGTGGAAAGAGCTTCACTTGTAGTGGAACACTAAGAAGACATAAATGGACGCACACAGGGAAAACCATTTAACTGTATAGAGTGTGGAAAGAGCTTCAGTCAGAGTGGAGACCTTAGAATTCATCAATGGACTCACACAGGGGAAAAACCATTTAAATGCATGGAGTGTGGAAAGAGCTTCACTGAGAGTGGACTTCTTACGCTCGAACAGGGTGGCCTCTAGGAGTTCCGGCCCCCATGGGTGCTCGGCCCAGACGCGAGTTCCATGATTTAAGAGAAACAATTGGATTTAAATTCATGGACGTGCTTCAAAAAAACGGGGGAGAAGATACCGCCAGGAATTCCAGCTTCTGAGTGATAAGAGAATCGAGGAAATACCACATCAAGGGGGGAAAAGAATGATCTGGACAGAACGAAAAGGGAAGCGAAACCTTTTATTTTCTACTAGTGTAATTCAGCCCGTTGAGTAAACGGGCACTAGAACATCCCAGTGGTTAGAGAACATGGGTGTGCAATTATCATAGAATTGTATAGAGTTGGAAGGGAACCCTAGGGGTCATCCAGTCCAATCCCCTTGCAGCCCACCCATAAGGTATTTCCCTGTTCCTCCTTCCTTGCTGCAGCGCCTCAAGTTTCCCCTCTGAATCCCTGCAGAGCCAGTGGCTAGAGAACATGGGTGTGCAGTGATCGTAGAATTGTATAGAGTTGAAAGGTACCCCCAGGGGTCATCCAGTCCAACCCCCTGTAATGCAGGAGTCTCAGCCAAAGCATCCCTGACAGATGACCCCATCCAACCTCTGCTTGGAAACCTCCAACATTAACCTATCTCTGCTTCGCTTCTCCCCCCCCAATCCCCCCCCAATTATCATAGAATTGTGTAGTTGGTAGTTGGAAGGGAACCCCAGGGGTCATCCAGCCCAACCCCCAGCAGCCCATACGATATTCCCTCCCCCCCTCTGCTGCAGCACCTGAAGTTTCTCCAGAGCCACCCTATCCACCCTTCCCCCCTCAGAACGACAATTATTTTTCGCCAACCCTCCCCGCCCCCATATCAATAT
Organism: Zootoca vivipara; assembly: GCF_965207765.1. NCBI lineage: Eukaryota > Metazoa > Chordata > Lepidosauria > Squamata > Lacertidae > Zootoca > Zootoca vivipara. The sequence goes on from NC_142584.1 coordinate 121,963,763, forward strand.
CAGCAGCCACAACATGCCTCCCCACCCCCACCTTAATAGTCGCAGCGTGACACACACACACACACCACCCCTTTTCCCGCCTCAGTTTCCCCTCAATATCTCCCCACACACAAACCCACTACCCTGCTTCAGTTTCCCCTCCCCTCGAGTCCTTTCATCTCCCCACGAAGGGTCGTGGGATGATACCTCATATCTATTTCTTCCCCTCCCTCCCTCCCTCTCACCTGCTACAAAGTTTTTGAAAGCAGCCTCCTCCTCACGCTTGTGAGGCGCTTGTCCGGCCAGGAGGGAGGGAGGGAGAGAGAGAGAGAGAGAGAGTGTTAGAGCAGTCGGGAGGCGAGGCGCGGAACAGCGATTTGGAGGGAAACCTCCTGCTAAAAACTACAACTCCCAGCATGCCAAGCGGTAGCTTCCCCATTCTGAGCCCTTGCAAGCCCCTCCTTGCTCCCTTTCCCTTCCCCTCCTCCCAACGTCGTATTAGACTGCCGTTTGCAGCCGTTTGGCGTGGTTTTCCCCCTTCCCCTTCCCCTCCTCTCACTGTGTTATTAGAGACGGCTGTTGCCAGGGGCCGAGCCGTGGCGGGCCAGGAGCGCGTCCTGCTCAACTGTGGGTGGCTGGAGGAGGCGCGCAGAGAAGCGGTGAGACGGCGGTAGCCGGGGGGGGGGAGAGGCCGAGAGACTCTGGGAACTGATCAGGAAGAGGAGCCGAGAGCTGCCTCAGCCTGTAAGCCTTTGAGATGCAACCAACCGCAAACGGCCACGTGCAGTCTCTGCTGTCCAATCCCTGTCTCCCTGGGGCCCATGCGCAGTGACCCAGGGACACACGGGACAGCTTGGACGCAGGGACACAGGGACTTTATTATATAGGATACCTTAAGAAGCACTAACCACCTTCCCTGGACAGACGGTCCTTAATATTTGGAACAAACGAGAAATTAGGAAATAAACTGTGTGGCTATTGGAGTTTATATAATAGAGGATTGACATTCTGTATGTTTTTGGAAGCTGTTCTGCTAAGTATGCAAGAGCAAAACCTCCCCAGCTGGTTATATTTTCACTGGAGCTCGCTTAAATACTTTCTGGACAATTATAAGTGGATTTATGAGCCGTGACGCACTTTGAATTTGAACAAGATCAGAGCTGCCTAATTGAAGATTCAGGAGGCAGAGAGCAGCTAAAGGGCGGGGGAACCATAAATCTGTTATAAGAAGAGTGTGAATATTTCTGTTCGGCTGTTCCCCGCCTGGAAAAGCTGCATTTCGGCAATCGGTGGACTTTTTGAGGAGAAGCTGGAATACGATATCTGAGATCTTCAAGATGGCGTCTGCTCCTGCTTGAATGTCTGCGCGGCCGGAGAAGCACTCCAGTTTGTAAAAGGAGGATTTAAGGGGAGGCTGGACTGGACAAAAAAACCCACACAGGAAGAATGATTTTGTGTTAAATCTCGCTTGATGTCTATCTCAAAAGCTGCGACAAAAGAGGAAAATAACTAGAAGAATTGCTGGGGAAAGATCGGGACTATAATGGATTATAATGATAAGATTTTGAAATTTGGACTAGCATGGCAGGGAGTAGCGTTACTCAGAATCACCAGACTTTGAAGCATGGGAAGTCCAAAAAATTTTTTTTATGATTTGGCATAATATTTGGTTTAATTGATATGTATTTGTATAATTTGAAATTATTGATATGTAATTGGAAAATTTAATAAATTGTTTTTGTTTGTTTTTTTAAAGAGAGAGTGTACTTCTTACAAAACATCAACAAACTCATACAGGGGAGAAACCATAGAAGTGCTAGGGAATTAGATAGAGGTTCCGTTGTAGTGGATGTCTTCAAACCATCAAAAGACTCGGAGTGTTAAGAGCTGTAAGAGTGGAAACCCTACAGGCCATCAAAAGATGAGAAACGGTTTAAATAGAAGGGATGTGGAATATACTTTGGTTATTAGAGTGTAGAACCTGTTTCTCTCCTAGTTGACAGGAAATGAATCTAAAATGCATGCAGCGTATGTGAGCTTCTGTTGTGTGTATGCAACATTGTCTAGAGATGTATTTAAAGTAATGAAGGTAGCATTTCACAATAGTAAGCACAATATAATAGTGTACTTTTAGACAGGGAGGGGGAGTGTGTGAGTCTGGAGTGTTGCTTCTGAATGAGGACGGACTGAGAGTGAGCTGGTTTTGGTGTTTGGGGGAGGGAGTTGGAAATGTTTATATATGGGAATGGAGAGTTGCCCAAAGTGGAGCTGAGTTTTGGAAGCAGAGTTAGATTAATATTATAGGAGCAGCAGCATCACTCCCACTGTTATAATCGCAATAATGGAACCATGAAGAGACAGAAAAACTGAAAGCACCTACCTGTATTATTTAGATCTTTCCGATTACCACCCGGTTTCAAATCTTCCATACCTGGGTAAGGTAATTGAGAGAGCGGCTGCCGATCAGCTGCATAGGTTTCTGGATGAAACATCAGCTCTGGATCCATTTCAGTCCGGCTTTCGCCCTGGTTATGGGACTGAGGCGGCTCTGGTCATCCTAACATATTATCTCCGTAGAGATCAAGGCGGGTCGGGACTGCTGATTCTTTTTAGATCTGTCAGCAGCCTTCAACATGGTCGATCACAAACTTTTAGACCACCGCCTTGCCGACGTGGGGATTCAGGGCACAGTCCGACAATGGCTGCGCCCCTTTATCTCAGGTCGGGGACAGAGGGTGGCGCTAGGGAAGGAGTTGTGGCCGCGGCACTCCTTGGTGTGTGGAGTCCCGTAGGGCACAATCCTTTCCCCAATGCTTTTAAATATCTTTATGCATCCCCTTACTCAGATTGTCCAGAGTTTAGGGCTGGGTTGTCATCAATATGCTGATGACACCCAGATTTATCTGCTGGTGGACGACCGCCCTGCCTCAGCCCTGGACAGACTGACCAGGTGTTTGGAAGCTGTGGCTGGATGGCTAGGTGGGAGCCGGTTGAAGTTAAGTCCTTCGAAGACAGAGGTCCTCTGGCTGGGTCGGGACGACATGGGGTTGGGGGGCCAATTCCCATCTGTTGCGGGGGCTCAATTAGTGCCAGCGCCTTCTGTCAAGAGTTTGGGTATAACCTTCAACGCCTCCCTTTCCATGGAGGCACAGGTTGCAGCCACAGCTAAGGTGGCCTTTTTCCATATCCACCGCATTAAGCAGTTGGTCCCTTACCTCTCTCGCCCTGATCTGGCCACAGTGATCCATGTGATGGTCACCTCCAGGCTTGATTATTGTAACTCGCTTTACGCATGGCTGCCCCTGAAGCAGCCCCAGAAACTCCAGCGGGTGCAGAATGACGCAGTGAGGCTCCTTACGGGGTCCCTGCTGTGGGACCATATTCATCCAGTGTTTTACCAGCTGCACTGGCTCCCAGTGGAGTACAGGATCAGATTTAAGGTGCTGGTTTTGACCTTTAAAGCCCTCGTACCTACAGGACCGCCTCTCCTTGTATGCCCCACGGTGTATCTTAAGGTCCACAAATAATAACATTTTGGAGATCCCGAGCCATAAGGTGCTTAGATTGGTCTCAACTAGGACCAGGGCCTTTTCAGTACTGGCCCCGACTTGGTGGAACGCTCTCTCACAGGAGACCAGGGCCCTGCGGGATTTGACATCTTTCTTCAGGGCCTGCAAGACAGAGCTGTTCCGCCTGGCCTTTGGCCTGGACTCAGTCTGACCCCTGTGTTTTCCTCTCTTATGGTTTTGATTCTGACCCCTGTGTTTTCCTCTCTTATGGTTTTGTTCTCGAAGCTACGAACATGAGTTTGACCAAACTGCGGGAGGCAGTGCAAGACAGGAGTGCCTGGCGTGCTATGGTCCATGGGGTCACGAAGAGTCGGACACGACTAAACGACTAAACAACAACATGGTTTTGATTTGGGCCATTTTAAAACGAGGCTGCATTTTAAAAATTTAAATTGCATTAACCTGTGTTTTAACTACAGGTAGGTAGCCGTGTTGGTCTGACGTAAGCGAAACAAAATAAAAAACATCCTTCCAGCAGCACCTTAGAGACCAAGTTTTTTATTTTGGTATGAGCTTCTTCAGATACACTGGAATAGAAGTCCCCAGACGATTATATATAGAGAAAGGGTGGGGAGGGGTATCACTCAGAAGGGTGGTGGAAATGGGTGACTGACTAACTGATAGCTGTTGAAGACTGTAAACGACTTCAAATGATATTTACAGGAAAAAGTAAGCGGTGAGATGGTAAGCCAGTGATGGTAAGCCAGTGAAAAGTAAGCCATCCGATCCTCCGCTTCTCCCCCCCTCGGCAGCCCCCGCACCGGCGCACTTCAGCTCCGCCCCCCAGAGCCAAAGTGCGGCGGTGCGGGGGAAGAGCGCCTGCCTGCCTGCCTGCCTGCCTTCCCCGAGCAAGCGCCCTTCCCCCGCACCGCCTGCCTTCCGCGAGCCAAGAGAGCAAGCGCCACTGCCGCCAGTCCCCCGGAGCCCATAGGAACGCATTGATTAAGTTTCAATGCATTCCTATGGGAAACCGCGACTTGCTAGGCGAATTTTTCGTAGGACGAATTGAGTCCTGGAACGAATTAAATTCGTCTAGCGAGGCACCACTGTACATTAAACCATAGAATTGTAGAGCTGGAAGCTACACCCAAGGGTCATCTAGTCTAACCCCCTGCAATGCAGGAATCTCAACTCAAACATCTAAGACAGGTGGCCTTCCAAGGAAGGAGAGAGACCGTTCCACTGTCAAGCAGCTCTTAACTGCCGAAAGTTCTTCCTGACATTGAGTCGGAGTTGCCTTTCTTGTAACTTGAATCCTGTTGTTTGGGTCGATCCACAAAGCATTCTGAAGATGTTTAATGTTAAAGGTTTTATTACAATTCTCTCTCTCTCTCTCTCCATATATATATATATATATATATATATATATATATATATATATATATATATATATATATATATATATATATATATATATATATATAGGAAGCCAACCAGAGGAGGAATAGTAGTAATGAAATAGGGCCCCTTTACCCTTTAATGGGACGTGGGTGGCACTGTGGTCTAAACCGCTGAGCCTAGGGCTTGCCGATCGGAAGGTCAGCGGTTCCAATCCATTGCTCTGCCCTGGTTCGCCAGAAGCGGCTTAGTCATGCTGGCCACATGACCCAGAAGCTGTACGCGAGCTCCCTCGGCCAGTAAAGCGAGATGAGCGCTGCAACCCCAGAGTCATCCACGACTGGACCTAATGGCCAGGAGCCCTTTACCTCTACCCTTTAAAACATCCTTATTTTCTTGGGAGAAATGTTTGCATTACAGTAATGTGGGTTAGATTCGTGGGGGATCCTGAAAGACAACAGTTCCGAGGGGATCTAGGAGTCTTGGTAGACCACAAACTTGACATGAGTCAACAGTGTGATACAGCAGCTCAAAAAGCCAATGCAATTCTGGGCTGCATCAATAGGAGTATAGCATCTAGATCAAGGGAAGTAATAGTACCACTGTATTCTGCTCTGGTCAGACCTCACCTGGAGTACTGTGTCCAGTTCTGGGCACCACAGTTCAAGAAGGATACTGACAAGCTGGAACGTGTCCATAGGAGGGCAACCAAAATGGTCAAAGGCCTGGAAACGATGCCTTATGAGGAACGGCTTAGGGAGCTGGGTATGTTTAGCCTGGAGAAGAGAAGGTTAAGGGGTGATATGATCGCCATGTTCAAATATATAAAAGGATGTCATATAGAAGAAGGAGGAAGGTTGTTTTCTGCCGCTCCAGAGAAGCGGACACGGAGCAATGGATTCAAACTACAAGAAAGAAGATTCCACCTCAACATTAGGAAGAACTTCCTGACAGTAAGAGCTGTTCGGCAGTGGAATTTGCTGCCAAGGAGTGTGGTGGAGTCTCCTTCTTTGGAGGTCTTTAAGCGGAGGCTTGACAGGCCTATGTCAAGAATGCTTTGGTGGTGTTTCCTGCTTGGCAGGGGGTTGGACTGGATGGCCCTTGTGGTCTCTTCCAACTCTATGATCCTATGATTCTTCAGGCCCTTCCTGTTCTCAGATTCTGTGATGCTATGGCACTTCAAAGGGGTAGTGGGGAGACGGGGAAAGGAAGGGGGAGAGCCCTAGATCTGGAGGTCGCCAGCCCAAGAGAGGAGGGGGGTGGAATATCTCTTTGTTGCAGACGGGGGGGGGGAACTATTGCCTTCGAACCAAAGCTGCCCTCCAAGGAGCTCACATAAAATAAGTGGGGATATATATAGAGAGAGAGGGAGGGAGGGAGAGGGAGAGGAAGGGGAAATGTCACCTTCGTGCCCCGACTCATGGTCAGACTCATGTTCGTAGCTTCGAGAACACTGTCCAACCATCTCGTCCTCTGTCGTCCCCTTCTCCTTGGGCCCTCTGTGACGATCCTCCCTCCTCTATTACTAACAGTGTGCTGAAGGAATTCAGTTATTGTTCAAACAACCCACTATTTATTCCTTCTTTCTCCCAAATAAACTCCCCGTTTTTATATGGGTTTGCTAGTACATAGAGTACAGTTCCGGCTTTCCAAACAACGTGGCTCTGTGTCCTTAAAAACTCCAGGCAAATGTTTCAGGAGCAATCTTGTGCCCTCAGTAAGGTTTCCCTCTCAACTCAGGTTCACCTCAGCAGCTGTTGCCTCAGCCCTTTAGCCACTGCAAGGCACTCTTTCCCTCCACTTGCCTCCTCTTGGTTATTTAACTTATATGCAGAATTCATCATGCGAAAGGCTGGACTGGATGAATCCCAAGCTGGAATTAAGATTGCCGGAAGAAATATCAACAACCTCAGGTATGCAGATGACACAACCTTGATGGCAGAAAGTGAGGAGGAATTAAAGAACCTTTTAATGAGGGTGAAAGAGGAGAGCGCAAAATATGGTCTGAAGCTCAACATCAAAAAAACCAAGATCATGGCCACTGGTCCCATCACCTCCTGGCAAATAGAAGGGGAAGAAATGGAGGCAGTGAGAGATTTCACCTTCTTGGGCTCCTTGATCACTGCAGATGGTGACAGCAGTCACGAAATTAAAAGACGCCTGCTTCTTGGGAGAAAAGCAATGACAAACCTAGACAGCATCTTAAAAAGCAGAGACATCACCTTGCCGACAAAGGTCCGTATAGTTAAAGCTATGGTTTTCCCAGTAGTGATGTATGGAAGTGAGAGCTGGACCATAAAGAAGGCTGATCGCCGAAGAATTGATGCTTTTGAATGATGGTGCTGGAGGAGACTCTTGAGAGTCCCATGGACTGCAAGAAGATCAAACCTCTCCATTCTGAAGGAAATCAGCCCTGAGTGCTCACTGGAAGGACAGATCGTGAAGCTGAGGCTCCAATACTTTGGCCACCTCATGAGAAGAGAAGAATCCTTGGAAAAGACCCTGATGTTGGGAAAGATTGAGGGCACTAGGAGAAGGGGACGTCAGAGGACAAGATGGTTGGACAGTGTTCTCGAAGCTACGAACATGAGTTTGACCAAACTGCGGGAGGCAGTGCAAGACAGGAGTGCCTGGCGTGCTCTGGTCCATGGGGTCACGAAGAGTCGGACACGACTAAACGACTAAACAACAACAAATGCCTCCTCTGTGCGTGACTTTGAGATGCAAACTATCCACCTGCTCCCCAGGCTTAGTTTTATCTCCCCTCTTCAGTCACCACCCTTTTGAGTTTAGGTACGTTGCTGGAATAAGGAGGAACATCCAGTTTGACACAACATAGATGAAAGCTTTATTTAACTGGAGAACATGTATCTTTTCTTTATGGTTTCATTTGTTTAAACTCTTAGTTCATCATCTTCTTTTCATATAACACAGGCTTGTTGATACAGCTCCTGCATCCCCCTCTAACACTCTACCCTCCCAACTGCCAACTGCCAACTGCCATTTAGGATGCCCCACAAGCTCCGCCTCCCAAGCAACACCTGCTTATACTGGGAGTGATAGATTGGAATCATCATCAGGCCCTAGTCCGCCACACCCTCCATCTTTCCCAACATCAGGGTCTTTTCCAGGGAGTTTTCTCTTCTCTTCTCAGGAGGTGGCCAAAGGACTAGCAAAGCCCAAGTTCAAACACCAGTCCCTATTTTTAAAAGGCTCCTGTAATAAGGATTCTGGACTACCCTTTAGGGTTGTTGTAAGTTACTGTTCCAAGCCCCAAACCCGTGTCAGGATGCCAGAGATTATCACTCAGGTAGAGGAGTTGCTGAATACCTGGGCTCCCGCTTTAGGGATCAGGGCTGCCCTCGCTCATGTCCCAAGATCCCCCCCTTGGGAGCCATTTCCTTATGTGGGGCTTGGAGGAGACATTGGGTGAGAGAATGAAGGAGGAAGGGGGGGAGCACACTGCCTGCTGGAGGGGCAACCCCTCCCCCCAATCCTTCTAAAAATTCCTGTAATGCCCGCAGAGGATGAAAAGAGATGAAGGGGGAATGTCACCTTCGTGCCCCGCAGGACTTTTTGGGAGGTGGGGGGGTCTCTTTCCCTGCCCCCTCCGAGGGTGGAACCTGACCTGGGAGATTATTAGGAAAAAACCGGATATTCAGAGCTTGTTTGGAAGGAGGAGAATTTGTGTCTTCTGGGAGGGAGGGGGCGTCACTCATTCCTCCCCCAAGGGTCAGTGAGCTCCGTTTCCTAGAGAGGCAGGGAGGTTGGGAGGGGGGAGCCAAGAGGGGAGGGGGAGGGGCCGCCATTCACATTCCCGGAAGAGCAGCAGGTCGGCAGAGGAGGAGGAAAAAGAGGTGCAAAATATAACTATATATATTGTGGGGGGCGGGAGAGAGATAAAGGCGCGCTTTTGCTCCCCGTGAATCTGCAAACAGGGCAGCTGGGAAGGGAGGGCAGGATTTGGGGCGAGGGGGGGGATGAAAGGAAAGTAGGGGAGTTCCCGCTCCCCCCTCCCCCTTCTTTCTGTAGTTCAGTCGAGCGGGGGAGGGGTTGATTCAGGCCCTGCTGGGATAAAGGAGCCCCTCCCCCAGAGGGAAAGGAAATGGGAAGAGAAGAGCGAGCAGGGGGGGGGAGCAGGGAGGACAAAAAGGTAGAGCTGCAGGGGGTTGGGAGGAAAGGGGGCAGAGACCCCCCCCCCAAGAACAACTCACTTCCTGGGCGCTATCTGCACAGGCCCCGATCCATGCAATCCGGCTGCAGATCGGGGAACCTCCATTCTCAGGGTTCCCATTGCACAGCCCCTCCCCCCAAAAGAAATCAGCCTTAATGCCTTTTCCTATGGGGGTGCAGGGGGGGCCTTTCTGCAGAGGGAGCACCGGCAGGGTTTGCATTGCAAGGTCTCCTTTGCAGCGCAAGGAGGTGCTCAGCTGTCAAGAGATGCTCAGCTCCCCAGCCCCCCCCCCGCGAGGACCCCCATCCCCAAGCAGGGCTGGGACTTGAAGCGAGGCCTCCATTCCGCGCCCCTCTGCGTGTTCTGGGTTCCCCCTGGCAGAAATCTCTGGGGCAAGGCTTGGAGGGTCCCTCTTGTCCAGAGCAGGGCCCCCCAAACTTTTGTCAAAGAGGGCCAGATTAAATGAAGTGAAGATGCCTGAGGGCAGACCAAAGTTGTTGACCATTTTTTACAATTTTACCCCAGAATTATTGACCTTTTTTAGAACTCGGAGTGAATAAGCAGAGAGATTCGAAAAGGCACTTTGTACATGCCTGGCCTATAGAGAGGGAGTCCATGGAGAGATGGGATAGATTGGGAGAGATTTGGTGGGCAGGGCGAAGGGGGAGCCGGCCAGGGAAACCTCTGGGCGAAGGGGAGAATGGGAGGGTGGAGGGCAGAGGAAGTTGGGGGGCTGAGGGAGGGAGGGGGGAAAGCATCCCTGGGGGAGGAATGGAAGCCATCTTGGAGAAAGAGAGAGAGACTTGGGGGCTGCTTGCCTTGACTTCTCCCTCCTGCCCAGGAATCTGCCATGACTTTGAGTCGACCAGTGAGAGATCCCTGAACAGGAGGCCTGATCCACCCACCCTCTCCTCCCTTGAAGCTCAGTCCTTGCCCTGCCAGAAGTCCCAGGTCAGCTCCTGCATGGGGCGCTGGGGGCTGTTATAGGGAGTCCAACCATGGGGAGAAAGAGGAAAGGGAGGAAGCCCACTTTATGATTTCCGCCCTTTGAGGCTTCTGTCTTGGCAACCACAGTCTCACCCACATGCCTGTGTTTCTCTGGAGAAGCATCTAAAGGGTTCCTATCCAGAGATACCTGTGCCCAACTCCTTCTCTCCATTCCAACCGGTTTCCATTACTGCCACTATTTCAGATCTCTTAAATCTGGGATTTAAGGGATTGGGAAGATTGTTATGGAAATGGGTGGGATTCTCCCCCCCCCCCAACAGCCTGTGTATTTATCATTACAATTCTTATTTATTTATTGAATCCCTCCCCAAACATAAATACATATCCACCTGTGTATTCCACCCCCCCACAAGACCAATTGCAGTCGTTAACAGTCACGAACAGGTTTACCACTCCTATCAGCCCATCACCCATTCCCCCCACTTCCCCACCCTCTGAATATACATAAGGGTCTGGTTACTTCCGTTTCAGTGTATCTGACGAAGTGTGCATGCACACGAAAGCTCATACCAAAATAAAAACCTAGTTGGTCTTTAAGGTGCTACTGAAGGATTTTTTTTTATTTTGTGTGGATTTGTAGTCAGTGGTACATCCGGCCCAATCTGCATCAATATCCCCAAACTTTTCAGGATTACTAACATCTGGCAACCTCCATTTACAATTCATTGTGCCCTTCAAATACCGTACCCCCCTTTTCACACCCACACAATCCTATTCAGGGGGGGGGGCATTTACCTTCCTACTAAGAATTCCCACAGCATTAGCTAAGTCAGGTTTCCAAGTGGTACCAAGATACAAAAGTCTACCAATTGCTGACCTGGATTGTATGTTGTCAGGTAATGGTTTCAAATCCTGCTGATTCTTTAAGAAGTCAGTAGCCATGGGCGTTGCAACTGGAAGTGCATATTGCATTTGCAAATTCTGGATCAGGTCATGAATCCTTTGCTGTTGATTTAGAAGAAATGACCCATCTTCTTCTCTTTCAACTTGGATTCCGAGGTAGTTCTGGATCTTCCCCAGTTCCTTGACTGCAACCTCTTTGCTTAGGTGTTTCACAACCTGTGCATAGTGTCTGTCTGTCATTTGCTGTGGCAAGAATCGAGTCATCAGCAAAAGCTAAAATGTATGAAAAATAAATGGTCCATTACTTGACTTTCTGTACAGGCCCTTGTCGGCATGGCCTTGCTTGTACCCAAGCCATAGGGTTGAGAAAAGCCTTGCGCTGCCCTTCCTCTTCTGCCCCTTTTTTAATAAGGCCTTCTTACCAGGAGGTAGGTCAGTAAGGGTCCACGTCTTATTCTGATACAATGCATAAATCTCCTTCTGTGCATTAGGAGGAACTTCCTGACAGTAAGAGCTGTTCGGCAGTGGAATTTGCTACCAAGGAGTGTGGTGGAGTCTCCTTCTTCGGAGGTCTTTAAGCAGAGGCCTGACAGCCATGTGTCAAGAATGCTTTGATGGTGTTTCCTACTTGGCAGGGGGTTGGACTGGATGGCCCTTGTGGTCTCTTCCAACTCTATGATTCTATGAATTAATCCATTCCCAATGCATTCCTATGGGAAACATCGTTTTGACTTACGAATGTTTCTACTTCCAAATGTGCATTCGGAACGGATTGAATTCGTAAGTAGAGGTTCCACTGTATCTCTGTAAGTCAGCCAGTTTCCCTTCATGTTAAGTTTCTTTACCGATAAGGCCTCTTGAGGTGATAACCATCCTGGAGACTTCCTTTCAAACCATTCCCTGTATGTCAGCCAAACTTCCAATAATGGCTTCTTCATGGTGTGTTTTAAAAAAACCTTATGAACTTGTACCTTATCGTACTACAGGTACGCATGCCAACCGTATCGATTTTGTAAACCTTCAAGGTCTAATAATTCTAAATTTTCCAATTTTAACCAATCCCTTATCCATATTATACATGCTGATTCATAATACAGTTCAAGGTCAAGGAGGGAGAAGCCACCCCTTTCTTTTTTGTCAGTTAGAATTTTAAACTTTATCCTGGGCTTTTTACCCTGCCATATAAAATGTGAAATTACCTTTTGCCACTCTTTAAATTGTGTTTTGCCTGTGATAATTGGGATTGTTTGGAATAAGAAAAGAAGCTTGGGTAATATTGACATCTTTATAGCAGCCATTCTGCCCCACCAAGATAAGTTAAGCTTGCTCCATGTTTCCAGATTGAATTTCACTTCCTTCCATGCTGTTATGTAATTGTCTTTGTACAGGTTTGAGTTTTTTGGTGATAACCAGATACCTAAATATTTTACTTTCTTAACCGCTGTTATTCCTATTTTTGATTGTAACTGGTCTGTTTGTTCTAAGTTCAGATTTTTCACCATCATTTTTGTCTTGTTTCTGTTCAATTTTAATCCCGCTAGTGCCCCATACTCCTCAATTACTGGTATTTTCAAGGCCTGTCGCTGATGTTTGCGGATCTTGTAGTGTTAGGACTATGTCATCAGCGAATGCCTTTAGTTTATATTCTCTCATTCCATGTCTTACTCCTATTATGCTTTCTGTTTTCCTTTTTTTCTGTAAGAATACTTCCAATGTAAGTATAAACAATAAGGGCAAAAACGGGCAACCCTGCCTCGTGCCTTTCGAAATTCTTTTTTTAAAATCTAAAAATCTTTATTGAAATGTAGTAATAGAGGGATACAATCTATTTAAGAGAAATAGACCAAACAGGAAAGGAGGAGGAGTAGCTTTATATGTTAGGGATATGTATACCTGTGAAGAGATGCAGGATTTAAAACTTCAAAGCCAAATTGAGAGTATCTGGGTCAAAATTAAGGGAGAGAAAAACAACAGTGATCTCATTGTGGGAGTTTACTATAGATCCCCAAGCCAAACTGAGGACACAGATGATGCCTTCCTGGAACAGATGGCCAAGCATTCCAAAGGAAGTGAGATAGTAGTAATGGGGGATTTCAACTATCCTGATATTTGTTGGATGTCAAACTCAGCCAAGAGCATAAGGTCGAACAGATTCCTCACTGGCCTTGCAGACAACTTCATTGTCCAGAAAGTGGGAGAAGCAACAAGAGGATCAGCCATTTTAGATCTGGTCCTAACCAATAGTGATGACTTGGTTAGTGGGGTAGAAGTGGCAGGATCATTAGGTGGGAGTGACCATGCTCTTCTGGAGTTTATTATCCAGCGGAAAGGAGCAACCAAGCATACTAAGGTCCAAATTCTAGACTTTAAGAAAGCCGACTTCAGAAAACTTAGGGAAACGCTGGGTGAAATCCCATGGACAGTAATACTAAAAGGGAAGGGAGTTCATGATGGTTGGGAGTTTGTTAAAAGGGAGATATTAAAAGCACAACTTCAGGCAATACCAATGAGACGGAAACATGGAAGGTGCCTAAAGAAGCCAGGCTGGCTATCTAAAGAACTTTTGACTGAGTTAAGATTTAAAAGGGATATGTACAAAAAATGGAAAAGGGGGGAAATCTCCAGAGAGGAATTCAAACATATAGCCAGCACGTGTAGAGACAAAGTCAGAAAAGCTAAAGCACAGAATGAACTCAGGCTCGCCAGAGAGGTTAAAAGCAACAAAAAGGGCTTTTATGGGTATGTCCGTAGCAAAAGGAAAAACAAGGAAACAGTGGGGTCACTCAGAGGAGAAGATGGTGAAATGCAAACAGGGGACAGAGAAAGGGCAGAACTCCTCAATGCCTTCTTTGCCTCAGTCTTCTCCAAGAAAGAAAACAACGCCCGACCTGAAGAATATGGAGCAGATGATTCAGCAGGGGAAACACAGCCCAGAATAAGTAAGGAGGTAGTACAAGAATACTTGGCTAGTTTAGATGTATTCAAGTCTCCAGGGCCAGATGAACTACATCCAAGAGTATTAAAAGAACTGGCAGAGGTGATTTCAGAACCACTGGCAATAATCTTTGAAAATTCCTGGAGAACAGGCGAAGTTCCAGCAGACTGGAGGAGGGCAAATGTTGTCCCTATTTTCAAAAAGGGGAAAAGAGAGGACCCAAACAATTACCGCCCAGTCAGCCTGACATCAATACCAGGAAAGATTCTAGAGCAGATCATTAAGCAAACAGTCTGTGAGCACCTAGAAAGAAACTCTGTGATCACTAAAAGTCAGCATGGGTTCCTGAAAAATAAGTCATGTCAGACTAATCTGATCTCATTTTTTGACAGAATTACAAGCCTGGTAGATGAAGGGAACGCTGTGGATGTAGCCTATCTTGATTTCAGCAAGGCCTTTGACAAGGTGCCCCATGATATTCTTGTAAAGAAGCTGGTAAAATGTGGGCTAGACAATGCTACCATTCAGTGGATTTGTAGCTGGATTACTGACCGAACCCAAAGGGTGCTCATCAATGGCTCCTCCTCATCCTGGAGAGTAGTGACTAGTGGGGTGCCACAGGGTTCTGTCTTGGGCCCAGTCTTGTTCAACATCTTTATCAATGACTTGGATGATGGGCTTGAGGGAATCCTGAGCAAGTTTGCAGATGACACCAAGTTGGGAGGGGTGGCTAACACCCCAGAGGACAGGATCACACTTCAGAATGACCTTAACAGATTAGACAACTGGGCCAAAGCAAACAAGATGAATTTTAACAAGGAGAAATGTAAAGTACTACACTTGGGCAAAAAAAATGAAAGGCACAGATACAGGATGGGAGACACCTGGCTTGAGAGCAGTACATGTGAAAAGGATCTAGGAGTTTTGGTTGACCACAAACTTGACATGAGTCAGCAGTGTGATGCAGCAGCTAAAAAAGCCAATGCAATTCTGGGCTGCATCAATAGGAGTATAGCATCTAGATCAAGGGAAGTAATAGTACCACTGTATTCTGCTCTGGTCAGACCTCACCTGGAGTATTGTGTCCAGTTCTGGGCACCACAGTTCAAGAAGGATACTGATAAGCTGGAACGTGTCCAGAAGAGGGCAACCAAAATGGTCAAAGGCCTGGAAACGATGCCTTATGAGGAACGGCTTAGGGAGCTGGGTATGTTTAGCCTGGAGAAGAGAAGGTTAAGGGGTGATATGATAACCATGTTCAAATATATAAAAGGATGTCATATAAAGGAGGGAGAAAGGTTGTTTTCTGCTGCTCCAGAGAAGCGGACACGGAGCAACGGATTCAAACTACAAGAAAGAAAATTCCACCTAAACATTAGGAAGAACTTCCTGACAGTAAGAGCTGTTCGGCAGTGGAATTTGCTGCCAAGGAGTGTGGTGGAGTCTCCTTCTTTGGAGGTCTTTAAGCAGAGGCTTGACAGCCATCTGTCAGGAATGCTTTGATGGTGTTTCCTGCTTGGCAGGGGGTTGGACTGGATGGCCCTTGTGGTCTCTTCCAACTCTATGATTCTATGATTCTATGATTCTATGAAATATCAATTAAAACCATACAACTGAAATACATACATACAATAAAAATCTGTAATCAAAACTAATTATACATTACTAACAAAAATTTAAATCAATTAAAGGTAAAGGTAAAGGGACCCCTGACCATTAGGTCCAGTCGTGACCGACTCTGGGGTTGCGCGCTCATCTCGCATTATTGGCCAAGGGAGCCGGCGTACAGCTTCCAGGTCATGTGGCCAGCATGACAAAGCCGCTTCTGGCGAACCAGAGCAGCGCACAGAAACGCTGTTTACCTTCCCGCTGTAGCGGTTCCTATTTATCTACTTGCATTCTGACGTGCTTTCGAACTGCTAGGTTGGCAGGAGCTGGGACCAAGCAACAGGAGCTCACCCCGTCACAGGGATTCGAACCACCGACCTTCTGATCAGCAAGCCCTAGGCTCAGTGGTTTAACCACAGCGCCACCTGGTTACTAACAAAAATTTAAATCAATTACCTAACTCAAATACCTTAAGTATAAGTTATATAGTAACTTCTACTAATTCCAAATAATTCCTACTTTTATTTAACTCCCCCTGTCCTCCTCCCAGGTTAATTTTAACTCACTATTGTAATGTATTCTTTTATTTTTCATCTTGGGATCTTTACAGAACATTGGAAGTAAATCCAAGCTTTGTTAGATAGTCTCCAAATTTTTCCCAATTGTTTTTGAATTTTTGAATGCTTCCCCCTCTAATTGAATTTGTTAATTTGGCCAATTCAATATAGCTTAGTACTTTTTCTTGCAATTCTCTAATAGTAGGAGTTTCCTCCTTTTTCCAATTTTTAGCAATTAAAATTCTCGCCGCTGCTACAGCATAAAGGAAGAACTTTTCATCTTGTTTACTTATATCTTCTCCTACCATTCCCAGTAGAAAAGACTCCGGGGCTTTTTAATGTTATATTTAAAATTTTTTTTTCAATTCTTCTAATATATATATTTTTTAAAAATTTTAAAAATACTTTATTTCAAATTCTTAAAATTTACATAATACAAAAAACATACAGAAAACACAAAAAGAAACTGAGGAAAAAAAACCAAATAATCTATAAACAATATACATGAACCAAAACTCAAATTCAAACATAGACCAAACCAGACATACAAAAATCATAATAACCAAACATAATAACCAGAAATAATGTGTATAAATATATATGTACCTACATGCATATATATACTAACTCAAAAAGCTAACTGATTCCCAAATAACTCGCGCATTACACATCAAGCATAATGCGGAAAAGAAAACAACCCCCCCCCCCCAAAAAAAAACACAGAGGGTGATACGAAAACCAGAAAGTCAGGAAAAAAAAAAGAGGACGAAACAAAAACCGAAATACTTCCAATTGTCTGCGTACTGATACCTTGTGTTGTAATCTTTTCTTTACTTGTTTTACTCCAACTTTCGCCCCCGGCCACTTCCGGGTAGATTTACCTACTTTAACCTGAAATGTGTTGTCTATTTGTACAGATTTTAATTTAAGCAAATCACCAACTCCGATTTTAAACCTTCCTTTGTTAGATATTCCTCTAGTAATTTCCATTCCCTTTGGATTTTTTGATTTGGGGTGTTTCTTATGTAAGCTGTCATCTTTGCTAAATTCATATACTCTATTAATTTACTTTGCCAATCCCATAATGTCGGTATCTCTTCCCCTTTCCATCTCTGTGCTATAAGAATCCTTGCTGCTACCACCGCGTACAATAAGATGTTCTTCCTGTCACTGGGTATACCCTCGGGTATCATGCTTAACAGGAACAGCTCTGGGGTCTTTCCAAATGTGCACTTTAGCATCCTCTTTAGCTTCTCATAAATCATATTCCAGAACCCTTGAATTTTGTTGCACTGCCACCAGCAGTGCATATACGATCCTACTTGCACATGGCACTTCCAGCACTTATCTGAGCCTTTTTAATAAATCTTTACTAATTTTTCTGGCGTTAGGTGCCACCTATATACCATCTTCAGGATATTTTCCTTTATCGCTGTGCAGGCTGTAAATCTTATACTTTCTGTCCATAATTTCTCCCACTGTGTACAATCAATAACCCTGTCAAAATCCTGTGCCCACTTTACCATCACAACTTTGACTATCTCATCTTTTAGATTCCATTCCAACAGGAATTTATATAATGCTGCCAATTGTCTTCCCCCACCTTCAATTAACATCTCTTGTAATTTTGATCTTTTTTCTTGGAAGCCAATTCCCTTATGTTTCATAAACAGACTTTGAATTTGATTGTACTGCAGCCAGCTTGCACAGTGATTCTTAATTTCCTCATATGATTTCAAGATATATTGATTGCCTATCACTTTTATCAGGTCTTGATATGTTAACCATCTATCTTTATTTCCTCCCCCCCCCCCGGGCCGTCATCTCGAGGGGCGATGCCCACCACGGTGTCTTCGGTTCTAATAATTTCCTATACTCCAACCATACTCTAAATATTGAATTTTTAATCACATGATCTGAAAATTCCTTATGGATCTTTTCATTTTCTTGTAAGAGATACGCATGCCAGCCAAGAGAGTTCCTGAAACCTTCTAAATCTAATACTTCTCTATTCTCTAATATAATCCATTCTTTTAGCCAGCACAGATTTGCTGCGGCGTAGTACAGTTTTAAATCCGGTACACCCCAACCTCCTCTCTCTTTGCTATCTGTTAGGATTTTAAATTGGATTCTAGGTTTCTTTTTACCCCATATAAATCTACTTAAGTCTCGTCTCCAATTAACAAAAATCTCGTTTTTCCCAATAATCGGTAACATCTGAAACAAGAATAGAATTTTTGGCAATATCATCATTTTTATAGTCGATATTCTTCCCGTTATTGATAGATGTAAATTATCCCATTTCTCTAAATCCCTTCTAATTTCCTTCCACATCCTTCCATAATTATCCTGATATAAATTTACATTATTTTTTGTCACTATTATTCCCAAATACTTTACCTTTTTTACCACCTCCCAACCCGTGGCCGATTCTAATTTCTTCGCTTCATTTTCCCTCATGTTTTTAACAATCATTTTTGTTTTCCCTTTATTAACCCTAAATCCTGCTATCTCTCCATAACTTTCTAGTTTTGATTTCAGCCTTCCCACGGAATCTACTGGTTCCTCCAATATTATCAAAATATCGTCCGCAAAGGCCTTAAGTTTGATTTCACTCTTCCTAGCCTTTAATCCTCTAATATTTCTATCATCTTTAATTTCTCCTATCAGGCACTCTATTGATAAAATAAAAAGGAGGGGGGACAAAGGGCATCCCTGCCTCGTTCCTTTTTTGATTTCAAATTCTTCTGTGACTTCGCCGTTTATTATTAATCTTGCTGATTGCTCCTTGTATATCGCATTTATTGCCCTTAAATAATTCCCCTCTATCCCAATCTCCTCCATTTTTTCCCCATAAATTTCCAGATCAGATTATCAAACGCTTTCTCAGCGTCAAGGAAAATAAAAGCAACTTTTTTACTCGGATTCCAATCCAAAAACTCGATCGCATCCAAAAGTATTCTCATGTTATTACACATTTTTCATTTGGGCAAAAAACCTTGCTGTTCGACACCCAATATCCTATTCAATACTTTCTTTAGTCTATCTGCCAGAATCAACACAAAAATTTTGTAATCCGAATTCAAGAGGGATATGGGTCTATAATTTCCAACTTCTTCTTTCTTATTATTATCTTTTGGGATTAATACAATGAATGCTTGTTGCCAGGATTTAGGAAATATTCCTTTTTCCAAAATTTCATTAGCGAGTTTTTGATATATCTCAATTATTTCGTCCTTAAAATTTTTATAATGTTGACCTGCTAATCCATCCATCCCGGGAGACTTTCCTTGTTTTAATTTACTAATTACGCCAGATATTTCTTCCTTTAATATTGGGTTACTTAACTCTTTTTTCTCTTCATCTTTTAATTTGGTCAAATTTAAATTTCTAAAATAATTTTTTAATTTTCTCTCATTTATATCTTCCTCTTTATATAGATTTTTATAATATTTCCAAAAACATTTTTGAATATCTTCCCCTTTTATCCAATTTTTCTCCCCCTCCCTAATATTTGTGATTAGACTGTTTTCCTGTTTTTTCCTCAATTGCCATGACAAAAGGCGTCCGGCTTTCCCTCCTAATTCAAACTGTCTTTGCTTTGCCCACTTTATCTTCTTTTCAATTTCATTCCCAATCACCATTGACAGACTATTCTGTAAAATTTGAATCTGATTTGCTATTTTCGTCTCCTTTGGGTTTCCCCCCAATTCTTTCTCTTTTTCTTCTATTTCCTTTTCTATATTTTTAATTTTTTCCCTTCTCTCTCTGTTAATTCTACTTTTCTGTTGAATATACAAGCCCCTCACAAAAGCTTTACTCGCCTCCCAAACTGTTGTAATATCCATGTCCTCCCTCATATTTATTTGGAAAAATTCCGTCAATAATTTTTTCACCTTTGCGACGAACACCTCATCATTTAGTAGCCCTTCATCCATTCGCCACCTACCCTTTCTTCTTTCTTTCTCTTTCAGACTTACCATCACTGGGTTATGGTCGCTAATTGATTTTGGTAAGATTTCACTCTTTGTTAATTTTAGCATCAGATTTGTTGATAGCCACATCATATCCAGTCTGGCTGCTGACTTTTGAAGACCTGAGTAATGAGTGAATTTCTTTTCCTTAGGATTACTTATTCTCCAGCTATCCTTTAGCTCAAATTCATCTATTAAATCCCTAAAGTCTCTTG
The DNA here is from genome assembly GCF_965207765.1 of Zootoca vivipara. NCBI lineage: Eukaryota > Metazoa > Chordata > Lepidosauria > Squamata > Lacertidae > Zootoca > Zootoca vivipara. The sequence continues at coordinate 121,983,963 of NC_142584.1, forward strand.
GTAACTCTCCATTACTCTTTCTCTCTTTATTCGTTCTATCCAGTTTCGCATTCCAGACCCCATTAAAGTCCCCCGTTAATATAATTTCCTCCCCTTCTATTAACTTGCCCATTTGGTCTTTCAACTTTTTATAAAATCCTGATTTGCAACCGTTAGGTGCATAGATGTTAATCACTATCACGTTACCTTGTACCTACCATTCTTCCTTCTTCATCCTGGAGGATCTTCTCTGACTTAATATTTCTCCTTACATAAGTGGCTACCCCCCTCTTCTTTTTCTCATCCAACGCTGTGTGTACCTCTCCCAACCTTTTATTGTCTAGAACTCTCTTATGTCTACTAGCTACATGCGTCTCTTGAAGGCAGATCACATCCCAAATACCTTTTTTTAGAATGTGTTCTACCTTATTCCTCTTCAATTTATTGTTCAGCCCGTTCACATTCCATGAGATCACCTTTAAATTCATCACTTTAATATCACACTTTAATATTTCAAACTAACCAAAACCAAAGGAAAAAGATATTTACTCTTTACACTTAGTCAGAAATAGGCAAGGATAAAAATAGCAAAGAGACTTATTATAACGTTAAATTATATCGCCGAGTTCTTCTGATAATTTCTGAACCAAGACCACCCCTTTAAATGTCTACCAATGTCTAGGGTAGAGCTTAAACAGCAAAACCAAAAAAAACGAAAAAGAAAAGCTTCACAGACTCAAAACATAAGGGGGGGTATACAACCGAATTCTTGCCCCCTCCCTCTTCTATTGTTCTATTTGCCCTTCTTCAGTATTGCTCTCACCCTCCTCCCCTCCTATTTCGTTCTTAAGCCTTCTACTATACCTCTCCGCCGCCTCAGCTGATTTTATTGTCTTCCTTCTTTCCTTATAAAAAAGGTTACACCCTCAGGGTACTCCCAGGTATACCAAATACCCCTCCTCCTCAAAGCATCTGTTAAACTTTTATAATTTTGTCTTTTTAATCTAAATCTTTTCGGGATTTCTTTGTAGATAGCTATTACTTTCCCATCTATCACAAGTTCCTCTTTCTTCTTCTTTTGTAGAATCTTGTCTTTCAGTAATGATGAGTTCATGTGGACCATGCAGTCTCCCGTCAATTTTTTCTTTTTATCCATCCTCACTCTGTAGATTTTGTCCACATCCATCCATAAGTCCTCTTCTTTTACTTTAAGCCACGCAGCCAGTTCCTTCACCAGCCTTTCTTCAATCTGCTCATTTTGGACCTCTGGGACGCCTCTCATTCGGAGAATCAGAGCCCTTTGCCTCATCTCAATTAGTGCTATCTGGTCCTCTAGTTCTTCACATCTTTTTCTCCAATTCCTTTGGTCATCCTCCTCCTTATTTTGCAGCCTTCTCAATTCTTTGGTCTCCTGCACCACTTTCTTGATAGCCTCCTCCTGTTTGTTTACTCTCAGATTTGTTTCATTTACAGCTTTATCCAGCTCTTTATTTTTGGTGCTTAACTCCGCTATTTGTCCAGACATTTCTGTAATCATTTTGGAGTTCTGTTCTAAATTGGATTCGACAGATTCCATTTTGGACTCAACGGCGTCTAATTTATCGCACAGGGATTTGTTCATCTCCGAAATAAGTTCTTTAATGTCTGCTAAGGCGTCATTGTCAGGAGATGATGATTGTCTCCTCGCTTGGCTTGCTGCTGTCGTTGTTGTCTGGGCTTTATTTTTGTTCATCTTGCTAGACTGGTGACCTCCTGTTCTCGTGGATGCTCTGATGTATTCTCTCTTGCTGGGAGTTCCCCCCTAAAGGGCTTAAAATAACATTAGTTTCCAGTCACTGGGCAGAGAGTAAAATTCCCCGGCTTTAAAGCACAGTTTTTGGAAGTGAGGGTTCCTCCCCTCCTCTAGATGTCGCTCTCAACCTCTTATTCCAGCTCCTCACTTCCTTCTTAATGGCAGAGGTGGGTATGTCGTCGCTGCTCACTTCCTTGGAGAAGGGGGAAGTTCACAAACAGGATGAGTCTGCTGAAATTATTCCTCCATTTTTTACAGGCTCCGCTCCAAAGTCAGGGAAATAAAATAAAATAGTCTCCTCCTCCCACACGCCAAACTTGCCTTGCTTTCAATCGCGCCTCCACTCGCCTGCTGCCTCCACAATCTTGTGCCGGCACCGGCTTGTTTTGGGCTTCGCTAAAATTTCCTCTGCTTGGCAACAGCCTGGTGAATGCTTCCCCTTAATTAAATGTTTATAAAAGTCTGTACAAAGTCTCTCCTTTACAAGTATTCTTTCTCAGTACCGCACGGCAACCCTCCGACCTTTCTTTCTGCTTACCGCCTCTCTCTTATTTCACCTCTCCCGCCTCTGTCGTATTCTCACCCCGTTAGCGGGCTTAGCGGACTTTCTCAAACTACTTCTTCTTCGGTCGAAGTGCCTCAGCACTTGCTGGTTGAGACCTCAAAAAAAAGCGTCTTGCCACAGAGCCGCTTGTGAGTTTTGCGCTCCGATTTCCTCCCCCCCCCCTTCCACCAAACTGCGGTGCCGGGAGGGTGGAGTTCAGCCTCTCGCGCCGCTTTTTTCCCCCCCTCCGCGATAGCCCCATGCTATCGCTCAAACCGAGGGGGGGGAATTTGACGCTACCCCCCCTCACGCTTTGCTCTTGGCCGCCGGGAGGTTCTCCAGTTGCGAGACTCCTCCGGACGCGTCTCGACACCAGCGCGCCTTGACCGGAAGTCGTTTACTTATATCTTCTCCTACCATTCCCAGTAGAAAAGACTGGGTGAAGATCTGTCGGTGAAGATCAACAAAATGTATAAGACCAAGGACATGTCATAAGGAAGTGGGATCCTTCACTCATATTTGGTGGCATTGTGAAAAAATAAAACCATTCTGGAACAAAATATTATAAGAATTGAAAAAAAATTTTTTAAAATATAACATTAAAATTTTTTTAAAAAAATTTCAATTCTTATAATATTTTGTTCCAGAATGGTTTTATTTTTTCACAATGCCACCAAATATGAGTGAAGGATCCCACTTCCTTATGACATGTCCTTGGTCTTATACATTTTGTTGATCTTCACCGACATCAAATACCATTTGTAAATCTTGATCATGTTGATCATGACATCTTGATCATGTTTTCTCAAATACCTTCAGACGCTGTAAACCTCCAAGTTGTTTCCCATAATCTTTCCCATTTTTCCATATGAATAGATTTTCCCAAGTCCATTGCCCATGGAACCTGGCCAGATGGGCGGGGTATAAATAATAAATTATCATCATCATCATCATCATTGTTTCCTTTACCATTTCATCATTTACTTCTCATTCCAAAAGTGTATTATACATTTAAGAGATAATTTTCTGATTATTTTGTAATAAATTTATATCTAATAAGGATGGTTCCTCTCTAAATCCTCCCCCCCCCTATCTTCATTAAATCTACTACAGATTTGGTGATATTGGAGCCATCCCTTTACATGTTTTTTAATAACTTCAAATTTTTAAACTTTAAATTCCCCCTGATTTTCTTCAATTAAATCTTTATATTCCCCCCACTTTCCATCCAAATTTAATTTCTTTATTGTTCTTATTTCTACTGGTGATAACCATTTTGGGGTTTGGGGTTCCAAGAGTCGTCTATGTTTCTCCCACACCTTTAATAATGATTTCTTAATAATATGTGTGTTGAATCCTTTATGTACTTTGATTTTCCCATCTTCCAAATAGGCGTGCCAGCCAAATTTATTCTCGAATCCCTCCAAATCCAGTAGCTTATGATTTTCTGCCTCGTGCCTTTCGAGATTCTGAATGGCTCTGTCAGGTCATTATTTATGATGATTTTCGCCTGCTGTTCTCTATATATTGCTCCCACACAGTTCATAAATATCTTTCCCATCCCCATTGCCTCCAGATTCTTTTTCATAAAACACCATGAGACGTTGTCCAAAGCCTTCTCGGCATCGATAAAAATTAAGGCTGCTTGTTTGTTAATTTTAACGTCTAAAAAGTCAATTATATTTAAGATATTTCTCATATGTTCTCATGGCTTGAACATACACCTCACCATTCTTAGTCAAATTACATTTCCCATTTCCAAACGTTATCTGGAAACCTTTGCTGTCCAAACTGGACACACTAAGCATCTTACAACTGAGTTGTGGAATATACAAAACTGTCTCCACAGTAGTATCCAGAGCTTCGTTGTTCACATTAAATTTTAAATTCGCAGAACATGCATCTTTAGCTTCAACACCATTGCCACCTGCAATTTCAATGTGAGATTCTGCAATATAGGTTGTTTTTTTTTTTTAAATCACTCTTGGTCACTTTATTTTGAAGTACATCTTTTTTTAGGTAGTTGCCACAGCAGCTGCTTGGGTCCTCTGCACAGACACTCTGGTGGCATGAGTCTTTGCAAGATGATCAGTGAACTCCTGATATGGTGACTTGGTGAACACAGTCTCTTTCCACAGATCAGGGGTAAGGTAACTATAGGTCTTTGAGATTGCATCAAAGGTGGCCTTGGCAAAGTTGCCCAAGGTAGCAGTGCAGCCCCTCGCTGATGTGTGACAGTCGTCAATACCAGCCATCATCAGCAATTTCTTGGGAACTGGGGCAGACACAATTCCAGTACCACGTGGCGCAGGGATGAGATGTACAAGTACGGAGCCACACCGACCTGTTACCTTGCAAGGTACAGTATGCGGCTTGCCGATCTTGTTTCCCCAGTAGCCTCTCCCAGTAGCACAATGGACAGCTTTGCAAGAATGATGGCCCCACGGGTGGCAGTGGCAACTTCCTTGGAGCACTTGACCCCAAGACCAACATGACCAATCACCACAAAGGCCTTGAACCTGGTGTGCTGACCAGCCCGGGTTTGTTTCTGAACTGGCATGATCTTCAAAACCTCATCCTTCAGGGATGAGCCCAGGAAAAAGTCAATGATTTCAGACTCCTTGATTAGAAGGGAGAAAAGGTAAATCTCCTCCAGAGACTTGATTTTCATGTCCTTTACTAGGCGACCAAGTTTGGTGACTGGAATCCATTCTTTGTCTTCAGCTTTGCCCCGAGCTCCATGCCCTTGGCCACGTCCCCTGCCACGGCCTCTCCCACGCCCTCGGCCTCCACTGCCAAAGCCTCCTCAGAAGCCTCCCCTGGCAGCAGCTCCCCCACCTGCAGCTGCTCCAGCTCCTCCTGCCCCCCCCCCGCAGCACCGGCGTCGTCCGCCATTTGGTGTTCTCGACTAGAAGCATTCTGCAATATAGTTAATGTCATTAAAATATTCCCTTTTATATGAGAAATGGCTGGAAACTCCTGAATTTCAAATCACTTATTACATTGATTTTCACGATTATGAACAGTCAAATTCTTTTCTTATAGTAGCAAAGTGCATTCAGATCTCCCCTTCTTTTCCTTACCTTGTTTATAAGGAAGGGGTTTCTTTGCCTTTGGAGCCTTACACTTCCTTGCACTGTGGCCTTCTTTGTTACAATTAAAGCACACAATTTTCCTGGGTGTGTCTCTGGCCTTTGCAATCTGTTTAGACGCATAATTAGTGTCTCCATACATGTGCTCTAAATCTTTTAAGATTTGAGACGCATCATCTCCTGCAGTCAATCATGGATAACTGCTCATCATGGAGCCCGTCTAAAATGATGATTCTGGCTTTACTATTCTTCAGCATCCATGCTCTGATCTGATGGATCTTAAACCATATATCCAGACTCACAACTGCTAGCTGTGAGCACCAATAAACAGATGAAATTCAGCTTCAGAGATTTTGAAGTCATTCTTCTTTTATTTTAATAATCTAAACAAATATAGCTATAATACACAGACTGTGTGAGTTTAACAGTAATAAGAACGCATCTTTACCTCAGAACACACACTCCAGAACTGACAGGAAGAACAGTTACCAAGGAAGGCTCCTCCCCCTTCTCGCTCCACTGAGTCAGGATATTGACAGAAAAGGAGGGATGAAAATACTAACATGATCTTGGCTAAACCCTCTTCACTTGAGTCAGTTGGCTTACGATTTTCAATACAGTGGTACCTCGGGTTACAAACACCTTGGGTTACAAACACTTCGGGTTACAGACTCCGTTAACCCGGAGGTCGTACCTCAGGTTAAGCAATTTACCTCAGGATGGGAACAGAAATCGTGCAGCAGCAGGAGGCCCCCATTAGCCAAAGTGGTACCTCAGGTTAAGAACGGTCTCAGGTTAACAACAGAACTCCAGAACGAATTATGGTAAGCGCCTTTCCTTCTGCATCTCCAGCTCTCTCCATGCAATGCAAGGCTGAGAGATGGAGGTCCAACCCCAAGAACATTCTCCTACCTGAGCACTCCTTCAGCCGACCACAACCAACAAGTCTTCTCACTGGACTTATATATGGGTCTCCCAAAATGGTTAACATGCACCTCCTGAGGCCAAAGCGACTGTCCAGGTGATTAGGTTCGGAACCTGACGTACCACTGTAGCTTCCAAGATTTCTCTTGCATCTAGAAGCGCTATTAAATGTTGCTTCCAGTGCACAAAATTGTATTCATTTAACTTAGGACCCTGATGAATAGTGGGCAGGTTCGTGGACATAGAGCAGCTGCCTTTCCTGTGAGAAACCACTTTTTATAAAAAGTAAACCCCACTGTTCAAGCGTCTTCTGAGATAATGCTGTTTCATTAACGCTGATTAAGGGATATGAAAGGCTGATGATGCATTACAATTATTTAATATGATTTCATTTGCCTTTCTTAAAAATCTGGACCATGTGGAAAAGAGGAGAGATTGCACAAGATGTTAAAATAAGAGCAGATGTTGATTGATGTGTATAATATTCCTTTCTTCTCTTTGTAGATAAAAAATGGGATTTCCTCCCCCCTTCGCCCTCCAAAGAAGACAAAGGCAGTCAGAATTCTGGGGGCCATGTTCAATGTGAATAACGAAGAAACCATTTAAATGAATTTAGTGTGGAAAGAGAAAAAATTTGAAAGTATGGAGTATGGGAAGAGCTTCAATGATAGTGGAACACTAAGAAAACATCAGCAGATTCACACAGGGGGCAAACCATTTGAATGTATGGAGTGTGGAAAGACCTTCAGTCAGAGTGGACACCTTAGATACCATCAACGGTCTCATACAGGGGAGAAACCATTTAAATGCATGGAGTGTGGAAAGAGCTTCAGTCAGAGTGGAGACCTTAGAATTCATCAACGGACTCACACTGGTGAGAAACCATTTAAATGCATGGAGTGTGGAAAGAGCTTCAGTCAGAGTGGAGACCTTAGAATTCATCAACGGACTCACACTGGTGAGAAACCATTTAAATGCATGGAGTGTGGAAAGAGCTTCAGTCAGAGTGGAGACCTTAGAATTCATCAACGGACTCACACTGGTGAAAAACCATTTAAATGCATGGAATGTGGAAAGAGCTTCACTGACAGTGGAACACTTAGAAAACATCAATGGACTCACACAGGAGAGAAACCATTTGAATGTATGGAGTGTGGAAAGGGCTTCACTTCTAATCAAGTACTTATGATTCATCAACGGACTCACACAGGAGAGAAACCGTTTAAATGCATGGAGTGTGGAAAGAGCTTCAGTCAGAAAGGACACCTTAGAATTCATCAACAGAGTCACACAGGAGAGAAACCATTTGAATGCATGGAGTGTGGAAAGAGTTTCAGTCAGAGTGGAACACTAAGAAGACATCAACGGACTCACACAGGGGAGAAACCATTTAAATGCATGGAGTGTGGGAAGAGCTTCAATGATAGTGGATCACTTAGAATTCATCAACGGACTCACACTGGTGAGAAACCATTTAAATGCATGGAGTGTGGAAAGAGCTTCACTGATAGTGGATCACTTAGAATTCATCAACGGACTCACACTGGTGAGAAACCATTTAAATGCATGGAGTGTGGAAAGAGCTTCACTATTATTGGAAACCTTAGAAGACATCAACAGACTCACACTGGTGAGAAACCATTTAAATGTATGGAGTGCGGAAAGAGCTACAGTCAGAAAGGACACCTTAGTATTCATCAACAGAGTCACACAGGAGAGAAACCATTTGAATGCATGGAGTGTGGAAAGAGCTACAGTCATAGTGGGGGCCTTAGAACCCATCAACGGACTCACACTGGTGAGAAACCATTTAAATGCATGGAGTGTGGAAAGAGCTTCACTATTGTTGGAAACCTTAGAAGACACCAACGGGCACACAGTGGGGGGAAACCATTTAAGTGCATGGAGTGTGGAAAGAGCTTCAGTCAGAGTGGAGACCTTAGAATTCATCAACGGACTCACACTGGTAAGAAACCATTTAAATGTATGGAGTGTGGAAAGAGCTTCAGTCAGAGTGGAAACCTTAGAATTCATCAACGGAGTCACACTGGGGAGAAACCATTTCAATGCATGGAGTGTGGAAAGAGCTTCAGTCAGAGTGGACTTCTTACAAAACACCACCAAACTCATAAAGGGGAGAAACCATATACCGGTAAGTGCTAGGGAAGAGGATAGAGGTTGAGTTGTGGTGGAAGTCTTACAAACCACCAAGTCTTAGAGACTCCCATGGGCCAGAGCTATAAGAGTGGAAACTCTATAGGCCATCAATTACTTCAAAGAAGAGAAATGGTTCAACAGAAGGAATGTGGAATCTACTTTGGTTATTATAGAATGCTTTTCCAAAACATCTACCGACTTCCATGGGGTGGAACGATTTAGAGTATAGAACCTGTTTCTCTCCGAATTGACAGGAAATGCATCTTAAAGGCATGCAGCGTATGTGAGCTTCTGTTGTTTGTATGTAACATTGTCTAGACATGTCTTTAAAGTAATGAAGGTAACATTTCACAATAGTTAGCATAATATAATATTTCATGTATTGCTAGATATTGTGTTTAGATGTATTTGGTGGCAGGAGAAATAAAAGGGGTGTTTAGTGGCATAAGCAGGAAAGGCTCTGTTCCTAGCTGCATGTCTTGCATGAGGAGGGAAGGGGGCACAGGGAAGAAGGGGCCGTACCAGAGCATCTCAAAGGTGACACAAGTGTGTGTAGGATGCTGTCCCCAAAATGACACAGGGGAGAAACAATATGGATGAGTATAAGGTGGAAGGAGGTTCAGGCAGGTCCCAAAGCGAGAGTGCTAAGGGTCAACTTCCTCCAAATCCACCAGCTGCCCCAAAGCAGGAGCCCCCTCTGGGCCCAGAGGGTGGAAAGCCTCCCTCCACTTCCCCCCCCCCGAAGAGGAAGGTGCCCCAAAACAAAACGGAAATATTGATAGTTAACAACTCCACAGACATCTTTTTAATATCTTCATGCGCCCCCTCGCCCAGATTGTCCAGAGTTTTGGGCTGGGTTGTCATCAATATGCTGCTGACACCCAGATTTATCTGTTGATGGATGGCCACATCCTGCCTCAGCCCCGGACACACTGACCAAGTGCTTGGAAGCTGTGGCTGGATGGCTATGTGGGAATCGGCTGAAGCTAAATCCTTCGAAGACAGAGGTCCTCTGGCTGGGTCGGGATGACATGGGGCGGGGGGGCCAACTTCCATCTTTCGCTGGGGCTCAATTAGTGTCAGCCCCTTCTGTCAAGAGCTTGGGTGTAACCTTGGATGCCTCCCTTTCCATGGAGGCACAGGTTGCAACCACACCCAAGGTGGCATTTTTCCATCTCCGCCGCATTAAGCAGTTGGTCCCCTACCTCTCTCGCCCTGATCTGGCCAAAGTGATCCATGAGATGGTCACCTCTAGGCTTGATTATTGTAACTCTCTCTATGCGGGGCTGCCCTTGAAACTGACCCAGAAACTCCAGCGGGTGCAGAATGCCGCGGCGAGGCTCCTTACGGGGTCCCGGCCGCGGGATCACATTCATCCAGTGCTTTACCAGCTGCACTGGCTCCCAGTGGAGTACAGGATCAGGTTTAAGGTGCTGGTTTTGACCTTTAAGGCCTTATGCAGCTTAGGACTCTCGTACCTACGGGACCGCCTCTCCCGATATGCCCCACGGAGGACCTTAAGGTCCACAAATAATAACATCCCGAGTCACAAGACAGTTAGGCTGGCCTTGACCAGGACCAGGGCCTTCTCAGTACTGGCCCCAACCTGGTGGAACGCTCTGTCTCAGGAGACTAGGGCCCTGCAGGATTTGTCATCTTTTCGTAGGAGCCCCCTCTGCAAGACAGAGCTGTTCCGCTTGGCCTTAGGACTGACGCAGTCTGACCCCGGGGTTACCCTCCCCTAAGGTTTTATCTTATAATGGTTTTATCTTACTTGTAGATTTTTAATTTTAAAATTGAATTTTAACATTGTATTAATTTGCATTTCAATTGAATTGTTTCTTTTATGCTTGCCTCGATATTTTTGTTGTTAGCCGTCCTGAGCCCGGTCTTGACTGGGAAGGGCAGGGTAGAAATAAAATTATTATTATTATTTCTCTTATCGACAAATGAGCAGGAGACTTTACAATTGGGTTTTGTGCCTAAGCCATTTTACAATGCTTTTTGGATGAGAGTTGATTTGTTTAAACCTATCCATAATATTAAACTTCGGGATCTGTTTGGTACTAATCCTATATAATAAAGTCCAAGTGTCTCTGCGTCCAGTCTGTGTGTCCGTGGGATTGTGCTACTGCGCATGTGCCCCACGGACAGCCATTGGGACTTTCTTCAGCCGTTTGCCAAGGACTCACCTGCTTATCTTCAGGATACCACCCATTTCATTAGGTTAATAGAGCATACATAGAATCATAGAGTCATAGAGTTGGAAGAGACCACAAGGGTCATCCAGTCCAACCCCCTGCCAAGCAGAAAACACCATCAAAGCATTCTTGACATATGCCTGTCAAGCCTCTGCTTAAAGACCTCCAAAGAAGGAGACTCCACCACACTCCTTGGTAGCAAATTCCACTGCCGAACAGCTCTTACTGTCACTGAATCCACAGTCCTTGCGTCTTTGGATATTGCCTCATTAGACACAAATGTACCATTGGATGAGGCACGAGCTATCATCAGTAAGTTATTAGGGACACAATCTGACCCCCATCCGCCCACTGATTTTCTGTTGGACTTACGAGATGTTGTGTTTGAGCAAAATTATTTCCATTTTTTGGACACGTTTTATTTTCAAATTCAAGGGGTAGCTATGGGGTCACCTATAGCGCCATCCGTAGCTAATATTTTTAAGGGTGCCTTTGAAAAGTCACATATTTTGGGTAACAATCCCTTTGCCAAGGCAATGTTGTTTGATTGCAGATTTATTGATGACCTGTTCTTTTTCTGTTTGAAAATGAGACTGAGTTTATTGGTTTCACTAATTAGTTAAATTCGTTGCATTCTTCCTTATCTTTCTCTGGCCACCACAGCACCACACCATGTGTGTTTTGGGATGGGGAGGTCTTTAAACATAGTGGACAATTAGTGGTGAGGCCCCACCAAAAGCCTACGGACGGCAATTCACTTTTGCACTACTCCTCATTCCACCCTAAACGTCTTAAAGACAACTTAAAGCAAAGAATGCTTTGATGGTGTTTCCTGCTTGGCAGGGGGTTGGACTGGATGGCCCTTGTGGTCTCTTCCAACTCTATGATTCTATGTCAAGAATGCTTTGATGGTGTTTCCTGCTCGGCAGGGGGTTGGACTGGATGGCCCTTGCAGTCTCTTCCAACTCTATGATTCTATGATTCTATGTCAAGAGCTGTTCTGCTTGGCCTTAGGACTGACGCATTCTGACCCCGGGGTTACTCTCCCCTTAAGGTTTTATCTTACAATGGTTTTATCTTACTTGTAGATTTTTAATTTTAAAATTGAATTTTAACATTGTATTAATATGCATTTCAATTGAATTGTTTCTTTTATACTTGCGTTGATATTTTTGTTGTTAGTCACCCTGAGCCCGGTCTTGACTGGGAAGGGCAGGGTATAAAGAAAATTATTATTATTATTATTATTATTATTATTATTAATCTTATCGACAGATGAGCAGGAGACTTTACAATTGGGTTTTGTGCCTAAGCCATCTTACAATGCTTTTTGGATGAGAGTTGATTTGTTTAAACCTATCCATAATATTAAACTTTGGGATCTGTTTGGTACTAATCCTATATAATAAAGTCCAAGTGTCTCTGCGTCCAGTCCGTGTGTCAGTGGGATTGCGCTACTGCGCATGTGCCCCTCGGACAGCCGTTGGGACTTGGAGCGCAGAGACTTCGGACGGGATAAACCAGGACCGTGAGAGAGATTACATGCTTGCAAATACACAACCATACAACAACAAAAAGTGTGTGGCTTCCCCTTGCCTCTGCTGCGCTACGGAAGGATCCTCCTGGTTTCTTCTCCGTTAGAGGGGAAGGAGAGGAGGCAGGCGTGTGCCAGCGATAGGGAAACTAGGTGGGTGTGGATAGAGAGAGAGCGTGAGCTGCGAGTGATGCGGCTGCTGGGCTGAAGGATCGTTTAGCCGTTACTGAGGGGCGGAAGCAGGAGAGCGGGTGGGCGGGCGCACCCGCGGGGGAAGGGGGAATTAGTCCCTGGAAGTGTGTGTGGATTTTTGGGGGGGTGGGGTTGGAAGGGCTGCTGCAACTGGGACCAGCGAGGGGAGAGATAAAGTCGCTCAGATTCGGGAAGAGGTAGACTCCACTGTGGGAGCAGGGCCGGGGCGGGGGAGTGCTAGAGTCCTGTCTAGTAAAGTTTTGTGGGATCAATTTCAATCTGTTACCTCCGAGGATGTGGACAGGCTGCTTCGACGAGTGAAACCAACCACCTGTCTCCTTGATCCTTGCCCATCCTGGCTTATAAAAGCTAGCCGGGAAGGGCTGGGCGATGGGCTTCGCGGGTTGGTAAATGCTTCTCTCCATGAAGGAGCCTTCCCAGACCCGCTGAAAGAGGCGGTTATTAAACCGCTTCTTAAAAAACCATCTTTAGATCCGGCCAATATGGCCAACTATCGCCCAGTCTCAAATCTTCCATTCTTGGGCAAGGTGATTGAGCGAGTGGTTGCCGAACAACTTCAGGCACGCCTGGAAGAAGCGGACCATTTGGATCCCTTCCAGTCAGGATTCAGGCCTCATCATGGGACTGAAACTGCCTTGGTCGCACTGGTCGATGATCTCCGGCGGGCTAGGGACAAAGGTAACAGCTGTTTCCTTGTTCTGCTGGATCTCTCAGCGGCTTTTGACACCATCGACCATAACATCCTTCTGGACCGTCTAGAGGGCTTGGGAGCTGGGGGCACTGTCATGCAGTGGTTCCGCTCCTTCCTCCTGGGCCGTGTTCAGAAAGTGGTGGTGGGGGATGAGTGTTCAGACCCCTGGGCTCTCACTTGTGGGGTGCCTCAGGGTTCTGTCCTCTCCCCCATGCTTTTTAACATCTATATGCAGCCGCTGGGAGAGATCATCAGGGGGTTTGGGCTGGGTGTCCATCAGTATGCTGATGATACCCAGCTCTACCTCTCTTTTAAATCAGAACCAGAGAAGGCGGTGAAGGTCCTGTGTGAGTGCTTGGAGGCGGTTGGAGGATGGATGGCGGCTAACAGATTGAGATTGAATCCTGACAAGACAGAAGTACTGTTTGTGGGGGACAGGAGGCGGGTGGGTGTGGAGGACTCCCTGGTCCTGAATGGGGTAACTGTGCCCCTGAAAGACCAGGTGCGCAGCCTGGGAGTCATCTTAGACTCACAGCTGTCCATGGAGGCACAGGTCAACTCTGTGTCCAAGGCAGCTGTTTATCAGCTCCATCTGGTACGCAGGCTGAGTCCCTACCTGCCCGCTGACTGTCTCTCCAGAGTGGCGCATGCTCTAGTTATCTCTCGCTTGGACTACTGCAATGCGCTCTACGTGGGGCTACCTTTGAAGGTGACCCGGAAACTACAACTAATCCAGAATACGGCAGCTAGACTGGTGACTGGGAGCGGCCACCGAGACCACATAACACCGGTCCTGAAAGACCTACATTGGCTCCCAGTACGTTTCCGAGCACAATTCAAAGTGTTGGTGTTGACCTTTAAAGCCCTAAATGGCCTCGGTCCGGTATACCTGAAGGAGCGTCTCCACCCCCATCGTACTGCCCGGACACTCAGGTCCAGCTCCGAGGGCCTTCTGGCGGTTCCCTCACTACGAGAAGCCAAGTTACAGGGAACCAGGCAGAGGGCCTTTTCGGTAGTGGCTCCCACCCTGTGGAATGCCCTCCCACTAGAGGTCAAAGAGAACAACAATTACCAGACCTTTAGAAGGCATCTCAAGGCAGCCCTGTTTAGGGAAGCTTTTAATGTTTGATGGATTTCTGTATTTTAATGTTTGATGGATTTTTGTATTTTAGAATTTCTGTTTTGTTGGAAGCCGCCCAGAGTGGCTGGGGGAACCCGGCCAGATGGGCGGGGTATAAATAATAAATTATTATTATTATTATTATTAGAAAGAAAGAGAAAGAGAGAGAGGAGTAGAAAAAAGAGGGTGGGAAATGGGGAGGGGGAGAGGAAGCTGAGGAGGCAGCTGGCTGGGGCGGGAGGAGGGGAAGGGACTGAGTGAGGGGCTGAAGTGGTGGCGGCGGGTGAGTCACTGGGGGGGGAACCCTGCTAATTAATTCTAGCACCCGTTAATTTAACGGGCTTCATGATACTAGTGACCATATAATACACCAGTTTAAGCCTAAATCTACGTTTGTCCCAATCAACTCCAATCCAGCTATTAATGTGTTTTATCAATTATTGTTGCGAGATCTTGAGCAGTTGGAACAGAAGGGGCTCAGAGCCAGGGATATTTAATCTAAGGCTCAGCAGCTTAGTCTACTCTAAAACATTTATCGCAGGATCAGAATATTGTGATAAAACCCGCTGACAAGGGGGGAGGGATTGTTATACAGGATTCCCATAATTACATTTCAGAGGCAAGAAGGTTGTTATCAGACGATAAATTTTATCGTCAGATTGGGAATGATCCTACGGACTCTATTACTACTATCTTAAAAACTATTGCACAACAAGCTTATAGTATGAGCTACATAAAGAAACAAGTTTTTGAATATTTAGTTCCCCCTCATCCTCGGATCCCTATCTTTTATTGTTTTCCTAAAATACATAAAAACATCCCTTCCCCTCCTGGGAGACATATTGTCTCAGCTAATTTGTTTTATATAGGATCTCCTATCCGGTCTGTTGATCCCGCGTTAGGAATGCTGTGCGGGAAGCACCCCTGGTTGAGCATTTTTAGCTAACAATCATTCAGACACGGATTTGCTTTATACTGTATTGTGGATTAATAGAAGGAAGGTGAACGCTGGCCGTGATTATGTAAAATTATTAAGACAAAAAGAATCACAATTTATTTTCATGTTTAAAACGCTTCACCCGGAAGGTTTGAACTCTGAGTTAGATTTTAATTGTTTCATTTGATCATACTACTTTCAGGAACTTGAGGTTGCATGTAACTTTAAAACTCCAATAGCCCTGATTGACTAGGGTGTTACCTGTGGTGGAACTGTATATCAGGGGTTCCCAAACTAAGGCCTGGGGGCCGGATGCGGCCCAATCGCCTTCTCAATCCGGCCCACTGACAGTCCGGGAATCAGCGTGTTTTTACATGAGTAGAATGTGTCCTTTTATTTAAAATGCATCTCTGGGTTATTTGTGGGGCCTGCCAGGTGTTTTTACATGAGTAGAATATGTGCTTTTATTTAAAATGCATCTCTGAGTTATTTGTGGGGCATAGGAATGTGTTCATTTCCTCCGAAAAAAATATAGTCCGGCCCCCCATGTGGACCAGCTCACGGCTGAAAAAGGTTGCTGACCCCTCCTCTATATTAAGCTTTCTATTCCCTGCTTTAGGCAGTAGGGGTTCCATATGTGTAAGACCCCTCTTCCGCAGATTATATTCTATCACTAAGGTATGTTTTGTTTTATCCTTGTATCTTTCTGTATCTTTCCAATACTTAGATAGGATGGAGTGTAGAGACTCGTGTTCACGCTTGCCATTGGCCTGAATTGAATGTATGATATAATGAACGATATATATTTATTATCATTTTTTGTAGTTAAATAACTGAAGAAGACCAAACTGAAACCGGAGGATTACCTTGGATCACTGTCTCGCATGTCAATCACCCATTTCCACCACCCTTCTGAGTGATCCCCCCTCCCCATCCCCACCCCTCCCCACCCCTTCTCTACATAAGTGCCTGGAAACTTCCATTTCACTGTATCTGAAGAAGTGTGCATGCACACAAAAGCTCATACCAAAATAAAAACTTAGTTGGTCTTTAAGGTGCTACTGAAGGATTTTTTTTTTATTTTACTTCGCATGTCATAGTTTATAAAGATTAAGCAGATTTCATCAGTTGGAATTGGTCGACGTGTTGCCCCCCCTTTTTGATTTATTGACCCAAGTCTGCAACACAAGGGTTGTTTTATTACACTTAGGCAGGAAGAACCACCTGCACAAAGAGAAGATGGGGGACAGCTGGCTTACTAGCAGTCCTGTTTAGTGAAGTTTTTAATCTGTGATATTTTAATGTATTTTTGTATTTGTTGGAAGCCGCCCAGAGTGGCCGGGGAAACCCAGCCAGATGGGCGGGGTATAAATAATCCTATATAATAATGCCCAAGATGTCCCTGCGTCCAGTTGTCCCGTGTGTCCCTGAGGTACTGCGCATGTACCCCAGAGACACAGGGATTGGACAGCAGAGACTGCCCGCGCGCACTCTCCCCCCCCTCTGCCTCCTCCAACCGCCGCTCCCGCCGGACACCGCCTCACTGCAGGGCACGTCAGGGAAGCGAGGGTGGAGGCCGGCGAAGGCCTCCTCACAACCCTCCCTGGCCGTGAGGAGCGGCGGTTGGAGGAGGCGGGGGGGGGGAGAGTGTGCGCGTCCTTCCTGTCGGCGGCTGGGGGAGAGGAAGGAAGGAGAAAGCGCTCCTCCGTTCCTGTCCCCCTGCCGCCGACAGCAAGGACGGGTCCCAGGGTTCGGAGAAGCGCTGCGCAAGCGCTTCTCTGAACCCCAGGATTCTAGCGCCCGTTATTAAACGGGCTGAAAACCACTAGTAAATAATAATACATGTGAAAAGGATCTAGGGGTCTTGGTGGAACACTGGCTTAACACGAGTCCACAGGGTGAGGCAGCAACAAAAAAAGATACCTCTATTCTAGGCTGTAGGGTCTGACTCCAACCAATGGCTTCAAGTTGCCAGAAAGGAGATTCTGACTAAGCATTTGGAAACCCTCTCGGACAGCAAGAGCTGCTTGGCAGGGGAACAGACTCAGCAGAGGTTGGGGGGCCCCCTGTCCTGGATGCTTGAGCTGAGATGCCTGCCTTGCAGGGGGTTGGTCTAGATGACCCTTCAGGCCCTTCCAGTTCTCAGATTCTGTGGTGCTATGGCTCTTCAAAGGGGCAGTGGGGAGAAGGGGGAAAGGAAGGAGGAGAGCCCTGGATCTGGAGATCGGCAGCCCAAGGAGAGGAGGGGGGTGGAATAGCTCTTTGTTATGAATAGGGAAAACCACTGTATTCCAATCTTGCCTTTGAACCAAATCTGTCCTCCAAGCAGCTCACATAAAATAAGTGCGGATGCCTCAAACGCGCCTAACAACTCCGGTCTACTTTGCAGAACGGGGTGTGAAAATGACCGGATCCCCCCCCCCTCCTGGGAAAGGATCAAAAGAGATGGTGGACTTTTGGGGAGGTGGGGGGGTCTCTTTCCCTGCCGCCTCCGGGGATCGAACCTGGGAGATGATCAGGGAAGAAACGGGATATTCAGAGCTTGTTTGGAAGGAGGAGAATTTGTGTCTTTTGGGAGGGAGGGGGGCGTCACTCATTCCCCCCCCCCAAGGGTCAGTGAGCTCCGCTTCCTAGAGAGGCAGGGAGGTTTGGAGGGGGGAGGGGGAGCCAAGGTGGGAGGGGGAGGGGCCGCCATCCACATTCCCGGAAGAGGAGCAGGTCAGCAGAGGAGGAGGAGGAGGGAAAAGAGGTGCAAAATATATCTTTATATTGTGGGGAGGGGGAGAGAAGGATGCACTTTTTCTCCCCCTTAATCTGCAAACAGGACTGTTGGGAAGGGAGGGCAGGATTTGGGGAGGGGGGGTGAAAGAAAAGTAGGGGGAATGGAAATGGGAGCCCCCCCCAAGGCTGAGACTTGAACCCAGGCCCCAATTCCGCGTCTCTCTGCAATTCCGGGTTCCCCCTGGCAGGAATCCCTGGGGTGCCGCGATCCTGGCTCCCCTTTGGGGGGAGAATCAGAGAGAGGGAGTCCATGGAAGGGTTAAAGGGGACGAGAGAGGCCTGGATAGAGACCCCCCCTCTCCTTCCTATCCCCCCTCCTTGCTCCGGATGGAGAGGGGGGGCGCTTGGGAGAGATTTGGCATGAAGGGTGAGCCTGCCAGGGGGGCCTCTGGGCAAAGGGGAGACTGGGGGGCGGAGGGAGGAGGGCAGAGGAAGTTGGGGGGCAGAGGGAGGGAGGGAAGCATCCCTGGGGGAGGAATGGAAGCCATCTTGGAGAAAGAGAGAGAGACTTGGGGGCTGCCTGCCTTGACTTCTCCCTCCTGCCCAGGAATCTCCTTTGAGTCGACCAGGGAGAGATCCCTGAACAGGAGGCCTGATCCAGCCACCCTCTCCTCCCTTGAAGCTCAGTCCTTGCCCTGCCATAAGTCCCAGGTCAGCTCCTGCATGGGGCGCTGGGGGCTGTTATAGGGAGTCCAACCATGGGGGGAAAGAGGAAAGGGAGGAAGCCCCCTTTATTCTTTCCGCCCTTTGAGGCTTCTGTCTTGGCAACTACAGTCTCACCCACATGCCTGTGTTTCTGGGGAGAAGCATCTAAAGGGTTCCTATCCAGAGATACCTGTGTCCAACTCCTTCTCTCCATTCCACCAATATTCCCACCACAGTATATCTTCTTTTTTTTAAGATACATTTTTATTAGATTTTTTTGTATCACAAAACAAACTAATAATCACAATAAAACAAAAAATACATTAAACAGTTAATCATTTGTTATAACATTGTACAGTCAGTGGCGGAGCAAGCGGGGGTGAAGGGCGGCTGCCCGCCCCGCCCCCAGAATAGGCGCCAGACCCCGCCCCTGGTGCCGTAGTCATACCTCGGTTTAAGGATGCTTCTATTTGAGTACTTTCGGTTTAAGTACTCCGCGGACCCGTCTGGAACAGATTAATCCACTTTCCATTACTTTCAATGGGAAAGTATAGGAGTATAGCATCTAGATCAAGGGAAGTAATAGTACCACTGTATTCTGCTCTGGTTAGGCCTCACCTGGAGTACTGTGTCCAGTTCTGGGCACCACAGTTCAAGAAGGATACTGACAAGCTGGAACGTGTCCAGAGGAGGGAAACCAAAATGGTCAAAGGCCTGGAAACGATGCCTTAGGAGGAACGGCTTAGGGAGCTGGGTATGTTTAGCCTGGAGAAGAGAAGGTTAAGGGGTGATATGATAGCCATGTTCAAATGTCATATAGAGGAGGGTGAAAGGTTGTTTTCTGCTGCTCCAGAGAAGCGGACAAGGAGAAATGCATTCAAACTACAAGAAAGAAGATTCCACCTAAACATTAGGAAGAACTTCCTGACAGTAAGAGCTGTTCGGCAGTGGAATTTGCTGCCAAGGAGTGTGGTGGAGTCTTCTTCTTTGTAGGTCATTAAGCGGAGATTTGACAGCCATCTGTCAGGAATGCTTTGATGGTGTTTCCTGCTTGGCAAGGGGTTGGACTGGATGGCCCTTGTGGTCTCTTCCAACTCTAGGATTCTAAAGTTCGCTTCAGCTTAAGTACAGACTTCTGGAACCAATTGTGTACTTAAACCGAGGTACCACTGTATTGCTTTTCACTATGTTGTTCTCTATCACATATCCTATAAGACTATACCTTTTAATAGAATAATTATTATTATTATACCACTCCACCTAAGTTGTTATCTTTTATAGTTCGGCATGAGAACAAAAAAGAAAATACATATAACCGCAACCTAAGTGAGTAAACATAAAAAAAGAAAAGAAAAGAAAATTCCCCCATATTTCAGAATTATATATAACCACAGTTTTGACTTCCTGTTAATCCCTAATGCATAAATTATATTTTAAACATGAATGTATTCCCGTTGTTATATATTCCACTTACTATTTATCTACTACATTCTTACAACACTATGTATCCTTAATATTATTGTCCAACTCATTCTTTTTCCACTGTCACTCAAATGCCGGCTATATATTCCCACTATATCAGATCTCACATCTGTGGGATTTAAGAGATTGGGAAGATTGCTATGGAAATGGGTGGGGTCCCGTGTTCCCCCCTCAAGAGCCTGCATTATTATTATTATTATTATTATTATTATTATTATTATTATTATTACTATTATTACTATTATTGCAATTTCAATGTGGCTCGTGGGCCGGATAAACGGCCTCCGTGGGCCGCATCCAGCCCGTGGGCCGGAGTTTGCCAATGCCTACTCTATCCTCTCATCCAGTGGAAGGTGCTGTCCCATTGCCAGTGTCCTCGACACAATGCAGCAGCCTCGGGAAGTCAGTGGTGCAGGATGATTAGGGAATGTGTGCAGTTGGATTATATTAGGAAGATCTTGGAGATCAGGGAAGAAGGAGGAGGAAATGAAATACAGATATTCAGGGTTTTCAGGGGAGGAGGAAGAAGGGGAAAGTGTGTCCCACCAGATAAGGCTCCCCTCATCCCTGGCCATATGCCATCTTTCCTTGGGATGATGGTACTTTGTGTCCAACCACTTCTGGAGGGCCAGAGATGCCTCACCTCAGCATAGAAGGTTCCCCTAGGGCAGTGGTGTCCAAAGAGGGCCAGATTTGATGAAGGGAAGGGCCGTGAGGGCCTGTCAAAGGGCCAACCAAAGTTGTGGACCTTTTTTTAGAGTAGAAGTTGAAAAGTGGAACTTTATTTAGACTTTTACCACAGAAAATAAACTGCCACAGGGGCCGGATTAGGCCCCTGAAACAGACTTTGGACAAGCCTGCCCTAGGGGCTCAGTTACTTGGGAGTTGGTGGAACTGGATCTTAAGGGTTCTTGAGACCCTAACACTATGAATCCACGGTGTCCACACTCAGCAGCTCAGAAACCCCTGCCGGCCCCTGGGGAAGAGCTTTTTAAAGGAAATTGTTCACCCCCAAAGTTGCTTGCTTAGGAAGGTACAGTGGGTCTGACCACTTGCAGCGCTGTCCCTCCCTCCCCCCGCCCTGCCTTCCTGCACTGCTGCCCACACTAAAGGTGTGTGTGGATGAAATCTGTGGCTAAAATGTCAGATTTTTAAAAAATCTGATAAATGTCGGAAATGTGGAGAAGTAAAGGGAGACATGTACCACATGTGGTGGGCCTGCCGAAAAGTTAAGGAATTTTGGAACCTCATTTCTGACGAAATGAAAAAGATCTTTAAGGTAACGTTTGTAAAAAGATAAGAAGTGTTCCTTCTCAGAATATTAGGTAAGAACATTCCAAAAAATAGAAGAGAAATGTTCTTATATGCCGTATGCGGCAAATTGGAAAGGAAAAAAGATACCTACAGTAAGGGAATGGCAAGATAAACTCTTAGAATTTGCTGAACTGGCTCAATTAACAGACAGGTTAAGGGGAAATACAAAACAATCATTCATACAAAAGTGGGACATGTATAAGAAATATCTGCAAAAATATAAGAATGATACAATCTCTATGGTGGCATTTGATTGACTTGTATAAATATAAATATAAATATGCGATTAAATAAAGGAACTGGATATGACATGTTATAAGAATATACTAAAAATTGAGTAAGAATAGGATAACTTTCAATGTTGTAAAGGTAAAATACATCGGGAAATGTCGGGAAGTCAGCAATGTCTTAATCCTTTTTATTTTCTTATATAGATGGTTTATTATTATTATTATTTCTAAGTTAATTTACATTTATTATGTGAGATAGTGTTAAAATGAATTTAGGGGAAGAAGAAATGCTGTAGTTAATAGTTTGTTACAATTGTGATTAAGTTTAAAGAAGTATGAATTTAAGATAGTAAATAAAGATTTACCTGAAAGAGAAAAAAAGAAATCTGTGGCAAAGGTTCTAATACACAATCATGGCTGAGAAAAACAGCTGTGGAATATGAAACTGGTTTGAAGACTGGTTTCTTCTTTACACTCAGGCGGAAACATCACTGGTTTCCCTTCCTTTCTCCAGAGTAATCTTCTTTCTTTTCTTTCCCACAATCAGTATTCTTCACCTTTAATAGTCACCTTTTCAGCGTCACACATATTTTCATATTGTGATCTTCAGATGAAGAGAAATATACAAATTTAATAAATAGTTTCCAGTAGGAGCAAAGGGGGAAGAACAGTGAGAGAGGCTTGGGCTGGGATTCTCCGCTAAGATAGGCCAGTGGCAGGAGGCAGGTGCGAGACTCAGGGGCATATAATTATTACCAATAGTAATTGGGGTGGGCGTTTTAATCTGGGATTCCCAGCAGTCAGGCTCCAGCTATTTTCCTTCTGCATCTCCAGCTCTCTCCATGCAATGATGCAAGGCTGAGAGATGGAGGTCCAACCCCAAGAACTTTCTCCTACCTGAGCACTCCTTCAACCAACCACAAGAACCAAGCCTTGTCACTAGGCTTATATATGGGTCTCCCAAAATGGTCAATATGCACCTCCAGAGGCCAAAGGGACCGTCCAGGTGATTAATAAAGATCTAGAGATCGAAGGGGACAAAATGTGGTCCAAGGGGTGGGGGGTTATTGTGCAGAGGATGAAGAACTTAAAGGTGAACTTAGGACCCTGATGAATAGTGGGCAGGTTCATGGACATAGAGCAGCTCCCTTTCCAGTGAGAAACCACTTTTGATAAAAAGTAAACCCCACAGTTCAACCGTATTCTAAGATAATGCTTCTGAACTGCATTACCATTATTTGACATTATTTCATTTGTATTTCCTAAAAACTGGGAACATGGAGGACAAGAGAGAATATACAAGATGTTAAAATAAGAGCAGGTGCTAACTGATGTGTGTAATATTCCTTTCTTCTCTTCCTAGAAAACAAATAGGATTTCCTCCCCTCTTCACCCCCCAAACCAGACAATGGAGAATACAGTCAGTGGAAAGAGAGAGGAGAAGCAGTCTGAAAGTATGGAGTGTGAGAAGAGCTTCAGTGACAGTGGAACACTAAGAAAACATCAACGGACTCACACAGGGGAGAAACCCTTTAAATTCATGGAGTGTGGAAAGAGCTTCAGTGAGAGTGGAAAACTTAGAATTCATCAACGGACTCACACAGGGGAAAAACCATTTGAATGCATGGAGTGTGGAAAGAGCTTCAGTCAGAGTGGAAAACTTAGAATTCATCAACGGACTCACACAGGGGAGAAACCATTTAAATGTATGGAGTGCGGGAAGAGCTTCAGTCAGAGTGGAAACCTTAGAATTCATCAACGGACTCACACAGGGGAGAAACCATTTAAATGTATGGAGTGCGGGAAGAGCTTCAGTCAGAGTGGAAACCTTAGAATTCATCAACGGACTCACACAGGGGAGAAACCATTTAAATGTATGGAGTGCGGGAAGAGCTTCAGTCGGAGTGGAAAACTTAGAATTCATCAACAGACTCACACAGGGGAGAAACCATTTAAATGTATGGAGTGCGGGAAGAGCTTCAGTCAGAGTGGACACCTTAGAATTCATCAACAGACTCACATGGGGGAGAAACCATTTAAATGCATGGAGTGTGGAAAGAGCTTTATTGACGGTACAGCATTGACTAACCATCATCAAACTCACACTGGCGAGAAACCATTTAAATGCATGGAGTGTGGAAAGAGCTTCAGTCAGAGTGGAAAACTTAGAATTCATCAACGGACTCACACAGGGGAGAAACCATTTAAATGTATGGAGTGTGGAAAGAGCTTTATTGATGGAAAAGCACTGACTAACCATCATAAAACTCACACAGGGGAGAAACCATTTAAATGTATGGAGTGTGGAAAGAGCTTTATTGATGGAAAAGCACTGACTAACCATCATAAAACTCACACAGGGGAGAAACCATTTAAATGTATGGAGTGTGGAAAGAGCTTCAGTGGGAGTGGACACCTTAGAATTCATCAACGGACTCACACAGGGGAGAAACCATTTAAATGTAAGGAATGTGGAAAGAGCTTCAGTAGACGTGACAGCCTTAATTTACATAATCAAACTCACACAGGGGAAAAACTCTTTGAATGTATAGAGTGTGGAAAGAGCTTCAGTCAGAGTAGAAAACTTAGAATTCATAAACGGACTCACACAGGGGAGAAACCATTTAAATGCATGGAGTGTGGAAAGGGCTTCACTTCTAATGAAGTTCTTAGAATTCATCAACGGACTCACACAGGGGAAAAACCATTTAAATGCATGGAGTGTGGGAAAAGCTTCAGTAGAAGTGACCACCTTAATTTACATAATCAAACTCACAGGGGAAAAACCATTTGAATGTATGGAGTGTGGAAGGAGCTTCACTTGTAGTGGAACACTAAGAATACATAAACGGACTCACATGGGGAAAACCATTTAACTGTACAGAGTGTGGAAAGAGTGGAAAACTTAGAATTCATCAACGGACTAACACAGGGGAGAAACAAATGCATGGACTGTAGAAGGAGCTTCACTGAGAGTGGACTTCTTACAAAACATCAACAAACTCATACAGGGGAGAAACCATAGAAGTGCTAGGGAATTAGATAGAGGTTCCGTTGTAGTGGATGTATTCAAACCATCAAAAGACTCGGAGTGTTAAAAGCTGTAAGAGTGGAAACTCTACAGGCCATCAAAATGAGAGACACGGTTTAAATAGAAAGAATGTGGAATATACATTGGTTATTAGAGTGTAGAACCTGTTTCTCTCCTACTTGACACTTTCTCTCACATCAATCACAGCGTATGTGAGCTTTTGTTGTTTGTATGTAAGATTGTCTAGACATGTATTTAAAGTAATCAAGGTAACAATTCACAATAGTAAGCACAATATAATATTGAATGTACTGTTCGATAGGGAGGGGGAGTGTGTGAGTCTGGAGTGTTGCTTCTGAATGAGGATGGACTGAGAGTGAGCTGGTTTTGGTGTTTGGGGGAGGGAGTTGGAAATGTTTGTATCTGGGAATGAAGAGTTGCCCAAAGTGGAGCTGAAATTTGGAAGCAGAGTTAGATTAATATTATAGGAACACCAGCATCACTCCCACTGTTATAATTGCAATAATCGAACCATAAAGACACAGAAAGACTGAAAGCACCTATTATTTAGCTCTTTCCAATTACCGCCCGGTTTCGAATCTTCTATACCTGGGTAAGGTAATTGAGAGAGCGGTTGCCGATCAGCTGCGTAGGTTTCTGGATGAAACATCGGCTCTGGATCCATTTCAGTCCGGCTTTCGCCCTGGTTATGGGACCAAGATGGCTCTGGTCGCCCTAACAGATGATCTCCCTAGACAGCTGGATCAAGGCGGGTCGGGACTGCTGATTCTTTTAGATCATTCAGCAGCCTTCGACATGGTCGATCACAAACTTTGAGACCACCGCCTTGCCGACGTGAGGACAGTCCTTGGTGTGTGGAGTCCCACAGGGCACAATCCTTTCCCCGATGCTTTTTCACATCTTTATGCATCCCCTTGCCCAGATTGTCCAGAGTTTTGGGCTGGGTTGTCATCAATATGCTGATGACACCCAGATTTATCTGCTGATGGACAGTGGAGTACAGGATCAGATTTAAGGTGCTGGTTTTGACCTTTAAAGTCCTCGTACCTACAGGACCGCCTCTCCTGGTATGCTCTCCTGGTATGAAGATCTTTGAGCTTGGTGATAAGTTGTCTTACTACAAAAGAATTTCAGAAATAGACTGGAAAGAGAAGTTGCTGAATTACAACTTATCACCAAGCTCAAAACCATGGAGGGACCTGGTTTGAACAGAGATATCGGATTCTTATCTCATTATACATGATAAGCGATCTTCAGCCATCTCAACCCTTGCTTTTTCATGCAAAACCATTTGCAGTCGTTTTTGGTCATCAACAGCTATCAGTCAGTCAATCACCCATTTCCACCACCCTTCTGAGTGATCCCCCCTCCCCTCCCCTCCCCATCCCCACCCCCTCTCCACCCCTTCTCTACATAAGTGCCTGGGGACTCCCATTTCACTGTATCTGAAGAAGTGTGCATGCACACGAAAGCTCATACCAAAATAAAAACTTAGTTGGTCTTTAAGGTGCTACTGAAGGAAATTTTTTTATTTTACTTCGACCCAAACCAACACGGCTACCTACCTGTAACCATGACTTCTGTTGTAATAAATAATCCTTCATAAACGTTATTGCATTACATTCTTCATTAAATTATCTTTCCACTGATATGGTATGTTATGGTATAACTCAGTGCTTTTTTTCTTAGAAAAATATATTGGGTCTCATTTTGACCCAAGGAATTCACCACCGGGGTGGGGTGGGGGGAACAAATGCAGATTAAATTGGGAAAAATAAATACAGTGGTACCTCAGTTTGTGAACAGCTTAGTTCTCGCACTACTTGGAACCTGAACACTTCAAACCCAGAGATGAGTGTTCCAGTTTGGGAACTTTTTTCGGAAGCCAAACATGCCCTGTTCTGAGCATCACTTCGGTTATCCATTTTCCTTGTGTGGGAAGGCGGGCTGGGCAGCAAGCGAGCAGCCAAGCATAGCTGCCAAGTACCCCGTTTTCCCTGGGAAACCCCCGTTTTTTTTCTTTACGCTGCGGGTCCCCCGTATCACTTTGTCTCCCATTATTCTCCCTTATATTCTCCTGCCGGCGACCATTCCCCCCCCCTGATTTGCCCATCTATGGGCACCGAAAATGGCTGGTGCCGGCTTCGAAATTCACTTCTATGCATGTCCGGAAGTGTGTAGATGCGACTCTTAGTGTCGTCGTCGGCCATTTTGGTGCCCATAGATGGGCAGAGCGACACCGGAAGTTGCGTCTACGCACTTCTGGACATGCGTAGACGCGACTTTCGAAGCCGGCAGCGGCCATTGTTGGTGCCCATAGATGGGCAAAGCGTCTACGCAACTTGCGGTGTCACGCGGCCGCCGGTCCCGGATTCTGCAGTCGCCCACCCCCCACCCCCACCCTGCTTGCAACACGGGGGCGACACACAATAATCTCCAAGTCAATTCTACATTCTTCATCATACATTCTTTCTCAAGCTTCTGAGAAAAATATAAAGCCTTGTGCAAAAGCCACAGAGACTTACAAACGAACAAATCTTAAAACAAAGTGTTGATGAACTTATCTAAAGGACATCAAAAGACTGAGCTAAACATCTGGAAAACAGTCAAACATTCCAAAAGCTCATTGGGATTAGATATCAACAGGGCCTTTTCGGTAGTGGCTCCCACCCTGTGGAATGCCCTCCCACTAGAGGTCAAAGAGAACAACAACTACCAGACCTTTAGAAGGCATCTCAAGGCAGCCCTGTTTAGGGAAGCTTTTAATGTTTGATGGATCTCTGTATTTTAATGTTTGATCGATTTCTGTGTTTTAGAATTTCTGTTTTGTTGGAAGCCGCCCAGAGTGGCTGGGGGAACCCGGCCAGATGGGCGGGGTATAAATAATAAATTATTATTATTATTATTATTATTATTATTATTATTATTATTATTATTATTATTTTAAGATTTGTTCATTTGTAAGTCTCTGTGGCTTTTGCATAAGGCTCTATATTTTTCTCATAAGCTTGAGAAAGAATGTATGATGAAGAATGTCTACAGTGGTACCTCGGTTTATGAACACAATTGGTTCCGGAAGTCTGTTCATAAACTGAAGCGTTCATAAACCGAAGCGAACTTTCCCATTGAAAGCAATGGAAAGTGGATTAACCCGTTCCAGACAATGAAAAAAAACCCCTAAAGCAGCAATTTAACACGAATTTTATTGTCTACCAAGACCATTGGTACATAAAATGAAGGCAACAATCAATGTACTGTACTATAAAATAATTAAGACAGTATTGTAGATGAAAAAAAATTAAATTCCTCTTTTTTTCTTACCTGGACTGATGATAGTCATTGTTTGGACGGGGGCTCAGGGTCCTCTTCTTCGCTTCGGTGGCAGCGGTGGGAGTTCGGTGACGGGGCTACTGGGCCAGGGCCTCCTCCTTACCCCTCCGCACCCCATTTTGCCTCTGGGACCCTCCGGCCCCGGATCTCCGGCGATCCCGGTGTGGCGGCGCAGCAGCAGCGGGGGGGGGGTGTCAAGGGGTCCGAGGCTCCTATTTTTCGGAGGGACACCTCTCCCTCTCCAGATTGAGCGCGGCGGTGGCAGCAGAGTCGGGTCCGAGGTCTCGGCGCTCCGCGAGGCGGGAGATCCCAGGCCTCTGGGCCCCGGGGCTCTGACCTCAGCAGAGACACACGACATCAATGCCCTTCCCTCCTATCAGCTTCCTTAAATCTTCCAAAAGGAAACCTTTCCCTCTCACACTCCCTCAATCCTCCTCATAATCCTCTCACCATCCTCCTATCCTTTTCCTCTCACAATCACAAATCCCCCCTGAGGGCCCATTTCACAGACTAAGCCAAAGTGGGGCCTATATGGGGGTCTGAAGGGGGACTTTGGGGGGCCATTTAAGAGACTCTATAGGGGACTCAGCCAAAGTGGGGCCTATAGGGAAGTCTGAAGGGGGACTTTGGGGGGCCATTTAAGAGACTAAGCCAAAGTGGGGCCTATAGGGGGGAGTCTGAGGGGCCATTTAAGAGACTCAGCCAAAGTGGGGCCTATAGGGGACTCTGAGGGGCCATTTAAGAGACTCAGCCAAAGTGGGGCCTATAGGGGAGTCTGAGGGGGGACTCTGAGGGGCCATTTAAGAGACTACGCCAAAGTGGGGCCTATAGGGGAGACTGAAGGGGGACTCTGAGGGGCCATTTAAGAGACTAAGCCAAAGTGGGGCCTATAGGGGATTCTGAAGGGGGACTCTGAGGGGCCATTTAAGAGACTAAGCCAAAGTGGGGCCTATAGGGGGCTCTGAGGGGGGACTTTGAGGGGCCATTTAAGAGACTACGCCAAAGTGGGGCCTATAGGGGATTCTGAAGGGGGACTCTGAGGGGCCATTTAAGAGACTAAGCCAAAGTGGGGCCTATAGGGGGCTCTGAGGGGGGACTCTGAGGGGCCATTTAAGAGACTAAGCCAAAGTGGGGCCTATAGGGGGCTCTGAGGGGGGACTTTGAGGGGCCATTTAAGAGACTCAGCCAAAGTGGGGCCTATAGGGGAGTCTGAGGGGGGACTCTGAGGGGCCATTTAAGAGACTAAGCCAAAGTGGGGCCTATAGGGGGCTCTGAGGGGGGACTTTGAGGGGCCATTTAAGAGACTCAGCCAAAGTGGGGCCTATAGGGGAGTCTGAGGGGCCATTTAAGAGACTCAGCCAAGGTTTAGCCTATAGGGGAGTCTGAGGGGGGAGTCTGAGGGGCCATTTAAGAGACTCAGCCAAAGTGGGGCCTATAGGGGAGTCTGAAGGGCCATTTAAGAGACTCAGCCAAAGTGGGGCCTATAGGGCAGTCTGAGGGGGGACTTGGGGGGCCATTTAAGAGACTCAGCCAAAGTGGGGCCTTCAGGGGAGTCTGAGGGGGGACTCTGGGGGACCATTTAAGAGGCTCATCCAAAGTGGGGCCTATAGGGGACTCTGAGGGGGGACTTTGAGGGGCCATTTAAGAGACTAAGCCGAAGTGGGGCCTATAGGGGGCTCTGAGGGGGGACTTTGAGGGGCCATTTAAGAGACTCAGCCGAAGTGGGGCCTATAGGGGAGTCTGAGAGGCCATTTAAGAGACTCAGCCAAGGTTTAGCCTATAGGGGAGTCTGAGGGGGGAGTCTGAGGGGCCATTTAAGAGACTCAGCCAAAGTGGGGCCTATAGGGGAGTCTGAAGGGCCATTTAAGAGACTCAGCCAAAGTGGGGCCTATAGGGCAGTCTGAGGGGGGACTTGGGGGGCCATTTAAGAGACTCAGCCAAAGTGGGGCCTTCAGGGGAGTCTGAGGGGGGACTCTGGGGGACCATTTAAGAGGCTCATCCAAAGTGGGGCCTATAGGGGACTCTGAGGGGGGACTTTGAGGGGCCATTTAAGAGACTAAGCCAAAGTGGGGCCTATAGGGGACTTTGAGGGGTCATTTAAGAGACTAAGCCAAAGTGGGGCCTATAGGGGAGTCTGAGGGGGGACTCTGAGGGGCCATTTAAGAGACTCTATAGGGGACTCAGCCAAAGTGGGGCCTATAGGGGAGTCTGAAGGGGGACTTTGAGGGGCCATTTAAGAGACTCAGCCAAAGTGGGGCCTATAGGGGACTCTGAGGGGCCATTTAAGAGACTCAGCCAAGGTTTAGCCTATAGGGGAGTCTGAGGGGGGAGTCTGAGGGGCCATTTAAGAGACTCAGCCAAAGTGGGGCCTATAGGGGAGTCTGAGGGGCCATTTAAGAGACTCAGCCAAAGTGGGGCCTATAGGGCAGTCTGAGGGGGGACTTGGGGGGCCATTTAAGAGACTCAGCCAAAGTGGGGCCTTCAGGGGAGTCTGAGGGGGGACTCTGGGGGACCATTTAAGAGGCTCATCCAAAGTGGGGCCTATAGGGGACTCTGAGGGGGGACTTTGAGGGGCCATTTAAGAGACTAAGCCGAAGTGGGGCCTATAGGGGACTTTGAGGGGTCATTTAAGAGACTAAGCCAAAGTGGGGCCTATAGGGGAGTCTGAGGGGGGACTCTGAGGGGCCATTTAAGAGACTCTATAGGGGACTCAGCCAAAGTGGGGCCTATAGGGAAGTCTGAAGGGGGACTTTGGGGGGGCCATTTAAGAAACTAAGCCAGAGTGGGGCCTATAGGGGACTCTGAGGGGCCATTTAAGAGACTCAGCCAAAGTGGGCCCTATAGGGGACTCTGAGGGGCCATTTAAGAGACTCAGCCAAAGTGGGGCCTATAGGGGAGTATGAAGGGGGACTCTGAGGGGCCATTTAAGAGACTCAGCCAAAGTGGGGCCTATAGAGAACTGTGAAGGGGGACTTTGAGGGGCCATTTAAGAGACTAAGCCAAAGTGGGGCCTATAGGGGACTCTGAGGGGGGACTTTGAGGGGCTATTTAAGAGACTAAGCCAAAGTGGGGCCTATAGGGGACTTTGAGGGGTCATTTAAGAGACTAAGCCAAAGTGGGGCCTATAGGGGACTCTGAGGGGGGACTTTGAGGGGCCATTTAAGAGACTCAGTCAGAGTGGGACCTATAGGGGACTCTGAGGGGCTATGTAAGAGACTCAGCCAAAGTGGGGCCTACAGGGGAGTCTGAAGGGGGACTCTGAGGGCCCATTTCACAGACTAAGCCACAATGGGGCCTACAGGGAAGTCTGAGGGGGGACTCTGAGGGGCCATTTAAGAGACTAAGCCAGAGTGGGGCATATAGGGGACTCTGAGGGGCCATTTAAGAGACTAAGCCAAAGTGGAGCCTATAGGGGACTCTGAGGGGGGACTTTGAGGGGCCATTTAAGAGACTAAGCCAGAGTGGGGCCTATAGGGGACTCTGAGGGGGGGACTTTGAGGGGCCCTTTAAGAGACTAAGCCAAAGTGGGGCCTATAGGGGAGTCTGAGGGGCCATTTAAGAGACTAAGCCACAGTGGGGCCTATAGGGGATTCTGAAGGGGGACTCTGAGGGGCCATTTAAGAGACTCAGCCAAAGTGGGGCCTATAGGGGAGTTTGAAGGGGGACTCTGAGGGGCCATTTAAGAGACTAAGCCAAAGTGGGGCCTATAGGGGGCTCTGAGGGGGGACTTTGAGGGGCCATTTAAGTCGAGACTACGCCAATGTGGGGCCTATAGGGAAGTCTGAAGGGGGACTCTGAGGGCCCATTTCACAGACTAAGCCACATTGGGGCCTACAGGGGACTGTTGAGGGGGACTCTGAGGGGCCATTTAAGAGACTAAGCCAAAGTGGGGCCTATAGGGGAGTCTGAGGGGCCATTTAAGAGACTAGGCCAAAGTGGGGCCTATAGGGGAGTCTGAGGGGCCATTTAAGAGACTAGGCCAAAGTGCAACTTGCACTATGAATGCTGCCCTGAGATTTCCTGTAACAGGAATAGCAGCTCCGCTGGGGCACCTCCTTGAATAACAAAATGAGTCACAGAATGAATTTCAACAGGGACAAATGTCAGGCCCTGCACTTAGGCAAGACTAGCAGGACATGTGAAAAGGATCCAGGGGTCTTGGTGGACCACTAACTTAACACGAGTCCACAGGGTGAGGCAGCCACAAAAAAAGATACCTCTATTCTAGGCTGTAGGGTCTGACTCCAACCAATGGCTTCAAGTTGCCAGAAAGGAGATTCTGACTAAGCATTTGGAAAGCCTCTCGGACAGCAAGAGCTGCTTGGCAGGGGAACAGACTCCCATGAGAGGTTTCTGAGCAGAGGTTGGGGGGGCCATCTGTCCTGGATGCTTGAGCTTGAGCTGACCCCCCTTGCAGGGGGTTGGTCTAGATGACCCTTCAGGACCTCAGATTCTGTGATGCTATGGCTCTTCAAAGGGGCAGTGGGGAGAAGGGGGAAAATGTATACACATATATAATGACAAGGGAGAACACCATTTAGGATCATCCTAAGTCACTTTTCCAAGGCCAAAAGGCGCACCCCAACTCCGGTCTACTCTGCAGGGCTGTTGTAACGGGGACACGCTACGTCACAGCCCTGCCTCCCCCACGTGGGGAAATGGGCGGGGAAATGACCGGATCCCCCTCCCCCCCCTCCTGGGAAGGGATCAAAAGAGATGATAGGACTTTTTGGGAGGTGGGGGGGGGGATCTCTTTCCCTGCAGCCTCCGGGGATCGAAGCTGGGAGATGATCAGGAAAGAAACAGGATATTCAGAGCTTGTTTGGAAGGAGGAGAATTTGTGTCTTCTGGGAGGGAGGGGGGCGTCACTCATTCCTCCCCCCCCCAGGGTCAGTGAGCTCCGCTTCCTAGAGAGGCAGGGAGGTTGGGAGGGGGAGGGGCCAAGGGGGAGGGGGAGGGGCCTCCATCCACATTCCCGGAAGAGGAGCAGGTCGGCAGAGGAGGAGGAAAAAGAGGTGCGAAATATATCTATATCTATATCTATATATATTGTGGGGGCGGGAGGGCGGGAGAGAGATAAATCTGCAAACAGGGCAGCTGGGAAAGGAGGGCAGGATTTGGGGCGAGGGGGGGGGAGGAAGGAAAGTAGGGGAGTTTTTCCCCCTCCCCTCCCCTCCCCCTTCTTTCTGTGGGTCAGTCGAGCGGGGGAGGGGCCCTGCTGGGATAAAGGAGCCCCTCCCCCAGAGGGAAAGGAAAAGAGAATAGAAGAGCGAGCAAGGGAGGGGGGAGCAGGGAGGACAAAGAGGTAGAGCTGGGGGGGAAGGGAGGGAGGAAAGGGGGCGGAGACCCCCCCCCCAAGAACAACTCCCTCCCTGGGCGCTATCTGCACAGGCCCTGATCCATGGAATCCGGCTGCAGATCAGGGACCCTCCATTCTCAGGGTTCTCACTGCAAGCCCCCCCAAAGAAATCAGCCTTCCTGCCTTTTACTTATGGGGGTTCAGGGGGGGCCTTTCTGCAGAGGGAGCACCAGCAGGGTTTGCATTGCAGCGCAAGGAGGTGCTCAGCTGTCAAGAGGTGCAAGAGGACCCCCCCCCCAAGCAGGGCTGGGACTTGAAGCGAGACCCCCATTCCGCGCCCCTCTGCGTGTTCTGGGTTCTCCCTGGCAAGCATCTCTGGGGCAAGGCTTGGTGGGTCCCTCTTGTCTAGAGCAGGGGGCCCCAAACTTTTGTCAAAGAGGGCCAGATTTAACGAAGTGAAGATGCATGAGGGCAGACCAAAGTTGTTGACCATTTTTTACAAATTTATTTTTTTAAAAAAAATATTTATTAAAGGTTTTCAGACATACAAAATATTAAACACAAAAAAATACAAAAAACAAAAGAAGAAAACAAAACACAGAAAAAAAGAAAGTATAAAAATCATAACTTAAATCTTATTTGTAATCTATTGACTTTCTCACCCTCCTTCTGCTGCGCTTCTTTACATTTCATAATTAGTAAATTCTAAATCTTATATAAATTCTAAATTTTCATCAAAATTACCATATTACCATATTTATTATATCTATTATCTCTATATCTTTTAAACACCTAATCTATATCTTTCATCTTGATTCTAATATCCCTATCTTCTAACAATACTTATTTTCAAACCCTTATATAATCTACAACATCCTAGTATCTCCCTCACTACCATTAAATCAACCATTACATGCTTATTTTTCAAATAAATTCTAAATTTCTTCCAGTCTTCTTCCGCTGCTTCTTCGCTCCCCGTCAACTCAGACAGTTCCATAAATTCTATCAATTTCTTCTGCCATTCATCCACGGTTGGTAATTCTTCATTCTTCCGATTCTTTGCCAATAGTAATCTTGCAGCTGTTGTGGCATACAAAAAGAAAACAACATCTTTCTTGGGGATATCATCCCCTGTTATCCCAAGTAGAAAGGCCTCTGGTTTCTTAACAAAGGTGCTTTTCAGCACTTTTTTCAATTCATTATAAATCTTTTCCCAGAAGTCTCTCACTTGGAGGCACGTCCACCACATGTGGAAGAAAGTACCTTCTTGCTTTTTACATTTCCAGCACCTATTATCTTTTTTTATGATAGATCTTAGCTAATTTTACCGGAGTCAGATACCATCTGTACATCATTTTCATTAAATTTTCTTTTAAAACTGTACTTGCGGTAAATTTCATGTTGTGCTTCCATAACCTTTCCCAATCTTCCACCATGATGTTGTGCCCCACATCATTTGCCCATTTTATCATTACGCTTTTTGTTTGCTCATCCTTCGTATGCCATTCCAACAATACATTATACATTTTAGATAAATTTTTACTTTTGGAATCTAACAATTCTTTTTCTATCTTGGACTTTTGCATTTGAAAACCAACTTTTTTATCCATTTTAAACATTTCATTAATCTGGTGGTATTGAAACCAATCGTTTACTTTACTCTTCAACTCCTTTTATGGTTTTAACTTTATCGGATCACCGTCTTGCACTAAGATATCCCTATATCTCAACCAGTTTACTGACATATTCAATCGTTTTTGAGTTTTAGCTTCTGCCGGTGAAATCCATCTGGGTGTTTTTGGTTCAAATAATAATAATAATAATTTATTATTTATACCCCGCCCATCTGGCCGGGTTCCCCCAGCCACTCTGGGCGGCTTCCAAAAAAACAGAAATTCTAAAATACAGAAATCCATCAAACATTAAAAGCTTCCCTAAACAGGGCTGCCTTGAGATGCCTTCTAAAGGTCTGGTAATTGTTCTCTTTGACCTCTAGTGGGAGGGCATTCCACAGGGTGGGTGCCACTACCGAGAAGGCCCTCTGCCTGGTTCCCTGTAACTTGGCTTCTCGTAATGAGGGAACCGCCAGAAGGCCCTCGGAGCTGGACCTCAGTGTCCGGGCAGAACGATGGGGGTGGAGACGCTCCTTCAGGTATACCGGACCGAGGCCGTTTAGGGCTTTAAAGGTCAACACCAACACTTTGAATTGTGCTCGGAAACGTACTGGGAGCCAATGTAGGTCTTTTAGGACCGGTGTTATGTGATCTTGGCGGCCGCTCCCAGTCACCAGTCTAGCTGCCGCATTCTGGATTAGTTGTAGTTTCCGGGTCACCTTCAAAGGTAGCCCCACGTAGAGCGCATTGCAGT
Organism: Zootoca vivipara; assembly: GCF_965207765.1. Lineage (NCBI taxonomy): Eukaryota > Metazoa > Chordata > Lepidosauria > Squamata > Lacertidae > Zootoca > Zootoca vivipara. The sequence continues at coordinate 122,019,647 of NC_142584.1, forward strand.
AGTCCAAGCGAGAGATAACTAGAGCATGCACCACTCTGGAGAGACAGTCAGTGGGCAGGTAGGGACTCAGCCTGCGTACCAGATGGAGCTGATAAACAGCTGCCCTGGACACGGAGTTGACCTGTTCCTCCATGGACAGCTGTGAGTCTAAAATGACTCTCAGGCTGCGCACCTGGTCTTTCAGGGGCACAGTTACCCCATTCAGGACCAGAGAGTCCTCCACACCCGCCCGCCTCCTGTCCCCCACAAACAGTACTTCTGTCTTGTCAGGATTCAATCTCAATCTGTTAGCCGCCATCCATCCTCCAACCGCCTCCAAGCACTCACACAGGACCTTCACCGCCTTCACTGGTTCTGATTTAAAAGAGAGGTAGAGCTGGGTATCATCAGCATACTGATGGACACCCAGCCCAAACCCCCTGATGATCTCTCCCAGCGGCTGCATATAGATGTTAAAAAGCATGGGGGAGAGGACAGAACCCTGAGGCACCCCACAAGTGAGAGCCCAGGGGTCTGAACACTCATCCCCCACCACCATTTCTGAACACGGCCCAGGAGGAAGGAGCGGAACCTCTGCATGACAGTGCCCCCAGCTCCCAAGCCCTCTAGACGGTCCAGAAGGATGTTATGGTCGATGGTGTCAAAAGCCGCTGAGAGATCCAGCAGAACAAGGAAACAGCTCTTACCTTTGTCCCTAGCCCGCCGGAGATCATCAACCAGTGCGACCAAGGCAGTTTCAGTCCCATGATGAGGCCTGAATCCTGACTGGAAGGGATCCAAATGGTCCGCTTCTTCCAGGCGTGCCTGGAGTTGTTCCGCAACCACTCGCTCAATCACCTTGCCCAAGAATGGAAGATTTGAGACTGGGCGATAGTTGGCCATATTGGCCGGATCTAAAGATGGTTTTTTAAGAAGCGGTTTAATAACCGCCTCTTTCAGCGGGTCTGGGAAGGCTCCCTCATGGAGAGAAGCATTTACCAACCCGCGAAGCCCATCGCCCAGCCCTTCCTGGCTAGCTTTTATAAGCCAGGATGGGCAAGGATCAAGGAGACAGGTGGTTGGTTTCATTCGTCTAAGCCAGGGGTTCCCAACAAAATTTTCCCGAGGACCCCTCATCGAGCCGCTATTGTGACAAGGACCCCCATTAATTCCTAATCCTAAAATTAAAAAGTGAGAGCCAAATTAAGAGTCTTTTTATATTTTATATTTATATGTTTTTTACAGTTCTTCCTCTTCATCTGTAGGCCTTTGTCGTTTTAACGAACCACTTTTAAAGCAACGGTCCATTTTTAACTACGCGAACTGTAGCTTCCATGAAAAACAACGCTTTGTTTACAAACACTACTGTTTTGCAAATAGGCAACATGCGCCAGGGAGGAGGGAGGGGAATGGAGAAGACAGGGTACCTGCGCAGTAGCGCACAAATGAAGCTGACGCGCGCAAAGCATCTTGGGGAGGTGAGCGTTAGTAGAATGGGCACGCTGCCTCTTTGCAAAACAGTAGTGTTTGTAAAGCGCCACCTAACGGCATACAGCAGAACTACTGCCTCTATCTAATTCTAGTTTTGCGCTAGACTCTGCTCATGCAGGAAGTGGCCAAAATAAAAAATCTGTTATACGAAATATATTTAATATATTTTTTTATTCTAATAGCATCTTGCGGACCCCTCTGGCATAGCTCGCGGACCCCTGGGGGTCCCCGGACCACCTGTTGGGAACCACTGGTCTAAGCAGCCTGTCCACATCCTCGGAGGTAACAGGTCTTTATACCTGTTCCACACATTAAAGAGGGTTTTTCTAATAAGGTGATTTTTAAAACCTCTATGAACTTTGACCTTGTCATACCATGAATATGCATGCCATCCAAAAGCATTATTATGACATTCCAAGTCGAGTAGAACCTCCAAACAAGCTCAAGGTCCATTTTTTACAATTTTACCCCATAATTATTGACCTTTTTTAGATCGCAGTGAGATCAGGCCCCCAAATCTGACTTTGGACATGCCTGGTCTAGAGAGAGGGAGTCCATGGAAGTGTTAATGGGGGCCACGAGAGAGGCCCCCATTAACCCCACCCTGTCTCCCTCCTCTCCCCCCTCCCTGCTCATCTGGCGAGGCCCCTCTGGATGGAGAGGTGGGCTAGATTGGGAGAGAATTGGTGGGCAGGACGAAGGGGGAGCCAGCCAGGGAAACCTCTGGGCAGAGGGGAGATTGGGGGGGCGGAGGGCAGAGGAAGTTGGGGGGCTGAGGGAGGGAGGGAAGCATCCCTTGGGGAGGGATCAAAGTCAGCATTGGCAGGAGGGGGGAAAGGAAGAGAGAGAGAGACTTGGGGGCTGCCTGCCTTGACTTCTCCCTCCTGCCCAGGAATCTCCTTTGAGTAGACCAGGGAGAGATCCCTGAACAGGAGGCCTGATCCACCCACCCTCTCCTCCCCTGAAGCTCAGTCCTTGCCCTGCCAGAAGTCCCAGGTCAGCTCCTGCATGGGGCGCTGGGGGCTGTTATAGGGAGTCTAACCATTGGGGGAAAGAGGACAGGGAGGAAGCCCACTTTATTCTTTCCGCCCTTTGAGGCTTCTGTCTTGGCAACTACAGTCTCACCCTCATGCCTGTGTTTCTGGGGAGAAGCATCTAAAGGGTTCCTACCCAGAGATACCTGTGCCCAACTCCTTCTCTCCATTCCACCCGGTTTCTATTACTGCCACTATTTCAGATCTCTTAAATCTGGGATTTAAGGGATTGGGAAGATTGTTATGGAAATGGGTGGGATTCCCCCCCCCCAAACAGCCTGTGTATTCATCATTGCGATTGTTATTGTTCTTTATTTATTTTTTGAATCCCTCCCCAAACAAAAATACATATCCACTTGTTGATTTGTAGTCAGTGGTACATCCGGCCCAATCTGCATCAATATCCCCAAACTTTTCAGGATTACCAACAGCTGACAACTTCCATTTACAATTCATTGTGCCCTTCAAACACCGTACCCCCCCTTTTCACGCCCATCAGTCCTATTCAAGGAAAACTTCCTACTAAGAATTCCCACAGCATTAGCTAAATCAGGTTTGCAAGTGGTACCAAGATACAAAAGTCTACCAATTGCTGACCTGGATTCTATGTTGTCAGGTAATGGTTTCAAATCCTGCTGATTCTTTAAGAAGTCAGTAGCCATGGGCGTTGCAACTGGAAGTGCATCTTGCATTTGTAAATTCTGGATCAGGGCATGAATCCTTTGCCGTTGATTTAGAAGAAATGACCCATCTTCTTCTCTTTCAACTTGGATTCCGAGGTAGTTCTGGATCTTTCCCAGTTCCTTGACCTCAACCTCTTGGCTTAGGTGTTTCACAACCTGTGCATATAGTGTCTGTCATTTGCTGTGGCAAGAATCAAGTCATCAACAAAAGCTAAAACTTATGAAAAATAAATGCTCCCTTACTTGACTTGCTGAACAGGCCCTTGTCGGCATGGCCTTGCTTGTACCCAAGCTGCATCAGCATTTTATTCAGTTTCTGATTCCAGGCTCAAGCATTGAGTCCATAAAGTCCCTTTTGCAGTTTGCTCACTAAATGTGCCTCATGTGGTTTCATAAAACCTTTAGGTTGCCTCTGAAATTTGACCCTGAAGAAAGGCACTTGCAATGTCAATGTGCCTCATTTCCATTTGCTTGGCGGCTGCAATGCTCAAAAGCATTCTTACGCTGCTGTACCTCACAGTTGGCGCAAAGACTTCATCATAATCTTTGCCATAGCGTTGAGGAAAGCCTTGCGCTGCACTTCCTCTTCTGCCCCTTTCTTAATCTGAAACACCCACTTCCTTTGTATGGCCTTCTTACCGGGAGGTAGGTCAGTAAGAGTCCAGGTCTTCTTCTGATGCAGTACAACATTCCTTCTGTGTGGCCTTCCTCCAGAGAGAGGCTTCTGCAGTTGGCATCTCCTCCCATGTAGATGGTTCTTGAGAACAATGGCGGCAGTGGGAGCCCCCATTAGCTAAAGTGGTACCTCAGATTGAGAATGATTTCAGGTTAAGAATGGACCTCCAGAACGAATTAAGTTCGTAACCTGAGGTACCACTGTAGCTTCCAAGACTTCTCTTGCTTCCAGAAGCACTATCAAATGTTGCTTCCAGTGCACAAAATTGTATTCATTTAACTTAGGACCCTGATGAATAGTGGGCAGCTTCATGGACATAGAACAGCTCCCTTTCCTATGAGAAAACACTTTTTTATAAAAAGTAAACTCTACAGTTCAAGCGTATTCTAAGAAAATGCTACTTCATTAACGCTGATTAAGGGTTATGAAAGGCTGGTGATGCATTACAATTATTTAACATTATTTCATTTGCCTTTCTTAAAAATTTGGAACATATGGAGGTGAGCAGAGAATGTATGAGATGTTAAAAAAAGAGCAGGTGTTGATTGATGTGTGTAATATTCCTTTGTTTTCTTCCTAGAAAACAAATAGGATTTCCTCCCCGTTTTGCCCTCCAAAGAAGACAATGGAGAAGGCCGCCAGAAATCTGGGGGGGCATTTCAATGCAAATAACGAAGAAGCCATTAAAAAACCATTTCAATGCATGGAGTGCGGAAATAGATTCAGTCAGAGTGGAAACCTTAGAAACCATCAACGGACTCACACGGGGGAGAAACCATTTAAATGTATTGTGTGTGGAAAGAGCTTCAGTCAGAGTGGAGAACTAAGAAGACATCAACGGAGTCACACGGGGGATAAACCTTTTGAATGCATGGAGTGTGGAAGGAGCTTCACTATTTTTGGAAACCTTAGAAGACATCAATGGGAACACACTGGGGAGAAACCATTTAAATGCATGGAATGTGGAAAGAGCTTCAGTCAGAGTGGAGACCTTAAAATTCATCAACGAACTCACACGGGGGAGAAACCATTTAAATGCATGGAGTGTGGAAAGAGCTTCAGTCGGAGTGGAGAACTAAGAAGACATCAACGGAGTCACACGGGGGAGAAACCTTTTGAATGCATGGAGTGTGGAAGGAGCTTCACTATTATTGGAAACCTTAGAAGACATCAATGGGAACACACTGGGAAGAAACCATTTAAATGCATGGAGTGTGGAAAGAGCTTCAGTCAGTGTGGAAACCTTAGAAACCATCAACGGACTCATACAGGGGATAAACCATTTAAATGTATGGAGTGTGGAAAGAGCTTCATTCAGAGTGGAACACTAAGAATTCATCAACGGACTCACACAGGGGAGAAACCATTTAAATGTATGGAGTGTGGAAAGAGCTTCAGTGAGAGTGGAAAACTTAGAGAACATCAACCAACTCACACGGGGGAGAAACCATTTAAATGCATGGAATGTGGAAAGAGCTTCACTATTATTAGAAACCTTAGAAGACATCAACGGGAACACACTGGGGAGAAACCATTTAAATGTATGGAGTGTGGAACGAGCTTCAGTCGGAGTGGAACACTAAGAATTCATCAACGGACTCACACGGGGGAGAAACCATTTAAATGCATGGAATGCGGAAAGTGCTTCTGTAGTGGTGGGCAACTGAATTCACATCATCGAACACACACAGGAGAGATGCCATTTACATGTATGGAGTGTGGAAGGAGCTTCACTTATAGTGGAACACTAAGAATTCATCAACGGACTCACACAGGGGAGAAACCATTTCAATGCATGGAGTGTGGAAAGAGCTTCAGTCAGAGTGGAAACCTTAGAATTCATCAACAGACTCACACTGGTGAGAAACCATTTTAATGTATGGAGTGTGGAAAGAGCTTCTGTACGGGTGGGCAACTGAATTCACATCATCGAACACACACAGGAGGGAAACCATTTAAATGTATGGAGTGTGGAAAGAGCTTCAGTCAGAGTGGACTTCTTACAAAACATCAACAAATTCATACTGGGGAGAAACCATGTAAGTCCTAGGGAAGGGGATAGAAGTTCAGTTGTAGTGGAAGTCTTACAAACCACCCAAAGACTCTGAGGGGTAAGAGTTGTAAGAGTGGAAACGCTACAAGCCATGAATAAACTCAAAGAAGGGCCTCCAAGTCCCAACGGCTGTTCGTGGGGCACATGCGCAGTAGCGCAATCCCACGGACACAGGGACTGGACGCAGAGACACTTGGATATTATTATAGAGGATAGTAAGCATAATATAATATTTAATGTATTGTTAGATAGGGAGGGGGAGTGTGTGAGTCTGGAGGTTTTGCTTCTGAATGAGGATGGACTGAGGGTGAGCTGGTTTTGGTGTTTGGGGGAGGGAGTTGGAAATGTTTGTATCTGGGAATGGAGAGTTGCACAAAGTGGAGCTGAGATTGGAGGTGTTGCTCTGGAAGCAGAGTTAGATAAATATTATAGGAATAGCAGCATCACTCCAACTGTTATCATTGCAATGATGCAACCATGAAGACACACAAAGACTGAAAGCACCTCCTTATATGCCGAAGGTAATCTTGAAACCATCATCTATTCTTTTGATTTGTAGATATATTGTGTATTTGGTGGCAGGAGAAATAAAAGGGGTACGGTGGTACCTCTACTTACGAGTAACTCTACTTACGAATGGAGCTCTGTCCGCCATCTTGGATGCATTTAGATAGGGTTTTTTCTACTTACGAATTTTTTAGGTAGGGTTGCTTCAACTTACGAATTTTTTCTCCCAATGCATTCCTATGGGATTCGACTTACAATTTTTTCGACTTATGAATGTGCGTTTGCAACGCATTAAATTCATAAATAGAGGTACCACTGTATTTAGTGGCATAAGCAGGAAAGCCTCTGTTCCTAGCTGCACGTCTTGCATGAGGAGGGAAGGGGGCACAGGGAAGAAGGGGCCGTACCAGAGCATCTCAAAGCAATGTAAGGATGAGTCTACTGTGGAAGGAGGTCCAGGCAGGTCCCAAAGCGAGAGTGCTAAGGGTCAACGTCCTCCAACTCCGCCATCTGCCCCAAGGCAGGAGCCCCCTCTGGGCCCTGAGGGTGGAAAGCCTCCCTCCACCTTTGCAACTGGACATGATCCGAGGGCAGTGATGGCGAACCTTTTAGAGACCGAGTCCCCAAACTTCAAAGCAAAACCCACTTACTTATCACAAAGTGCCAATGTGGCAATTCTGCCTGTATATCCATTTTTTTCCTGTTTGTTTCACGTTTCTTCTTTATGACGACTGTTGTAATAAATAATCCTTCATAAACGTTATTGCATTCTATTCTTCATTAAATTATCTTTCCACTGATATTTATATTATGGTATAACTCAGTTATATGTTGGAAAATGGCGTTGGAATGAGGGAGATTGCTAGAAGGAATGAATTTCCAAGCATGATAGGTTTTCTGAATACAAACTGCTTCTCTTCTAGGATACAATGTTTCCCATTCTAATTGGTTTACTAGGTAACGAGGTTTCGATCTGCAGCCACTCCCTTCTCCTGTCAAAATCCTTGAGCTGGCTCTGCAGAACCAATGCATTCTCCTGGTTGGCTAGAATGGAGCTTTCTTCAAAGACGAGCTTCATTTACAACTGCAAACCCATGGGATCGCTTATCGGGGTTTGAGGAGGGAAAACCAATCTTTCTTCAGGAGGGGGTCTGGTGTGTTGCTGGGGTAGCATAATATTGGAGCGAAGGCACAGGACCGGTCGGGCTCCCTTGAGGGCATCGGTCCAGCTCCTGTCAGGTGCAAGTGAGACCTTGTTCATGTGCCCCCTCCCCCCGTCCTGTCATAGAATCATAGAATCATAGAGTTGGAAGAGACCACAAGGGCCATCCAGTCCAACCCCCTGCCAAGCAGGAAACACCATCAAAGCATTCCTGACATATGCCTGTCAGGCCTCTGCTTAAAGACCTCCAAAGAAGGTGACTCCACCACACTCCTTGGCAGCAAATTCCACTGCCGAACAGCTCTTACTGTCAGGAAGTTCTTCCTAATGTTTAGGTGGAATCTTCTTTCTTCAAGCTTGAATCCATTGCTCCGTGTCCGCTTCTCTGGAGCAGCAGAAAACAATCTTTCTCCCTCCTCCATATGACATCCTTTCATATATTTGAACATGGCTATCATATCACCCCTTAACCTTCTCTTCTCCAGGCTAGCCATGGGGGGGGGAGGTAGGACCCTGAGTCAGCCAAAACAGTTGGGGTGGGGACATTTTCAGAAACACACATCGGTGGGGGAGTCTTATTTTTGAAACTTACAGTAGGGGAGTCAGGGTTGGGACAGGGCAGGTGAGGGGACACTGAAGGGAGACTATGAAGGTCTATTTAACAGAAAAGGGTCCATTAGACTCAAAAACCCACAGCAACGTATGGCCGGGCCAGCTAGTGTGTGTGTGTGTGTGTGTGTGTGTATAGATAGATGGATAGACAAGGGATAACACCATTTAGGGTTGTCGTAAGTCACTGTTCCAAGCCCCAAAGGCGCATCCCAACTCCGGTCTACTCTGCAGGGCTGTTGTAACGGGGACACCCTACGTCACAGCCCTGCCTCCCCCAGGTGGGGAAATGGGTGTGAAAATGACCGGATTCCCCCCTCTCTCCTGGCAATGGATTAAAAGAGATGAAGGGGGAGGACTTTTTCGGAAGTGGGGGGGGAGGGTCTCTTTCCCTGCCGTCTCCGGGGATCGAACCTGGGACCTTTTCAGGAAAAGAAGAGGATAACAGAGCTGGGAGGGAGGCGTCACTCATTCCTCCCCAAGGGTCAGTGAGCTCCGCTTCCTAGAGAGGCAGGAAGGTTGGGAGGGGGAGGGACCAAGGTGAGAAGGGGGGGAGGGGGAGGGGCCTCTATTCACATTCCCGGAAGAGGAGCAGGTCGGCAGAGGAGGAGGAAAAAGAGGTGCAAAAGATTGGGAGGGGCGGGGGAGATTTGGGGTTGTGGGGGGGGGGAGAAGGGTGTGCTTTTCCTCCCCCTGAATCTCCAAACAGGGCAGCTGGGAAGGGAGGGCAGGATTTGGGGCGGGGGGGGGTGAAAGGAAAGAGGGGAGTTCCCCCCTCCCCCTTCCTTCTGTGGGTCAGGAGATCCCACCGCCCTTTATATGACAGGAAAGGAAATGGGAAGAGAATAGCGAGCGGGGGGGGGAGGACTTGGCAGCACCCCCCCGTCTCCCTCCTCTTCCCCCTCCTTGCTCACCTGGCGAGGCCCCTCCGGATGGAGAGGTGGGGGCGCTTGGGAGAGATTTGGAAAGAAGAGAGAGCTGGCCAGGGGGGGGTCCTCTGGGCAAAGGGGAGACTGTGGGGCGGAGGGCAGAGGAAGTTGGGGGGCAGAGAGAGGAAGGGAAGGATCCCGGGGGGAGGAATGGAAGCCATCTTGGAGAAAGAGAGAGAGACTTGGGGGCTGCCTGCCTTGACTTCTCCCTCCTGCCCAGGAATCTCCTTCCAGTAGACCAGGGAGAGATCCCTGAACAGGAGGCCTGATCCAGCCACCCTCTCCTCCCTTGAAGCTCAGTCCTTGCCCTGCCATAAATCCCAGGTCAGCTCCTGCATGGGGCGCTGGGGGCTGTTATAGGGAGTCAAACCATGGGGGGGGGGAAGAGGAAAGGGAGGAAGCCCCCTTTATTCTTTCCGCCCTTTGAGACTTTTGTCTTGGCAACTACAGTCTCACCCACATGCCTGTATCTCTGGGGAGAAGCATCTAAAGGGTTCCTATCCAGAGATACCTGTGCCCAACTCCTTCTCTCCATTCCACCAATATTCCCATATTCCATTCCAATATTCCCACTGCAGTACAGTATATCTTTTTTTTAAGATAATTTTTTTTGTATCACAAAACAAACTAATAATCACAATAAAACAAAATACATTAAACAGTTAATCATTTGTTATAACATTGTGGTGGAGTCTCCTTCTTTGGAGGTCTTTAAGCGGAGATTTGACAGCCATGTGTCAGGAATGCTTTGATGGTGTTTCCTGCTTGGCAAGGGGTTGGACTGGATGGCCCTTGGGGTCTCTTCCAACTCTAGGATTCTAAAGTTCGCTTCAGCTTAAGTACAGACTTCTGGAACCAATTGTGTACTTAAACCGAGGTACCACTGTATTGCTTTTCACTATGTTGTTCTCTATCACATATCATATAAGACTATACCTTTTAATAGAATAATAATTATTATTATACCACTCCACCTAAGTTGTTATCTTTTATAGTTCAGCATGAGAACAAAAAAGAAAATACATATAACCCCAACCTAAGTGAGCAAACATTTAAAAAAAGAAAAGAAAATTCCCCCTTATTTCATAATCATATATAACCACAGTTTTGACTTCCTGTTAATCCCTAATGCATAAATTATATTTTAAGCATGAATGTATTCCCGTTGTTCTATATTCCACTAACTATTTATCTACTACATTCTTACAACAGTATGTATCCTTCATATTATTGTCCAACTCATTCTTTCTCCACTATCACTCAAATGCCGGCTAGATATTCCCACTATATCAGATCTCACGTCTGTGGGATTTAAGAGATTGGGAAGACTGCTATGGAAATGGGTGGGTTCCGGTGTTTGCCCCTTAAAAGCCTGCAGCATTATTATTATTATTATTACTATTATTGCAATTTCAATGTGGCTCGTGGGCCAGATAAACGGCCTCCGTGGGCCGGAGGTTGCCAATGCCTACTCTATCCTCTCATCCAGGGGAAGGTGCTGTCCCATTGCCAGTGTCCTCAACACAATGCAGCAGCCTCAGGAAGTCAGTGGTGCAGGATTATTTGGGAATGTGTGCAGTTGGACTGTATCAGGAAGATCTTGGAGATCAGGGAAGAAGGAGGAGGAAATGAAATACAGATATTCAGGGTTTTCAGAAGAGGGGGAAGAAGGGGAAAGTGTGTCCCACCAGATAAGGCTCCCCTCATCCCTGGCCATATGCCATCTTTCCTTGGGATGATGGTACTTTGTGTCCAACGACATCTGGAGGGCCAGAGATGCCTCACCTCAGCATAGAAGGTTCCCCAAACTTTTTTCAAAGAGGGCCAGATTTGATGAAGGGAAGGGCCGTGAGGGCCTGTCAAAGTGCCAACCAAAGTTGTGGACCGTTTTTTAGAGTAGAAGTTGAAAAGTGGAACTTTATTTAGACTTTTACCACAGGAAATAAACTGCCACAGGGGCCGGATCAGGCCCCTGAAACGGACTTTGGACAAGCCTGCCCTAGGGGCTCAGGGGCTCTGTTACTTGGGAGTTGGTGGAACTGGATCTTAAGGGTTCTTGAGACCCTAACACTATAAATCCACGGTGTCCACACTCAGCAGTGTAGCAACCCTTGGCGGCCCCTGGGGAAGAGCTTTTTAAAGGAAATTGTTCACCCCCAAAGTTGCTTGCTTAGGAAGGTACAGTGGGTCTGACCACTTGCAGCGCTGTCCCTCCCTCCCCCCGCCCTGCTTTCCTGCACTGCTGCCCACACTAAAGGTGTGTGTGGATGAAATCTGTGGCTAAAATGTCAGATTTTAAAAATCGGATAAATGTCGGAAATGTGGAGAAGTAAAGGGAGACATGTACCACATGGGGTGGGCCTGCCGAAAAGTTAAGGAATTTTGGAACCTCATTTCTGACGAAATGAAAAAGATATTTAAGGTAACGTTTGTAAAAAGATAAGAAGTGTTCCTTCTCAGAATATTAGGTAAGAACATTCCAAAAAATAGAAGAGAAATGTTCTTATATGCCGTATGCGGCAAATTGGAAAGGAAAAAAGATACCTACAGTAAGGGAATGGCAAGATAAACTCTTAGAATTTGCTGAACTGGCTCAATTAACAGACAGGTTAAGGGGAAATACAAAACAATCATTCATACAAAAGTGGGACATGTATAAGAAATATCTGCAAAAATATAAGAATGATACAATCTCTATGGTGGCATTTGATTGACTTGTATAAATATAAATATAAAGCGATTAAATAAAGGAACTGGATATGACATGTTATAAGAATATACTAAAAATTGAGTAAGAATAGGATAACTTTCAATGTTGTAAAGGTAAAATACATCGGGAAATGTCGGGAAGTCAGCAATGTCGGGAAGTTAATCCTTTTTATTTTCTTATATAGATGGTTTATTATTATTATTATTTCTAAGTTAATTTACATTTATTATGTGAGATAGTGTTAAAATGAATTTAGGGGAAGAAGAAATGCTGTAGTTAATAGTTTGTTACAATTGTGATTAAGTTTAAAGAAGTATGAATTTAAGATAGTAAATAAAGATTTACCTGAAAGAGGGGGAAAATAAATCTGTGGCAAAGGTTCTAATACACAATCGTGGCTGAGAAAAACAGCCGTGGAATATGAAACTGGTTTGAAGACTTGGCTTCTTCTTTACACTCAGGTGGAAACATCACTGGTTTCCCTTCCTTTCTCCAGAGTAATCTTCTTTCTTTTCTTTCCCACGATCAGTATTCTTCACCTTTAATAGTCACCTTTTCAGCGTCATTGTGATCTTCAGATGAAGAGAAATATACAAATTTAATAAATAGTTTCCAGTAGGAGCAAAGGGGGAAGAACAGTGAGAGAGGCTTGGGCTGGGATTCTCCACTAAGATAGGCCAGTGTCAGGAGGCAGGTGCGAGACTCGGCGGCATATAATTATTACCAATAGTAATTGGGGTGGGCGTTTTAATCTGGGATTCCCAGCAGTCAGGCTCCAGCTATTTTCCTTCTGCATCTCCAGCTCTCTCCATGCAATGATGCAAGGCTGAGAGATGGAGGTCCAACCCCAAGAACATTCTCCTACCTGAGCACTCCTTCAGCCAACCACAAGCACCAAGCCTTGTCACTGGACTTATATATGGGTCTCCCAAAATGGTCAATATGCACCTCCAGAGGCCAAAGGTGATTAATAAAGATCTAGAGATCAAAGGGGACAAAATGTGGCCTAAGGGGTGGGGGATTATTGTGCAGAGGATGAAGAACTTCATGATGAACTTAGGACCCTGATGAATAGTGGGCAGGTTCATGGACATAGAGCAGCTCCCTTTCCAGTGAGAAACCACTTTTGATAAAAAGTAAACCCCACAGTTCCACCGTATTCTAAGATAATGCTTCTGAACTGCATTACCATTATTTGACATTATTTCATTTGTATTTCCTAAAAACTGGGAACATGGAGGACAAGAGAGAATATACAAGATGTTAAAATAAGAGCAGCTGCTAACTGATGTGTGTAATATTCCTTTCTTCTCTTCCTAGAAAACAAATAGGATTTCCTCCCCTCTTCGCCCCCCAAACCAGACAATGGAGAAGACAGTCAGAATTCTGGGGGGCCACATTAAATGGGAATAACGAAGAAACCATTTAAATACATGGAGCGTGGAAAAAGAGAGGAGAAGCAGTTTGAAAGTATGGAGTGTGAGAAGAGCTTCAGTGACAGTGGAACACTAAGAAAACACCAACGGACTCACACAGGGGAGAAACCCTTTAAATGCATGGAGTGTGGAAAGAGCTTCAGCCAGAGTGGAAAACTTAGAATTCATCAACGGACTCACACAGGGGAGAAACCATTTAAATGCATGGAGTGTGGAAAGAGCTTCAGTAGAAGTGACAGCCTTAATTTACATAATCAAACTCACACAGGGGAAAAACCATTTGAATGCATGGAGTGTGGAAAGAGCTTCAGTCAGAGTGGAAAACTTAGAATTCATCAACGGACTCACACAGGGGAAAAACCATTTGAATGCATGGAGTGTGGAAAGAGCTTCAGTCAGAGTGGAAAACTTAGAATTCATCAACGGACTCACACAGGGGAGAAACCATTTGAATGCATGGAGTGTGGAAAGAGCTTCAGTCAGAGTGGAAAACTTAGAATTCATCAACGGACTCACACAGGGGAGAAACCATTTGAATGCATGGAGTGTGGAAAGAGCTTCAGTCAGAGTGGAAACCTTCGAATTCATCAACAGACTCACACAGGGGAGAAACCATTTGAATGCATGGAGTGTGGAAAGAGCTTCTCTTCTAGTTGGACACTAAGACTACATCAACAGACTCACACAGGGGAGAAACCATTTGAATGCATGGAGTGTGGAAAGAGCTTCAGTCAGAGTGGAAACCTTCGAATTCATCAACAGACTCACACAGGGGAGAAACCATTTAAATGCATGGAGTGTGGAAAGAGCTTCAGTCAGAGTGGAAACCTTCGAATTCATCAACAGACTCACACAGGGGAGAAACCATTTAAATGCATGGAGTGTGGGAAAAGCTTCAGTAGAAGTGACCACCTTAATTTACATAATCAAACTCACAGGGGAAAAACCATTTGAATGTATGGAGTGTGGAAGGAGCTTCACTTGTAGTGGAACACTAAGAATACATAAACGGACTCACATGGGGAAAACCATTTAACTGTACAGAGTGTGGAAAGAGTGGAAAACTTAGAATTCATCAACGGACTCACACAGTGGAGAAACCATTTAAATGTATGGTGTGTGGAAAAAGCTCAGTCGGAATGACAACCTTAGAATTCATCAACGGACTCACACAGGGGAGAAACAAATGCATGGACTGTAGAAGGAGCTTCACTGAGAGTGGACTTCTTACAAAACATCAACAAACTCATACAGGGGAGAAACCATAGAAGTGCTAGGGAATTAGATAGAGGTTCCGTTGTAGTGGATGTATTCAAACCATCAAAAGACTCGGAGTGTTAAAAGCTGTAAGAGTGGAAACTCTACAGGCCATCAAAATGAGAGACACGGTTTAAATAGAAAGAATGTGGAATATACATTGGTTATTAGAGTGTAGAACCTGTTTCTCTCCTACTTGACACTTTCTCTCACATCAATCACAGCGTATGTGAGCTTTTGTTGTTTGTATGTAAGATTGTCTAGACATGTATTTAAAGTAATCAAGGTAACAATTCACAATAGTAAGCACAATATAATATTGAATGTACTGTTCGATAGGGAGGGGGAGTGTGTGAGTCTGGAGTGTTGCTTCTGAATGAGGATGGACTGAGAGTGAGCTGGTTTTGGTGTTTGGGGGAGGGAGTTGGAAATGTTTGTATCTGGGAATGAAGAGTTGCCCAAAGTGGAGCTGAAATTTGGAAGCAGAGTTAGATTAATATTATAGGAACACCAGCATCACTCCCACTGTTATAATTGCAATAATCGAACCATAAAGACACAGAAAGACTGAAAGCACCTATATTTAGCTCTTTCCAATTACCGCCCAGTTTCGAATCTTCCATACCTGGGTAAGGTAATTGAGAGAGCGGTTGCCGATCAGCTGCGTAGGTTTCTGGATGAAACATCGGCTCTGGATTCATTTCAGTCCGGCTTTCGCCCTGGTTATGGGACCAAGATGGCTCTGGTCGCCCTAACAGATGATCTCCCTAGACAGCTGGATCAAGGCGGGTCGGGACTGCTGATTCTTTTAGATCATTCAGCAGCCTTCGACATGGTCGATCACAAACTTTGAGACCACCGCCTTGCCGACGTGGGGATTCAGGGCACAGTCCTTGGTGTGTGGAGTCCCACAGGGCACAATCCTTTCCCCGATGCTTTTTCACATCTTTATGCATCCCCTTGCCCAGATTGTCCAGAGTTTTGGGCTGGGTTGTCATCAATATGCTGATGACACCCAGATTTATCTGCTGATGGACAGTGGAGTACAGGATCAGATTTAAGGTGCTGGTTTTGACCTTTAAAGTCCTCGTACCTACAGGACCGCCTCTCCTGGTATGCCCCACGGTGTACCTTAAGGTCCACAAAGAATAAAATTTTGGATATCCAGAGCCATAAGGTGGTTAGATTGGTCTCAACTAGGACCAGGGCCTTCTCAGTACTGGCCCCGACTTGGTGGAACACTCTCTCACAGGAGACCAGGACCCTGCAGGATTTGACATCTTTCCGCAGGGCCTGCAAGACGGAGCTGTTCCGCCTGGCCTTCAGCCTGGACTCACTCTAACTCCTGTTTTCCTCTCTTATGGTTTTGATTTGGGCCATTTTAAAATGAGGCTGCATTTTAAATTTTAAATTGTATTATAACCTGTATTTTAACTACAGGTAGGTAGCCGTGTTGGTCTGAGGTAGGCGAAACAAAATTTTAAAAATTCAAAAAGAAAGAAAAACAATCAGTTAAAATACAGTCGAAACATAATAAAAAAATTCCTTCCAGCAGCACCTTAGAGACCAACTAAGTTTTTATTTTGGTATGAGCTTTTGTGTGCATGCACACTTCTTCAGATACACTGGAATAGAAGTTCCCAGACGCTTATATATAAAGGTTGGGGAGGGGGGTATCACTCAGAGGGTGGTGGAAATGGATGATTGACTGACTGATAGCTGTTGACAACTGTAAATGACTGCAAATGATCTTTACAGGAAGAAGTAAGCGGTGAGATGGCTTACTTTTCACCGGCTTACCATCTCACCGCTTACTTTTTCCTGTAAAGAGCATTTGAAGTCATTTACAGTCGTCAACAGCTATCAGTCAGTCAATCACCCATTTCCACCACCCTTCTGAGTGATAAGCATATGTATATGTATATGTAAGCATCTGGGGACTTCTATTCCAATGTATCTGATGAAGTGTGCATGCACACGAAAGCTCATACCAAAATAAAACTTAGTTGGTCTCTAAGGTGCTACTGAAGGAATTTTTTTATTATGTTTCGACTGTATTTTAACTGATTGTTTTTCTTTCTTTTGCACCTTATTGTAATTTTACTGGTGTCTGCCGCCCTGAGCCCGGTTTTGACAGGGGTGGGCGGGGTATTAATGAAAAATATATTTATTTATTATTACTTATATGCAGAAGGTAATCTTGAAACCCTCATCTATTCTTTTGATTTATAGATATATTGTGTATAGATATTTTTGGTGGCAGGAGAAATAAAAGGGGTGTTTACTGGCATAACCAGGAAAGGCTCTGTTCCTAGCTGCAGGTCTTGCATGAGGAGGGAAGGGGGCACAGGGAAGAAGGGGCCGTACCAGAGCATCTCAAAGCAATGTAAGGATGAGTCTACTGTGGAAGGAGGTCCAGGCAGGACCCAAAGCGAGAGTGCTAAGGGTCAACTTCCTCCAACTCCACCAGCTGCCCCAAGGCAGGAGCCCCCTCTGAGCCCTGAGGGTGGAAAGCTTCCCTCCACCTTTGAAAGTGGACATGATCCGAGGGCAGTGATGGCGAACCTTTTAGAGACCGAGTCCCCAAACCTCAACGCAAAACCCACTTATTTATCACAAAGTGCCAATGTGGCAGTTCTACCTGTATATCTAATTTTTTCTGTTTGTTTCACGTTTCTTCTTTATGACTTCTGTTGTAATAAATAATCCTTCATAAACGTTATTGCATTACATTCTTCTTTAAATTATCTTTCCAATCTTTCCATTGATATGTAATGTTATGGTATAACTCAGTGCTTTCTTTCTATAAAAAAATATATATTTAGGGGGTACTCTCATATTGATGCCAGCTGCATCAATCTCGTACCCTAAAAAAATCGACTTTGGACACCCCAAAAACACACTTCTCCTTTTTAAGCTTAAGCCCCGCATCCTGCAATCTGATTAAAACAGCACGGACACGCTCAAGCAGGTCCTGAGCATTTTTCCCAGCGATAAGAACATCATCAAAATAGGGCAAGACCCCCGGAAGCCCTCGTAAGAGGCGCTCCATAAGCCCCTGAAAGATTCCCGGTGCCACACTGACCCCAAACTGGAGCCTTTTTACGCTAAATGCGCCCTTGTGGGTGACAATGGTCTGAGCCTCAGCAGAGTGCTCTGACACTGGCAGTTGTTGGTATGCCTGAGCCAAGTCAAGCTTTGCAAATACCGTGCCCCCAGATAACGTGGCCAACAACTGAGAAACTACTGGAATAGGGTATGAATTGCCCCGTAACGCTTTGTTAATTGTACACCTGTAATCTGTGCATATGCGCACTTCCCCGTTTGCCTTCAAGGGCGTGACAACCGGGGTCTCCCATCTGGCGGATTCAACAGGTTCTAATACCCCTTGGGCTACAATTTTATCTAATTCAGCATCAATTTTTGGCTTAAGGGCGAAAGGAACTCGCCTGGGCTTAAGCCGGATGGGAGCAATACTTGGATCAAGGGCAAAATCAAGAGGGGCCCCCTTGTAACACCCCAGGGATCCATCAAAAAGCATTGCAAACTCCTGGTACAAGACATCAAATTTTTCATTAGTCACTGTAACAGAATTAAGCCCCGAAATCCCCAGTCCCAATGCTGGAAACCAGTCCGTGCCCAACAGACTGGGACGGTTACCCTTAGCAATCACAAGCTTCAGTACGGCTGTCCTGGCTCTGAACTGTACCTTGACGGAGCACATTCCCAAAATTGAAATGCGGCCTGCCGTGTATGACTGCAGTGTGACTGGAAAAGTCTCCAATGAGGGAAACTTACCCCCCGGAAAGAAGGAGCGGGCAGTTCGGTCGGAGACCATGGAAAATCCTGACCCAGAGTCCACTTCCATGTCGCAGGGATGCCCTTCAATCTGGACCCGGATGGTTGTCTTCTCCTGTGCGGGGAAGGGTACGGTCTTCCCATTTATTACGGTGAGGTAGTTGCAGTCATCAACGAGGTGAGTGCTGGATGCAGATCTGCGGTGCGAAGATCTCGGGGACACTGCAGAATCAGAGGTGGCAGAATGACAGACCCTTGCAAGGTGGCCCAACTGGCCACATGCCCGGCACATGACGTCACAGAAACGGCAATTTTTCCCGTCGTGGTTTCCCCCACAGCCGGCACAAGCGGGGCGATGGTTTTTGGATGCAGTGGTACTATGGCGGACCAACTCAACCCCTCGCACGGGGCTCTGGTCTGGACTGGCTACAGGGTCTCCCGTGAAATGGGTGGTGTTCAACAGTGCTTTCGCTGGCTTGAGTACGTCGGCGGACTCTTCCTTCTCTGTGGCTTCCGTGGCAATGGCTTCCTGCAGAGCGGAGGCAAGGGTGACCCCTTCTTTCGCGATGATGCGGCGGCGGGCCTTGCTGCTACTGAGGCCACAGGCAAAACGGTCTCTCAGGCTTTCCTCGAAGTTGGAGAACCCACAATGCTGTGCAAGCTTCCGGAGCTCAGCTAGAAACGTTGCCGCAGGCTCCCCTGCTTGCTGCTGCCGTTTGTAGAAATCGACCCGCCTGGACATCTTGGTTGCGGTCGGAGCCAAATGACTAGTCATTTTGGCTATGATGTCTCTCAAAGAGGCATCCTGTAGTTTAACTGGTGCCAGCAGTGCCTTTGCTAGCTCGAAGGTCTCTGGGCCACAACAACTGAGAAATGTGGCCCTCTTCTTGGCGGCGTCTGTAATACCCCTTGCTGTTGCATAGAACTCGAACCGCTCTGTAGTGTTCTCTTTTAGGAATTTAATGTAGGAAATCAGGAAAACTTAACCAAGTGGTGGTTGAGAAGGAGGTCTAGAACCAAGGGTTCTTCGGACAGACTTTTTCTGCCTGGGTTGAGGGATTCTGATTTCTGAGAATTAAATTCCTTGCTAAATTCCATTTCTCTTGGTGCTGGAATCACGTTTCCAAGCTGGGTTCAAAAAACCAGGCATCTGTGCCTGTTTGTCTTCCAGTTGCCATTTGTTTCCTGCCTGGTTGTAAAACATTTGGTGTCTTTGACCAAAAGGGCATTCTGCATTCCTCTCTGGCAAACATCCTCCCAAAGTGCCTTTGATGTAGATCTACTATCTTTCACAGGTTTCTGTGTGTGTTTACTGCTTTTACAATTTCCTGCTTCTGCTCCTGTTCACATGCTTTGTAGTGTTAATCAGGGGAATGTGAGAAGGGGGTAGGATTTCAGGATAGTCGCTGTTAATTATTCACTGTACTAGAATCTTATTGGAGCATTTGAATCTTGGTGTCACCTTAATTATAATAAAAATGGCCTGGAGAGGAAGGAAGGAGATTCATTCTTTTCCTTCTCTCTCTCAGGCTACTTGCTGGTCAAGAGCTCTGTTCCTTTGTCTTATTTCAATGTGGTATTGCCACATTTTTCCTAAAAAGTATGTTAAAGGAACAACTTATGGCATAATTCAAAAAAAAAACCTAAAATAGGAAAAAGTTTTTCATTTATTTATTTATTTATTTTGTTTTAATTAAAGTTGAATAATAAAAGTTTTAACTGAGATAAGCGAAAGAGTAAATAATAGTATCATTGACTAACATACAGCTACAATCCTATACGCTCTGCATAATCCTCCCATTTGTGTGGAGAGCTGAGCTGGAAGGGTTCCAACACTCTGCCGGCCTCCATTCCGCGGCTGGTCAGGCTGACTGATGCTGGTCGGTGAGGGCTTGAGCGTGAACAGCAGTTTTCGTTACTCAACCCTCGAACTCGGAACCTGGGCCAAGGGAATGTCTCCTTGCAGCCTCACAATTCCGATCCCACCTTCGTCGCCAGTTGTTATGTCGTGAGTGTGATTTCAGCTCTTCGTGAAGTCAGCTCAGAATAGTGATTCAGCATACTAGCAAGGAACTGCTAGGAGTCAAGTATAACAAGAACAGTCTTCTTTATTGCAGTAGGAATCTTGACTGAACTGGAGGGAAAGGGTGAGCTCCTTTTATACTCTCAGGAGCAGGGCTTGGGGAAAGGATACATTTAGATTTTGGCGGGACCCTATCAGAGTGAGGATCCAAATTGTGCTAACAAGTTAACCAATAGCAACTGTCATCGCACCCATTTGAATTGCCCTGGAGCGGGAAAGGTACCGGTAGTTACAGGACTAGCAGAGAAACTCATGAACACAGATTAAACCAATACATAACAGGGGGGACCCAGAGGGGCCATTTAAGAGACTCTATAGGGGACTCAGCCAAAGTGGGGCCTTCAGGGGAGTCTGAGGGGGGACTCTGAGGGGCCATTTAAGAGACTCAGCCAAAGTGGGGCCTATAGGGGGCTCTGAGGGGGGACTTTGAGGGGCCATTTAAGAGACTCAGCCAAAGTGGGGCCTATAGGGGAGTCTGAGGGGGGACTCTGAGGGGCCATTTAAGAGACTACGCCAAAGTGGGGCCTATAGGGGAGTCTGAAGAGGGACTCTGAGGGGCCATTTGGCAGACACTTGGGGAGGCAAAGCAAGTCAGGGGGGAGATGTCCAGCCAGGACCCTCCTCCCTTGGGAAAAGGGGTGCACTGGAGAGCAGTCCATCCTGTGAGCTGCCTGTCCTGCAGTCTGAGGCGGGACAGATCCTGCCCAGCCATAGATCCACCACTCAGGAGGATGAGGACAGAGAATTTGGGTGCAACTTGCGCTATGAATGCTCCCCTGAGATTTCCTGTAACAGGAATAGCAGCTCCGCTGGGGCACCTCCTTGCATAACAAAATGAGTAACAGAATGAATTTCAACAGGGACAAATGTCAGGCCCTGCACTTAGGCAAGACTAGCAGGACATGTGAAAAGGATCCAGGGGTCTTGGTGGACCACTAGCTTAACACAGGGTGAGGCAGCCACAAAAAAAGATAACTCTATTGTAGGCTGTAGGGTCTGACTCCAACCAAGGGCTTCAAGTTGCAAGAAAGGAGATTCTGACTAAGCATTTGGAAACCCTCTCGGACAGCAAGAGCTGCTTGGCAGGGGAACAGACTCAGCAGAGGTTGGGGGGCCCCCTGTCCTGGATGCTTGAGCTGACATGCCTGCCTTGCAGGGGGTTGGTCTAGATGACCCTTCAGGCCCTTCCAGTTCTCAGATTCTGTGATGCTATGGCTCTTCAAAGGGGCAGTGGGGAGAAGGGGGAAAATATATACACATATATAATGACAAGGGAGAAGACCATTGAGGGTCATCCTAAGTCGCTGGCCCAAGCCCCAAAGGCGCATCCCAACTTCGGTCTTCTCTGCAGGGCTGTTGTAACGGGGACACCCTACGTCACAGCCCTGCCTCCCCCACGTGGGGAAATGGGTGGGGAAATGACGGAATCCCCCTCCCCCCCTCTCCTGGCAAAGGAATGAAAGATAGGAAGGGGGAGGACTTTTGGGGAGGTGGGGGGGGGTCTCTTTCCCTGCCGCCTCCGGGGATCGAACCTGGGAGATTATCAGGGAAGAAACAGGATACTCAGAAATTGTTTGGAAGGAGGAGAATTTGTGTCTTCTGGGAGGGAGGGGGGCGTCACTCATTCCTCCCCCCAAGGGTCAGTGAGCTCCGCTTCCTAGAGAGGCAGGGAGGTTGGGAGGGGGAGGGGCCAAGGTGGGAGGGGGAGGGGCCGCCATTCACATTCCCGGAAGAGGAGCAGGTCGGCAGAGGAGGAGGAAAAAGGAGGGAAAAGGTATATCTATCTATATATATACGGTATTGTGGGGGGCGGGAGAGAGATAAAGACGCGCTTTTGCTCCCCCTGAGTCTGCAAACAGGGCAGCTGGGAAGGGAGGGCAGGATTTGGGGGGGGGGTGAAAGGAGAGTAGGAGAGTCCTCCCCTCCCCCTTCTTTCTGTGGGTCAGTCGAGCGGGGGAGGGGCTGATTCAGGCCCAGAGGGAAAGGAAATGGGAAGAGAAGAGCGAGCGGGGGGGGGGCAGGGAGGAAAGGGGGCAGAACCCCCCCCCCCGGAACAACTCCCTTCCTGGGCGCTCTCTGCACAGGCCCCGATCCGTGCAATCCAGCTTTAAATCGGGGACCCTCCATTCGCAGGGTTTGCATTGCCCCCTCCGCTTGGGAGTCTAGAGATGCTCAGCTGCCCTGCCCCCCCCGGGCGCTTTTTCAGAAATGGAAATGGGAGTCCCCCCCCCTTAAGGGCTGAGACTTGAACCGAGGCCCCAATTCCGCGTCTCTCTGCCAGTTCCGGATTCCCCTTGGCAGGAATCCCTGGGGCGCCGCGATCCTGGCTCCCCTTTGGATGGAGTATCAGAGAGAGGGAGTCCATGGAAGGGTTAAAGGGGGAGAGAGAGGCCTGGATAGAGACCTCCCCCCCCCCGGTCTCCCTCCTCTCCCCAGGGGGGCCTCTGGGCAGATATACCCTGCCAGATGGGCGGGGTATAAATAATAAATAATTATTATTATAAAGGGGAGACTGGGGGCAGAGGGAGGAGGGCAGAGGGAGGGAGGGAGGGAAGCATCCCTGGGGGAGAAATCAAAGCCAGCATTGGCAGGAGGTGGAGAAAGAGAGAGAGAGAGACAGACAGACAGACAGACAGACAGACAGACAGACAGACAGACAGACAGACTTGGGGGCTGCCTGCCTTGACTTCTCCCTCCTGCCCAGAAATCTCCTTTGAGTAGACCAGGGAGAGATCCCTGAACAGGAGGCCTGATCCACCCACCCTCTCCTCCCTTGAAGCTCAGTCCTTGCCCTGCCATAAGTCTCAGGTCAGCTCCTGCATGGGGCGCTGGGGGCTGTTATAGGGAGTCCAACCATGGGGGGAAAGGGGAAAGGGAGGAAGCCCCCTTTATGATTTCCGCCCTTTGAGGCTTCTGTCTTGGCAACTACAGTCTCACCCACATGCCTGTGTTTCTCTAGAGAAGCATCTAAAGGATTCCTTCTCCCCATTCCACCAGGTTTCCATTACTGCCACTATTTCATATCTCTTAAATCTGGGATTTAAGGGATTGGGAAGATTGTTATGGAAATGGGTGGGATTCCCCCCCCCCCAACAGCCTGTGTATTTATCATTACAATTGTTATTGTTATTTATTTAATTGAATCCCTCCCCAAACATAAATACATATCCACTTGTTGATTTGTAGTCAGTGGTACATCCGGCCCAATCTGCATCAATATCCCCAAACTTTCAGGATTACTAACAGCTGGCAACCTCCATTTACAATTCATTGTGCCTTTCAAATACCGTACCCCCCTTTTCACACCCGCACAGTCCTGTTCAGGGGGCGCATATACCTTCCTACTAAGAATTCCCACAGCATTAACTAAGTCAGGTTTCCAAGTTGTCGTTTAGTCGTTTAGTCGTGTCCGACTCTTCGTGACCCCATGGACCATAGCACGCCAGGCACTCCTGTCTTGCACTGCCTCCCGCAGTTTGGTCAAACTCATGTTCGTAGCTTCGAGAACACTGTCCAACCATCTTGTCCTCTGTCGTCCCCTTCTCCTAGTGCCCTCCATCTTTCCCAACATCAGGGTCTTTTCCAAGGATTCTTCTCTTCTCATGAGGTGGCCAAAGTATTGGAGCCTCAGCTTCACGATCTGTCCTTCCAGTGAGCACTCAGGGCTGATTTCCTTAAGAATGGATAGGTTTGATCTTCTTGCAGTCCATGGGACTCTCAAGAGTCTCCTCCAGCACCATAATTCAAAAGCATCAATTCTTTGGCGATCAGCCTTCTTTATGGTCCAGCTCTCACTTCCATACATCACTACTGGGAAAACCATAGCTTTAACTATACGGACCTTTGTCGGCAAGGTGATGTCTCTGCTTTTTAAGATGCTGTCTAGGTTTGTCATTGCTTTTCTCCCAAGAAGCAGGCGTCTTTTAATTTCGTGACTGCTGTCACCATCTGCAGTGATCAAGGAGCCCAAGAAAGTAAAATCTCTCACTGCCTCCATTTCTTCCCCTTCTATTTGCCAGGAGGTGATGGGACCAGTGGCCATGATCTTGGTTTTTTTGATGTTGAGCTTCAGACCATATTTTGCACTCTCCTCTTTCACCCTCATTAAAAGGTTCTTTAATTCCTCCTCGCTTTCTGCCATCAAGGTTGTGTCATCTGCATATCTGAGGTTGTTGATATTTCTTCCGGCAATCTTAATTCCGGCTTGGGATTCATCTAGTCCAGCCTTTCGCATGATGAATTCTGCATATAAGTTAAATAAGCAAGGAGACAATATACAACCTTGTCGTACTCCTTTCCCAATTTTGAACCAATCAGTTGTTCCATATCCAGTTCTAACTGTAGCTTCCTGTCCCACATAGAGATTTCTCAGGAGACAGATGAGGTGATCAGGCACTCCCATTTCTTTAAGAACTTGCCATAGTTTGCTATGGTCGACACAGTCAAAGGCTTTTGCATAGTCAATGAAGCAGAAGTAGACGTTTTTCTGGAACTCTCTAGCTTTCTCCATAATCCAGCGCATGTTTGCTATTTGGTCTCTGGTTCCTCTGCCCCTTCGAAATCCAGCTTGCACTTCTGGGAGTTCTCGGTCCACATACTGCCTAAGCCTGCCTTGTAGAATTTTAAGCATAACCTTGCTAGCGTGTGAAATGAGCGCAATTGTGCGGTAGTTGGAGCATTCTTTGGCACTGCCCTTCTTTGGGATTGGGATGTAGACTGATCTTCTCCAATCCTCTGGCCATTGCTGAGTTTTCCAAACTTGCTGGCATATTGGGTGTAGCACCTCAACAGCATCATCTTTTAAAATTTTAAACAGTTCAGCTGGAATATCATCACTTCCACTGGCCTTGTTATTAGCAGTGCTTTCTAAGGCCCATTTGACTTCACTCTCCAAGATGTCTGGCTTCCAAGTGGTACCAAGATACAAAAGTCTACCAATTGCTGACCTGGATTCTATGTTGTCAGGTAATGGTTTCAAATCCTGCTGATTCTTTAAGAAGTCAGTAGCCATGGGCGTTGCAACTGGGTGTGCATCTTGCATTTGCAAATTCTGGATCAGGTAATGAATCCTTTGCTGTTGATTTAGAAGAAATGACCCATCTTATTCTCTTTCAACTTGGATTCCGAGGTAGTACTGGATCTTTCCCAGTTCCTTGACCTCAACCTCTTTGCTTAGGTGTTTCACAACCTGTGCATAGTCTCTTTCATTTGCTGTGGCAAAAATCGAGTCATCAGCAAAAGCTAAAACGTATGAGAAATATATGCTCCATTCCTTGACTTGCTGTACAGGCCCTTGTCGGCATGGCCTTGCTTGTACCCAAGCTGCATCAACATTTTGTGCAGTTTCTGATTCCAGGCTCTAGCATAAAGTCCAGAAAGTCCCTTTTGCAGTTTGCTCACTAAATACTACTACTAATAATTTATTATTTATACCCCACCCGGCATTCCACAGGGTGGGTGCCACTACCGAGAAGGCCCTCTGCCTGCTTCCCTGTAAGTTGGCTTCTCATAGCAAGGGAACCGCCGGAAGGCCCTCGGCGCTGGACCTCAGTGTCCGGGTAGAATGATGGGGGTGGAAACGCTCCTTCAGGTATACTGGTCCGAGGCCGTTTAGGGCTTTAAAGGTCAGCACCAACACTTTGAATTGTGCTCGGAAACGTACTGGGAGCCAATGTAGGTCTTTCAAGACCAGTGTTATGTGGTCTCATCGGCCGCTCCCAGTCACCAGTCTAGCTGCCGCATTCTGGGTTAGTTGTAGTTTCCGGGTCACCTTCAAAGGTAGCCCCACAGGACTTCCGGGCCAGCGCCGATCGGCGGGGTTTCGTCTCGTCTCCGAGGCGACCCGTCTCTGCTAGGAGTGGGGAGGGCAGCGAGAGCGACGCTGTGCCCCTTAGAACCCCGGGAAGAGCGTCCCAGGGGTGAATTTGTTCAGCGGAGCCCCAATCCGGACTCCCCAACTCTCTGGCAAGCTCTAATAAGAGCCCCGGAGCGAGGAGGGTAGAAGTCACGGGGGCCATTTTGAACAACAGCGTTACCCTAGCGGAGAGAAGCTCCGAGCCGGAGGCGGAGAGCGCTGGATTCTTCCGAAAGAACGATTTGTAAATAAGACTGTAAGTAAGCCTCAAAAGATTGGATTAGAAATAATTTGGACTTGGGAGAGAGGGGGGGGAAACGGAAGCCACCCCCCCCCCACTGGCAATTTTAGAAACAGTAAATAAATACCCGAAGCCGCGAACAGAAGATTTTGATTTAAAAGGTTTCCTCAAAGACGTTAAAAAAGTTCTCCCCTGGATGCAGGGTAAAAGGGGAGAAGGACAGTGGTTATAAATGCCCTGCAGAAAGATAAACAGCTGCCTTGGACACAGAATTGACCTGCGCCTCCATGGACAGCTGTGAGTCCAAAACGACTCCCAGGCTGGGCACCTGGTCCTTCAGGGGCACACTTACCCCATTCAGGACCAGGGAGTCCTCCACACCTGCTCGCCTCCTGTCCCCCACAAACAGTACTTCTGTCTTGTCAGGATTCAGTCTCAATCTGTTAGCCGCCATCCGTCCTCCAACCGCCTCCAGGCACTCACAAACGACCTTCACCGCCTTCACTGGTTCTAATTTGAAAGAGAGGTAGAGCTGGGTATCATCCGCATACTGATGAACACCCAGCCCAAACCCCCTGATGATCTCTCCCAGCGGCTGCATGCAGATGTTAAAAAGCATGGGGGAGAGGACAGAACCCTGAGGCACCCCACAAGTGAGAGCCCCGGGGTCTGAACACTCATCCCCCCACCACCACTTTCTGAACACGGCCCAGGAGGAAGGAGCGGAACCACTGTATGACAGTGCCCCCAGCTCCCAGCCCCTCTAGACGGTCCAGAAGGATGTTATGGTCGATGGTGTCAACATCTCCTTCTGTGTGGCCTTCCTCCAGAGAGAGGCTTCTGCAGTTGGCATCTCCTCCCATGTAGAAGGTTTTTGAGAACAGAATTTGTGTGGCAGCGACAGTGAGAGCCCCCATTAGCTAAAGTGGTACCTCAGATTGAGAATGATTTCAGGTTAAGAATGGACCTCCAGAACGAATTAAGTTCGTAACCTGAGGTATCACTGTAGCTTCCAAGACTTCTCTTGCTTCCAGAAGCACTATCAAATGTTGCTTCCAGTGCACAAAATTGTATTCATTTAACTTAGGACCCTGATGAATAGTGGGCAGGTTCATGGACATAGAGCAGCTCCCTTTCCTATGAGAAACCACTTTTTTATAAAAAGTAAACTCCACAGCGTATTCTAAGAAAATGCTACTTCATTAACGCTGATTAAGGGTTATGAGAGGCTGATGATGCATTACAATTATTTAACATTATTTCATCTGCCTTTCTTAAAAATTTGGAACATATGGAGGGCAGGAGAGAATGTATGAGATGTCAAAATAAAAGCAGGTCTTGATTGATGTGTGTAATATTCCTTTGTTTTCTTCCTAGAAAACAAATAGGATTTCCTCCCCCCTTCACCCTCCAACGAAGACAATGGAGAAGGCCGCCAGAAATCTGGGGAGGCATTTCAATGCAAATAATGAAGAAGCCGTTAAAAAACCATTTAAATGCATGGAGTGCGGAAAGAGGTTCAGGCAGAGTGGAACACTAAGAAGACATCAACGGACTCACACGGGGGAGAAACCATTTGAATGTATGGAGTGTGGAAAGAGCTTCACTGCCAGTGGAAATCTTAGAATTCATCAACGGACTCACACAGGAGAGAAACCATTTAAATGTATGGAGTGTGGAAAGAGCTTCAGTCAGAGTGGAGCACTAAGAATTCATCAACAGACTCACACAGGGAAGAAACCATTTAAATGTATGGAGTGTGGAAAGAGCTTCAGTCAGACTGGACACCTTAGAATTCATCAACAGACTCACACAGGGGAGAAACCATTTAAATGTCTTGAGTGTGGAAAGAGCTTCAGTCGGAGTGGAACACTAAGAATTCATGAACGGACGCACACGGGGGAGAAACCATTTAAATGCATGGAGTGTGGAAAGAGCTTCAGTCAGAGTGAAAAACTAAGAATTCATAAACGGACACACACGGGGGAGAAACCATTTGAATGTATGGAGTGTGGAAAGAGCTTCACTAAGAGTGGAACACTAAGAATTCATCAACGGACGCACACGGGGGAGAAACCATTTGAATGTATGGAGTGTGGAAAGAGCTTCACTGAGAGTGGAAATCTTAGAATTCATCAACGGACTCACACAGGAGAGAAACCATTTAAATGTATTGAGTGTGGAAAGAGCTTCAGTCAGAGTGGAGACCTTAAAATTCATCAACGGACTCACACAGGAGAGAAACCATTTAAATGCATAGAGTGTGGAAAGAGCTTCAGTCAGACTGGACACCTTAGAATTCATCAACAGACTCACACAGGGGAGAAACCATTTAAATGTCTTGAGTGTGGAAAGAGCTTCAGTCAGACTGGACACCTTAGAATTCATCAACAGACTCACACAGGAGAGAAACCATTTAAATGTATGGAGTATGGAAAGAGCTTCAGTCAGAGTGGACGTCTTACAAAACATCAACAAATTCATACTGGGGAGAAACCATGTAAGTCCTAGGGAAGTGGATTGAGGTTCAGTTGTGGTGGAAGTCTTACAAACCACCTAAAGACTCTGAGGCGTAAGAGCTGTAAGAGTGGAAACTCTACAAGCCATGAATTAACTCAAAGAAGGGAAATGGTTTAAATAGAAGGATTGTGGATTCTGCTTTGGTTATTATGGAACGGTTTTTAAAATGTAGAACCTATTTGTCTCCTAATTGACACTTTCCTTCACATCAGTGACAGGAAATCCATCTTAAAGGCATGCAGCGTATGTGAGCTTCTCTTGTTTGTATGTAACAATGTGTAGACATGTTTTTAAAGTAATGAGGGTAACATTTCAAAATAGTAAGCATAATATAATATTTCATGTACTGTTCGATAGGGAGGGGGAGTGTGTGAGTCTGGAGTGTTGCTTCTGAATGAGGACGGACTGAGGGTGAGCTGGTTTTGGTGTTTGGGGGAGGGAGGTGGAAATGTTTGTATTTGGGAATGGAGAGTTTCAGAAAGTGGAGCTGAGATTGGAGGTGTTGCTTTGGAAGCAGAGTTAGATAAATATTATAGGAACAGCAGCATCACTCCCACTGTTATCATTCCAATGATGCAACCATGAAGACACAGATATATTGTGTATAGATATATTTGGGGGCAGGAGAAATAAAAGGGGTGTTTAGTGGCATAACGAGGAAAGGCTCTGTTCCTAGTTGCACGTCTTGCAAGAGGAGGGAAGGGGGCACAGGGAAGAAGGGGCCGTACCAGAGCATCTCAAAGGTTCAGGCAGGTCCCAAAGCGAGAGTGCTAAGGGTCAACTTCCTCCAACTCCACCAGCTGCCCCAAGGCAGGAGCCCCCTCTGGGCCCTGAGGGTGGAAAGCCTCCCTCCCCCTTTGCAACTGGACATGATCCGAGGGCAGTGATGGCGAACCTTTTAGAGACCGAGTCCCCAAACTTCAACGCAAAACCCACTTATTAATCACAAAGTGCCAATGTGGCGGTTCTACTTGTATATCTAATTTTTTCTGTTTGTTTCAAGTTTATTCTTCATGGCTACTGTTGTAATAAATAATCCTTCATAAATGGTATTGCATTATATTCTTCATTAAATTATCTTTCCACTGAGATGTTATGTTATGGTATAACTCAGTTATATGTTACAAAATGAAGGAGATTGTATGAAGGAATGAATTTGTTTGAATGAATTTCTAAGCAGGATAGGTTTTCTGAATACAAACTGCTTCTCTTCGGGCAGGCCTGGGTGGCTAGCATACAATGTTTCCCATTCTAATTGGTTTACTAGGTAACGAGGTTTCGATCTGCAGTCAGTCCCTTCTCCTCCTGCCAAAATCCTTGAGCTGGCTCTGCAGAACCAATGCATTCTCCTGGTTGGCTAGAACGGAGCTTTCTTCAAAGACGAGCTTCATTCACAACTGCAAACCCATGGGATCGCTTATCGGGGTTTGAGGAGGGAAAACCAATCTTTCTTCAGGAGGGGGTCTGGTCTGGTGTGTTGCTGGGGTAGCATAATATTGGAGCGGTCGGGCTCCCTTGAGGGCATCAGTCCAGCTCCTATCGGGTGCAAGTGAGACCTTGTTCATGTGCCCCCCCCCCGTCCTGTCCCTATCAATGGGGAGGAATGAGTTTCAAAAAGGGATTCTTCCTCTACCCCCCCCTTCCAGAAAACATCATTTCCCTTACCTCCAAACAAGCTCTATAATTCCATTTCTTTCCTGAAAAGGTCTCAGGATCCATCCCCGGCAGTGGCTTGGAAAAGACCCCCCATCTCTGAAAAGACTCCTCCTTGGAGCATGAAGCTCACACAGGCTGACACTCCCGCCCCTCTGGAGGAACCCCTCTCCTGCCCCCATTTCAACTCTCCGCTATGGGGTGCAGACCCCTGCAGAAATTGCACCAGGACCCCGCAATGCAAGTCTTCCACATATCTCCTCCAGCGACTCCCCCAGTAAATAGGCGGGGGTATGCTCTAGGTCCATAGCTCTATGGGCACACAAAGTGTTTCCAGGCTGGAGGGAGGAGAGGTTTTGGGCAGGGGAGGAGGGGCGACAGTGGACAACCCCCCCCCCTTTATATTGCAGAAAAGGAAATTGGAGTGATATCAGCAAGGGAGGCGGAGGGCAAGAGAGGACACAGAGGTAAAGAGGCCAAGTGGGGGAAGGGAAAGGGGCAGAGACTCCTGTCCTGGGACCCCTCAACAGGGGCCCAGATCCATGCAAGACACCTGCAGGGTTTGCCTTGCAAGATCTCCTTGGCAGCAGCATCACTCAACTCCCGTTTCTCTTTCCTGGGGGGCCAAGAGATGCTCAGCTGCCCTGCCCTGCCCCTCCTTGGATGCCTTTGCAGGAAGAGAAATGGGGTGCCTGCCAAGGGGGTTCCCACAAGGGTCCCCATCCCCAGGCAGGACTGGGTTTGAGCCAAGCCCCCCAATCCGCTGTCCCTCGCGACACGTCACCCGCTTTCCCCTGGCAGGAATCCTGGGGGCAGATGGCAAATCAACTCCTCTTTCTTGGGTCCTCCCTCCATTTCCTCCAGAGAGTGAAAGAGGACAGATGTGGAAACTGGAAAGGGGGGAGAAAGATGTTCTGACCCAACAAGGATCTCTGAGCTCAGAATTGCACGGCTGAGCAGCTTTTGCAATGAACAGGGGGATCTGCTTGGCCTAAAGAGGCCAGAATAATACCTTGTTGGAGATCCCTGGGCTAGAGGACCCTCCAGTCCCTTCCAACACTTCGGATTATCCTAGGATCTTTTCTCTGTGCTGGGAAAATGGGGAGACTGGCTCAATGGCAGAAGGGCAGATGGGGCTTGCAAGCTGAGATTCTCTGCACACAGAGACAGACTCTCTTTTTTTTGTTTCTTTGTTGACGTGTGTTAGCAGAGAATCCGGAGGTCTGTCAGGGACACCGAACTCGCCAGCCCAGAACACAGCTTTGCATTCGGTTTGCATTTGCTGGCATAGATGCAAATGCAGACACACTTTCAGAGCAGAGAAACAAAGTCCCGGCCGGCCGTCTCCTGGCAGGGCTCAGTCTCAGGTGTGGAGAATCAGGAGGGTTTTCTGGGCCCAGGTGACCCAGTGCATGTGGTGGATCAGGCCTCTGCCCTGCCTGTAATCTAGTGACTGGATGAGATTCAAAGGAAGCAGGGACCCCAAACAGGACCCCGGAGTCTCTCCCCCCACCTGCCATTCCCTGCTCCCTGGAACGGGCATTCAGATCCAGAATACGCTGATGGTCATCCCTGCTCTTTGTTAATCTCCCCCATTGGAGGTTTTTAAGCAGAGCTGGGATGGTCATCTGGCAAGGATGCTTCAGCTGAGAGTCCTGCATCGCAAAGGGTTGGTCTAGATGACCCTTGGGGATCCCTCCCAACTCTACATTTCAAATATTCTTTGAGAATTCTGGAGCTGGAAGGGACCGAAGGGTCATCTTCCTCCAAGGAAGGAGAGAGAGAAGAGTTTGGATTTGATATCCCGCTTTATCACTCCCCTTCAGGAGTCTCAAAGCGGCTAACATTCTCCTTTCCCTTCCTCCCCCACCACAAACACCCTGTGAGGTGAGTGGGCCTGAGAGACTTAAAAAAAGTGTGACTATCCCAATGTCACCCAGCAGCTGCATGTGGAGGAGCGGAGACGCGAACCCGGTTCCCCAGATTACGAGTCTACCGCTCTTAACCACTACACCACACTGCCTCTCTTGTCAACGGCTCATCCATCAAACCATGAGGGTCAACTGGAGGCAAATACTTGCGGAAACTATTCCCTAAAGCTTCCTTAGCCCCCATTCAGTCGATGGGAACACACAGAAACGCATCCAGCTTCTGCTGGGAGGAGCAAATTGCAGTGTCTGAAGGAGGAACAATTGCCAAGCACAAGACGGAAAATTAATTCCTCTGCCCACTTCTCCATGAATTCCTTCCCTCCTCTCTCATGAATGGGCTGCTTTGCATTTCTCAGAGGGAGAGAAATAGCAGACCCTCTGTCTGGACTCATGTTCAGCTTGTGGTCCACCAAGACCCCTCTATCTTTTTCACATGTACAGTGGAACCTCGGTTTATGAACACCTCGGTTTATGAATTTTCGGTTTATGAACACTGCGGACCCATCTGGAACGGATTAATTCACTTTCCATTACTTTTAATGGGAAAGTTCGCTTCAGTTTATGAACGCTTCAGTTTATGAACAGACTTCCGGAACCAATTACACCCATGTTTCAGTTTATGAACGCTTCAGTTTAAGTACTTCACGGACCCATCTGGAACGGATTAATCCACGTTCAATTACTTTCAATGGGAAAGTTTGCTTCAGTTTATGAACGCTTCAGTTTATGAACAGACTTCCGGAACCAATTGTGTTCATAAACCGAGGTACCACTGTACTGCTAGTGAGCCAGGTGTCCTCCATCCTATATTTGTGCATCCTATTCGTCCTGCCTAAGTGCAGAACTTGACATTGATCCCTATGGAAATCCGTTCTGTTCGTTTGGGCCCAGTTCTCCAACCTGTTAAGGTCATCTTGAATCCCAAATCCATCGTCTGTGGCATTAGCTACCCTTCCCAATGTGGTGTCAACTACAAACGGGATGAGCATCCCCTCAGGTCCTTCTTCCAAGACGTTGAACAACAACAGGCCCAGGACAGCACCCTAAGGCACCCCACTGGTCACTCTTTTCCAGGAGGACGAGGCAACAGTGATGAGCATGATTTGAGTTCCATCCTCCATATAAAGGTAAAGGTAAAGGGTCCCCTGACCGTGAAGTCCAGGCGCAGACAACTCTGGGGTTCTGGTTCTCCATCTCAGCCGATAAACCCCTGACAGGGGGCACCCAACCTCCTTTCAACGGTCACATTGAGAAGTCAACAAGGAGGCTGAGCTGGATAAATAGCCCCACCCCACCCCCACCCCATGGCTGCATCACTGGCAGAACAGCCAGCCCCCTCCTCATTCTTTCCTCCAACCCAGCATCTTCCAGGGGTCTTTGTCAAGCTCCCAGCCCTCCTCCCAACCCGGCGGCTCCAGGTGCCTCAGCCTCTGAGAGCTCAGCGATGGCCCTCCGAGGGGTCAAAGAGGGGAGCCCAAGGACCCTAGAGACAGCCCAGCCCAAAAGACGCCAAGGAGGCACGTCTAGTCCTGCCCAACCTGATGCCCATTCCGGGAAACCCACAAGTGGCGGGATTCCAGCTCAAGAGCATCTCTCCCCCAGTAACAGGGATTCGGACGCATCGGGGCCTCAGACCAAGGAGGCAGAGCCGAGCCGTGGATAGACTTCTCCTCCTCCATGCATTTCCCTTCCGGTAACCCGCTTTTAAAGCCGTCCAAGGTGGCGGACATCGCTGCCTCCGGTGGCAGGGAGTTCCACAGATCAACTAGGAAGGACTTGATCTTGCAGGCTTCTGCTTCCTCCTTGGGCGCCTGCCTTCAGAGGGAGGGAGGGAGGGAGGAGCACTCCCCTCTGTGCTTTGAACTCTTGCCATGCATGCTGGCCTGGAAAGTCCCCGGCTGGGGCACAGAGTCTGCCCTGTACAGCAACACCACCTGCTGCCCTGCTTTCCTCTGAGGCAGAGAGAGGAAGAACTTCCACAGAGAGAGGAGCCTCATGAAACTGAATGCAGTCGTGGCAGGAAGCTTGCAAAAGGCCAAGGACCCCCCACCCCCACCCCCAGCAGATGCAGGAAGCTGAAGTGGCCTCAGTTGCCATGGAGACAGGAGGCAGAGGCAACTAGCAGCGCAGGGAGGGAGGGGGGGAAGCTGGGAGGGAGGGAGGAAGCAGCCGCCTCATGGAAGGAAACTCCCCACGTGGAGAAGAGGAGGCTGAGAGCAGAC
The DNA here is from genome assembly GCF_965207765.1 of Zootoca vivipara. Classification (NCBI taxonomy): domain Eukaryota; kingdom Metazoa; phylum Chordata; class Lepidosauria; order Squamata; family Lacertidae; genus Zootoca; species Zootoca vivipara. The sequence goes on from NC_142584.1 coordinate 122,054,475, forward strand.
GGGACAGCCATCTTCCAATATCTGAAGGGCTGTCCCATGGAGGATGGAGCCAGCTATTTCCCCCCTGCTCTGAGGGCAGGGCAGAATTCGAACCCGTGGCTTCCAGTGACAAGAAAGGAGATTCCGTCTCAACTTCCTGACTGTGGGAGCCCTTCTACCATGTAAAGGAAGGTGGTGGGCTCTCCTCCCTTGGAGATTTCCGAGAAGAGGTTGGATGGCCACCTGCCATGGATGCCCGAGTGCTGATTTCTGCCTTGTGGGGGGCTGGACTGGATGACCTTTGGGGGCCCCTTCCAGCTCTACAGTTCTCTGAAGGCATTATTAAGGAGGGGGTTACATTGTTAATGAGGCCTGAGGTTGTAACCTGTGACCTCTCCTAGACACCCAGACCAGGACCTGCCTACAGCCAGGACACCTGCTGGCCCAGGTAAGTGTGCCCCAGTTGGTGGGACAGCTCCATTAAGCCTGTCTTCCCGTCCCCTCTGGGGACAGTCCTCAGGAGAGACACTTCAGGGTCTTGTCCCTCTGGAGGTGGAAGGAGGGTCGGCTAACTTTCCGGTCTAATGGGGGTGGAGTTATGATAGCCATGTTCAAATATATGAAAGGATGTCATATGGAGGAGGGAGAAAGGTTGTTTTCTGCTGCTCCAGAGAAGCGGACACGGAGCAATGGATTCAAACTACAAGAAAGAAGATTCCACCTCAACATTAGGAAGAACTTCCTGACAGTAAGAGCTGTTCGACTGTGGAATTTGCTGCCAAGGAGTGTGGTGGAGTCTCCTTCTTTGGAGGTCTTTAAGTAGAGGCTTGACAGGCATATGTCAAGAATGCTTTGATGGTGTTTCCTGCTTGGCAGGGGGTTGGACTGGGGGGCCCTTGTGGTCTCTTCCAACTCTATGATTCTATGAGTTTTAACTTGGAGGAGTGTCGTTGTGGGTGCTACTCTTACAGGGGGATATTCAAGCCATACTCATTTCTGGCAAGGAAATGAGAACTTTGGCTTCCCTCCCTTCTCCTGCTTGCCTGGATTTGACACCCCCTAGAGCGAGGCAAGTTCGGGGCTGCCTCCGACTCCCCGTAGGTGCCCTGAGGGGTGCCAATCTCTGGGCAGGGCAGGCGGGGAGAAGGGTGCTGCTCCTCCTCCTCTTGCACCCGGGTCCTGCTGCCTTTGGCTTTCGGCCTTCTTGTCTTCGCAGGCTCACCTTGAAATGGATATGGTGGACTTGCGGGTGGGGGGGAAGTGTTCAGGAAAGGGCCGCCGAAATAATCCCGGTGAGGGAGGAAGGCAGCTTTCAGCGCCAGGGACGTTTCAGTTTGCAGGAGAGGCGAGACGAGAGAAGACAAGGAAGTTTATGAAACGACGGCTGGCGTGGGAAAAGTGGAATCTACCTTGTGGGGACCCAATGAAGCTGGAAGTTGGGAGGAGCAGAGAAAATAAGGTCTTTCTTCGTGACCTGTGGAACTCCCTCCCACAAGAGGCATGGAGAGGCTGGCTCCTAGCCAGGATGGCTCAGCTCATCCTGGAGAGTAGTGACTAGTGGGGTGCCACAGGGTTCTGTCTTGGGCCCAGTCTTATTCAACATCTTTATCAATGACTTGGATGATGGGCTTGAGGGCATCCTGAGCAAGTTTGCAGATGACACCAAATTGGGAGGGGTGGCTAATACCCTAGAGGACCGGATCACACTTCAAAATGACCTTAACAGATTAGACAACTGGGCCAAAGCAAACAAGATGAATTTTAACAAGGAGAAATTTAAAGTACTACACTTGGGCAAAAAAAATGAAAGGCAAAAATACAGGATGGGAGACACCTGGCTTGAGAGCAGTACATGTGAAAAGGATCTAGGTGTCTTGGTAGACCACAAACTTGACATGAGTCAGCAGTGTGATGCAGCAGCTAAAAAAGCCAATGCAATTCTGGGCTGCATCAATAGGAGTATAGCGTCTAGATCAAGGGAAGTAATAGTACCACTGTATTCTGCTCTGGTCAGACCTCACCTGGAGTACTGTGTCCAGTTCTGGGCACCACAGTTCAAGAAGGATACTGACAAGCTGGAACGTGTCCAGAAGAGGGCAACCAAAATGGTCAAAGGCCTGGAAACGATGCCTTATGAGGAACGGCTTAGGGAGCTGGGCAGTGCAGTCTCTAGCAGGTCGGGTGCCCTGGCACTGAGGGGCGGAGATCGCTCCGGCGCCCCCGCCCTCGCAGGGTACAGCATGGTTTGCCGCGCAGCGCCCCGCCTACCAGCCCGGCACCCCAGCGCCCTGCGCCACCAGGACTCTACCTAGAGCCGGCCCTGGAGCTGGGTATGTTTAGCCTGGAGAAGAGAAGGTTAAGAGGTGATATGATAGCCATGTTCAAATATATAAAAGGATGTCTCATAGAAGAGGGTGAAAGATTGTTTTCTGCTGCTCCAGAGAAGCGGACACGGAGCAATGGATTCAAACTACAAGAAAGAAGATTCCACCTCAACATTAGGAAGAACTTCCTGACAGTAAGGGCTGTTCGACTGTGGAATTTGCTGCCAAGGAGTGTGGTGGAGTCTCCTTCTTTGGAGGTCTTTAAGCAGAGGCTTGACAGGCATATGTCAAGAATGCTTTGATGGTGTTTCCTGCTTGGCAGGGGGTTGGACTGGATGGCCCTTGTGGTCTCTTCCAACTCTAGGATTCTATTCTATGATTCTAAGAGGCATGGAGAGGCTGGCTCCTAGCCAGGATGGCTCAGCTCTGCATCCAAAGTCGGAGGCAGCCGGAAACCCCAGGAGAGGAGAGTGTTGCTCTTGTGTGAAAACCCGGCTGGCAGGTGAAAAGGAAAAATTCCGGGGTGAGAGACTACTCAACAGCCCAGCTTGTGGGGTGCAAGTCCCCCGCGGGTCCATGAGGTCAATAAAAGGAGGAAGTTCCAGTTAAGTCATTTGGAGCAAAACAGCAGTCCGTAGACCATGCTATTTATTGTGCCGCAGGTCCCCCCACAGGAGTAAGAACCCAGAACATGGGGCAACATTAACTTTCAAATCTTTCCCACCATATCCCATAATACAGTTCGCACAGCATCACTGATACACCAACCTTCCATGGTATTTGTTGGAAGCCGCCCAGAGTGGCGGGGAAAACCCGGCCAGACGGGCGGGGTCTAAATAAAAATAATAATCATAAATAATAACCACGGACATGTCACCAGAGGGGAGGGGTTGTCAGGGGTCACATAGTTCAGCCTTGCCGAACATGTCGAGACTCGTCTCTTCAGACTTCTCAAGAACCTGTCACCAACGAAGAAGAGAATTCTTTCCGTATCCTTGTCCTGGGGCAAGTCTGGGAATGAACTCTGGGGATGTTATGCTCAGCCGTGAACTCGATGGCCACCCTTGGGCACTCCCTGGGTGGGGTGTTGGCTGCATGGCCTCGTGCTTGAGTGTTTTTCCTCCCTCATGGCTTGGATTTATGGACTACTTAAAAGGAGGCTGCGTTAAGACTGGGAGTTGATATTTGATATATATCAACAACCTCAGGTATGCAGAAAAATCAACAACCTCAGGTATGCAGATGACACACAACCTTGATGGCAGAAAGTGAGGAGGAATTAAAGAACCTTTTAATGAGGGTGAAAGAGGAGAGCGCAAAATGTGGTCTGAAGCTCAACATCAAAAAAACCAAGATCATGGCCACTGGTCCCATCACCTCCTGGCAAATAGAAGGGGAAGAAATGGAGGAAGTGAGAGATTTTACTTTCCTGGGCTCCTTGATCACTGCAGATGGTGACAGCAGTCACGAAATTAAAAGACACCTGCTTCTTGGGAGAAAAGCAATGACAAACCTAGACAGCATCTTAAAAAGCAGAGACCTCCTTGCCGACAAAGGTCTGTATAGCTAAAGCTATGGTTTTCCCAGTAGTGATGTATGGAAGTGAGAGCTGGACCATAAAGAAGGCCGATCGCCGAAGAATTGATGCTTTTGAATTATGGTGCTGGAGGAGACTCTTGAGAGTCCCATGGACTGCAAGAAGATCAAACCTATCCATTCTGAAGGAAATCAGCCCAGTGTGCTCACTGGAAGGACAGATCGTGAAGCTGAGGCTCCAATACTTTGGCCACCTCATGAGAAGAGAAGAATCCTTGGAAAAGACCTTGATGTTGGGAAAGATGGAGGGCACTAGGAGAAGGGGACAACAGAGGACAAGATGGTTGGACAGTGTTCTTGAAGCTACGAACATGAGTTTGACCAAACTGTGGGAGGCAGTGGAAGACAGGAGTGCCTGGCATGCTCTGGTCCACGACTAAACGACTCAACAACAACAAGACTGGGAGTGGCCGCCGAGACCACATAACACCAGTCCTGAAAGACCTACATTGGCTCCCAGTATGTTTCGGAGCACAATTCACAGTGTTGGTGCTGACCTTTAAAGCCCTAAACGGCCTCGGTCCAGTATACCTGAAGGAGCGTCTCCTCCCCCATCGTTCTGCCCGGACACTGAGGTCCAGCAACGAGGGCCTTCTGGCGGTTCCCTCGCTGCGAGAAGCTAAGTTACAGGGAACCAGGCAGAGGGCCTTCTCGGTAGTGGCACCCACCCTGTGGAATGCCCTCCCACCAGAGGTCAAAGAGAATAACAACTACCAGACCTTTAGAAGACACCTCAAGGCAGCCCTGTTTAGGGAAGCTTTTAATGTTTGATGGATTGCTGTATGTTAGTATTTTGTTGGAAGCCGCCCAGAGTGGCTGGGGGAACCCGGCCAGATGGGCGGGGTATAGATAATAAATTATTATTATATTATTATTATTATAATGTATTTTAATCTGTATTTTAATTAATTGCTTTTTATGTTTTATTGGTGTTAGCCGCCCTGAGCCCGGTTTTGACTGGGGAGGGCGGGGTATAAATAAAAAATTATTATTATTATTATTATTATTATTATTATTATTATTATTATTATTATGGCGGGAGAGAAAAGTAAAGGAGTCCTTTCCTCTAAGGCCAAAATGACATTGGAATGAAGAGAATTGGTCAAACTACTGATTTTATTTGAATTTATAAAGATAGGTATCGTCCCTGAGCTGTCAAATCGAAAGGATACATTCAGGCATAATATTTGTCACATTGTAACAACTTTAAAGATCACCTCCCCCCCCCCCGCCCCGGGTAATTTCTGTAGCACAGGATTCCCAAAGGAGCGAGTCATGGGCACCTTGTTCCTCAATGGCTTCCAGTTGTGCCAATGTTGTGCCAATATGCCATTACCTTTATGGGCTACAGTTTAACAAATATCTGTTGCAACAGGTAAGTGTAAACTGGTTACATGTGAAAAGGATCTAGGAGTCTTGGTAGACCACAAACTTGACATGAGTCAACAGTGTGATGCAGCAGCTAAAAAGGCCAATGCAATTCTGGGCTGCATCAAGAGGAGTATAGCATCTACATCAAAGGAAGTAATAGTACCACTGTATTCTGCTCTGGTCAGACCTCACCTGGAGTACTGTGTCCAGTTCTGGGCACCACAGTTCAAGAAGGATACTGACAAGCTGGAACGTGTCCAGAGGAGGGCAACCAAAATGGTCAAAGGCCTGGAAACGATGCCTTATGAGGAACGACTTAGGGAGCTGGGTATGTTTAGCCTGGAGAAGAGAAGGTTAAGGGGTGATATGATAGCCATGTTCAAATATATGAAAGGATGTCATATGGAGGAGGGAGAAAGGTTGTTTTCTGCTGCTCCAGAGAAGCAGACACGGAGCAATGGATTCAAACTTCAATAAAGAAGATTCCACCTAAACATTAGGAAGAACTTCCTGACAGTAAGAGCTGTTCGGCAGTGGAATTTGCTGCCAAGGAGTGTGGTGGAGTCTCCTTCTTTGGAGGTCTTTAAGCAGAGGCGTGACAGCCATCTGTCAGGAATGCTTTGATGGTGTTTCCTGCTTGGCAGGGGGTTGGACTGGATGGCCCTTGTGGTCTCTTCCAACTCTAGGATTCTACGATTCTATGATTCTATTTGTATGATTTCCCATACCCTGTGCCGATCCATGACGTATCCCTGTGATTCCCCCACTCCACCCAGAGTGGCTGGGGCAACCCAGTCAGAGCGACGGGGTACAAATAATTAAATTACTAATTGCAGTAGCATTTAAAAGGGTATAGAAATAGCCTGGCTGAAAGGGAACCTTTTCACTTGGCAGCTAAAGAGAGCAGAGTCCAAGGAAAAGGGAGAAATTGGGGGTTTCGGAGTGGCTACGGAAGAGACCCATTTCTCTCTGGGAGACCCCCCTCCTCTGATATCTGGAGGGGTCGGTGGGTGGGTGGGTGGAGACCACCACCACCTGCAGGTTTCAAATAAGGGGCCTGGCCTGGCTGTGTGGCTAGTGGTTAGAGCGTCAGAGACCAGGGTTCAAATTCTAAGGCTTGGCCAGCATGCTGCCTCTCTGCTATTGTTGTGGGGAGGAAAACTTTGTACTGCCCTCCTCGAGCTCTTCGTTGGCGTAGAAATAAAATCGATAAGAGGGAAATAAGAAAAGGTGTCACATCAGCAATAAGTTTCTGGTGGTGAGAGCCGACTTTCCTTCCTTGGAGGCTTTTCGGCAGGGGTCAGGTGACCCTCTGTCTTCGATGCTGCAATGGAGATTCCTGCATTGTGGGGTGGGGGGTTGAACTGGATGACCCTTGGGTGCCCCTTCCACCTCTATGGTTCTATAACAATATGAATCATAATCGGGGGCCTCCCAAGCCCAAAAGGCCTGGGCACGACTGCAAGTGCCGTGTTGGGCCCAGCCTACCTCGCAGAGTCTCGGGGGAGGGGGAGGAGGACGTGGACGAGGGTGCAACCAGCAAATGGTTGGCCTGGAAACGATGCCTTATGAGGAACGGCTTAGGGAGCTGGGTATGTTTAGCCTGGAGAAGAGAAGGTTAAGGGGTGATATGATAGCCATGTTCAAATATATAAAAGGATGCCATATAGAGGAGGGAGAAAGGTTGTTTTCTGCTGCTCCAGAGAAGCAGACACGGAGCTATGGATTCAAAGTACAAGAAGGAAGATTCCACCTCAACATTAGGAATAACTTCCTGACAGGTGTGCATGCACACAAAAGCTCATACCAAAATAAAAACTTAGTTGGTCTTTAAGGTGCTACTGAAGGAATTTTTTTATTTAACTTCCTGACAGTAAGAGCTGTTCGGCAGTGGAATTCGCTACCAAGGAGTGTGGTGGAGTCTCCTTCCTTGGAGGTCTTTAAGCAGAGGCTTGACAGGCATATGTCAAGAATGCTTTGATGGTGTTTCCTGCTTGGCAGGGGGTTGGACTGGATGGCCCTTGTGGTCTCTTCCAACTCTATGAAATGCAGAAATAAATTTAGGAACAATGAGCAACGTGAAGGGCAGAGGCGGGTTGCTGGCGAGGGAGGGAAGAGGGAGCCCGGGAGGGGCGGGTGTTGCTGCTGCTGCTGCTGCTGCTGCTTTAACTGTCACTCAGAGATGAGTAAGAAGATTGCATTTCCTGAAGCCGGTCTTAGCAGTGCGTCTCTAAGTGTCTGTGAAGGTCAATTCTGGGTCCACGTGTCCTTCCCCAGTGGGGACAAAGGTTTCCGGGCGGGAGCGTAACACGCGGAGGGTTTGCCAAGGGTGCCTTCTTCTGCTGGGCGCGTTTCTCCAGTTCGAGCACATTCAAAGTCCACGACACCGTTGGCAGAGGCTGTTCTCCAGTCGGAGCGCACGGGGGCCAGGAGATTCCCACATTTGCCTTGGCACAGGGCGGCGGCGGCGGCTGCTGCAGCAACTGCACCCCTACGCAGCTGTCCTGGGAGCCGAAGGAACTTCCCCTTGCAGGATAGGGAAAGGTGAGACCGGGTGGGGATCGGGCCCACGGGGTGGGGGTGGGGGGCTCCAAGCAGCAGGAAGCGGCGGCGGCTGTGGGGGATTTGGGGAGGGGGCGCGGGCCGGGCTGGCATCCCATTCTGGCGCCCAGACGCCTGGGTCCTTTGTATATTATTATTATTTTGGGGGGTGGGGAGGTGGCTGGTGGCGCACAGCGCAAGGTGGGAGTTGGGGGTGCAGGCGGAGACCCCCCGCCCGTATTTCTTCCTCTTCCCTCCCCCCTCCCTTTTCATCCTTCCTCGCCCTCCTCCATCTTCGCTCGTCTCCATCTCTCCATCCTCTCGGCCTGGCGCGCCCCTCCCTCCCCGGTCTTAAGAGCAGGGATGGGCTGCGGGGAGAGGAGGGAGGGGGCTCAGGTTGCAAGGCGGGAGGGGGAGGGACAGGTGGGGCTGGGGGGGGTTGCGATTCCAAGGTGGAAGGAATTGGGGGGAGGGGGTCAAAGGGAGAACGCATCGGATGAGAAAGCCACCACAATCTGTTCTCTCTCTCTCTGCGCGTCTTGCCTCCTCCCCACCCCCCACCGGCAATGGCGTCGCTCCATAAGGCACCCGGAGGGCAGCGGGGGGATCTTTTGGCAGGCAGGGGGGCACGAGGAGATTGCAAGGTGGCAGGGGCCAAAATCTCAGGGGGTCTTGAGCTTCTCTCGTTTCTAGAAGCGCTATCAAATGTTGCACAAAATTGTCTTCATTTAACTTAGGCTCCTGATGAATAGTGGGCAGATTCATGGACATAGAGCAGCTCCCTTTCCTATGAGAAACCACTCTTTTATATATATAAAAGTAAACACCGCACTTCAAGCGTAGTCTGAGATAATGCTGCTTCCTTAACGCTGATTAAGGGTTATGAAAGGCTGATGATGCATTACAGTTTTTTAGCATTGTTTCATTTGCCTTTCTTAAAAATTTGGAACACATGGAGGGCAGGAGAGAATGTAGGAGATGTTAAAATAAGAGCAGGTCTTGATTGATGTCTGCAATATTCCTTTCTTCTTCTCTTGAGCTTGCAAAGGAGGAAGGAAACCTACTTGGTGTGAGGGCGGCGGCGGCGGCAGGATGAAGCCCCTCTGATATCCAGTCTCCTTTTCCTGCGCCTTGCAAGGTCTTCTCCTCCCTGCCCCCTTCCTTTACCCCTCCTCCCTGCCCCCTTCCTTTACCCCTTCCTTTACCCACCCTCCAACCCAGCCCTTTCCTGGGTTGGAGGGTGGGACAATTTGCAGAGACAGGGGCGTGGAGTGGGGGTGGGGGAACCCTCTGCAATTTGTGCCCCTGCGGGGGGGGGCAGCATAGAATGGGTGGGTGGGGTGCTATTACATGTGGGGCTGTGAGACTGCAAGCCGAGAGAGGCCCAAATAAAACAGGCAGGGGTCGCAGAATGAAGCTCATTCCATCTCTCCTTCTTTTCTCTCTTGCAGCGCCTCCCTCCTGAGCCTCTTGCGCTGCTGCGCCCCTCAACAGGATGCCTCTGCCCCCCTCGCCCCTCCCCCGCCGCCTCCTCCGTGGGTGGGCCCCGCTGCTGCTGTGTGGGGCGTCGGCCCTTTCGCTGGGGGTCCTCTTCCTGGCCGGTGGGGGGCATGAGGCGCTGCTGTCGCGCTCGCTGCCCTACCTGCTTCCTTCCAGCAGGGGGCGCCCTTTCTCCTCCTCCTCCTCCAGCTGCGCCCCCCTCCTGCCCTCACCCGAGGCCTTCCTGCTGGCGCCCGTGGGGAACCCCTGCGCCCTCCGCTCGCCCTTCCTTCTGGTCCTGGTGCCCAGTGCGCCAGACCACGCCGCCCAGCGCCAGGCCGTGCGGGAGACCTGGGGAGGGGTGCTGTGGGCCGACGGGCGCCCCACAAGGACCCTCTTCGCCCTGGGGGTGCCCTCCGAGCCCTCCCAGCAGGCCGCCCTGGAGCGGGAGGCGGCACAGCACGGAGACCTCATCCAGGGGCGCTTCCTGGACACTTACGCCAACCTGACGCTCAAGACGCTGGCACTCCTTGGCTGGGCGGCCACATGCTGCCCGGGCGCCTCCTTCGTGGTCAAGGCTGACGACGACGTCTTCCTCAACCTGCCTGCCCTGGCGCGCCACCTGGGTGCCCTGCCCAGCCCCCCGCCGCCCTACCTTGGCCGCATCCACTGGTGGGTGCGCCCCAACCGCGACCCTCGAAGCCGCCACCACCTCCCTGCCCCACTCTACCCAGACGACACCTTCCCCCCCTACTGCAGCGGCACCGCTTACGTTCTCTCGGGGGAAGCCGTGCCAGCCCTGCTGGGGGCAGCGCGCCATGTCCCCCTGGTGCCCCTGGAGGACGTCTTTGTGGGGCTGTGTGCCCGCCAGGCCGGCCTGACCCCCCAGCACCTGCCCCACATGGCCGGCTCGCAGCACTTCCCGCCAGACACCTGCTGCTACAGGGAGGTCTTGTTCAGCGTCCATGGCGTGGCGCCCGCTGCGATGATGGCCGTTTGGGAGGAGGTTGGCACCCACGAGAGGGCATGCAGCGCCTGGCAGAGGGCCCTGGGGCTTGTCCGCTGCAAGGCCCTTGCGTGGCTGGCAGCGTGAGGAACGCCAGACCCGCAGGAAGGCAATCCGCGCCCACTGGGCTCTGCCAGAGAAGCGCCAGCCAAGCCTCAGAAGCTTGGCCACCAGGAGCAGCGCCCGCCAAGCTCATATTACTGTGAGCTGAAGGGGCAACTGGTTTTGCAGCATCAGAGGTGGGGACCCCAAGGGGTCATCTAGCCCCACCCTCTGTCTTCGACGCAGCAACTGATTTATTAAGCAACGTACAAAGTCAGCAGCCATTCTCCAAGGACATGCCCAGGTGCAGCAAGAAGCAGACAGAATTGGACAATGAGATGGGACCCTCAAGGGTCATCCAGCCTGCAACGCTGGAATCTTAGCCAAGACTCCTTTTGCAGCAGGACTTCTGCCATTGGATTTGGGGACCTGGGACATTCCACCACCTTCCCTGGATGCTTTTCAGTTTCAAAACAACAGACATGTTACTAGCCCTCATGGATTTGGAAGCAATATCCGAAAAACATGGGTTTTGGGGGGGCAGCCTGGGCTGTGGGCGTCACCCTCATGGCGGAGGTGTCAGGGTGGGGATCGGATGCCCACCAGCCCCAGCGGTTGTCTTCACTGACGGGCAGCCGCTTTCTCTAGGCTCCGTCAGAGGAGGGCCATTCCTTCTCAGCCTTATTATCCTCCATCAATTCACCTGCTATGGCATGCTCTGGTCCATGGGGTCACAAAGAGTCGGACACGACTAAACAACAATTCACCTGCTCGTCTTTGCAAGCCAGCCATCGCTGCCTCCAGTGGGAGGGAGTTCCATAGGAAAAGTGCCTGCTGGATCAGGCCAGCGGGGACCCATCCAGCCCACCCTCAGAGAGAGAGAGACATATTATGGGAAGCCCATATGAAAGGCTGGCGATGGCCTTGATATGGAAAATTGCCCCTAAAATGCGCAGCCTTTTAGGAAGGACAGACGCGGGTCGGAAGCTCCAAAATTGGCACTAAGTTCAGCTCCGCCGGGAAATGACAGAGACCACACGATCCTGTCAGGAAAAACAAACTGATCCTTTTATTACAGAAAAGAAAGAACTACAGCTGTAGGGTCCCTGCCTCAAAGAATGTAGGAAGGACCCCGGGAAATGGTGAGGCTCCCTCTTATACCCTCCTGTCCCCACGTGAAAATCCTTTTACTGGGAGGGAGGGGAAGGACAAGGAGGATGGGTGGTGATGGGATTAACTGGGTGCAGAGACGACTATTTCTTCATATGGTGAAATGTCCATTGTTCTCCTCCGTTGCTGAAGGGTTTCCCTTTGTTTGATCGGTCTAGATGGGAGTTGAGGTGGGGCCGTTCCTGGCGATTGCCGAGGAGTTGGGGTCCATCCGGCAGGTGTTTCCCCCCAGGTCACGCAAAGATGATCCCTGGGATTATGCAAAAGGTGACACTTCTGGAGGTTTGAATAAACTGTCCCAGTTAATCCATCTTTGTCCATGGGCGTCTTTTGAATCAGGGTGGCGATGGGGCAAGGTTCAGGTGGGCTGGGGTCACGCACGGTTCATGCAGCATTTCCTTTTACAGGAGACATCTCCAATACAGAGAATTCTATGCAAAAGGTAGTAGTCCTGATATATAAAGGTTCCGAGACATAAATCAGCAATTCTAATACAGAGAGAATCTAGCATAACTTAAGGCAAAAGGTTCTGTGGTGATAATCTAAAGGAGTCTGGGGTGGAGGGGAAGGTGGAGAAGGGAAATGTGTGAGTTTATGCTAACTGTTGTGCATATGCAGATCCTTAAGCCTTCCTTCAGGGAGGGTCTCGTCCAAGCAGGAGGGGTGAAGGTCTTTGAAGCAGAGCGGAGACTGGGAAGATGGCATTGAACAGGATTCTGGGTAGTTGCAGCTGTCAAATTCTGTCACCCCTCTCTGTTCATTGATAATGGTGTCCTGCTCCCCCTCCCATATAATTTTTATAACAGCCTCATAACTCTTCCCAGTTTGACGGCCACCAACAACTGCTCTTCTAAGAGCACATTGTGTCGTCTTTCCTCCTCAGCATTCTGTTAAAACTCACCTGAAAGCTCAGGGTCAATTAAGCAAGGGCATTTGATCCCTCTTCAAATATCTCAAGGTCTGACTCTGACACAGGGAGCAAGCCTCTTCTCTCCTGCTCCGGAGGGTAGGACTCGAACCCATGGCTTCAAGTTACATGAACTCAACATACAGGGAAAAAACCATTCTGACAGCAAGAGCTGTTCTCACAGTGGAAAGGTCTCCCTTAGGAGGTTGTGGGCTCACTTTTTTGGAGGTTTTTAAGCAGAGGTCTGTCGTGGATGATTTGGCTTTGATTCCTGCATTGCAGAGGGCTGGACTAGATGACCCTGGGGGGTCCCTTCCAACTCTACGATTCCCTGAATAGCAGCACCTATCTGCTTCTCAGCTTGTTAATTCTCATGGAAGCAGTCAGGCTGAACTTAGTTTTTCGCACACAAGTTTCCCGTTTGGCTTTATTTGTCTAAGGGCCTCACGCGTTCTCCAAGATTTCTCAAAGATAATAGACAAAGGTTACATCTGCAAGCTCCTTTAGTCCCCTTGGGTGCAGCCCATCAGGCCCTGGAGATCTGAACTCCTTCAAAGTAGCGCCGTGTTTATCTCTATTCCTATCTTGGGCTGCAATAACAATACCTTTATTGTCAATGTAAAACCTGTGTACAATGAAATTAACAAGCCTCCCTCCCTCCCCACCCACACTCAACCGCATTGCACTCTGTGTGCTTGTTGCACAACCATTCAGCAGCCTAACAGCCCATGTGTAAACAAAATAAAAAAAAATCCTTCCAGCAGCACCTAAGAGACCAACGAGGTTTGTCATAGGTATGAGCTTTCGCGTGCATGCACACTTCTTCACATACACTGAAAGAGAAGTCACCAGACCCTTATGTATAGTCAGAGGGTGGGTGGGTGATAGGAGTGGTAAACCTGTGGATGACTGTTAACGACTGCAATTGGTCTTGCAGGAAAAAGCAAGGGGTGAGATGACTAAAAATAGCTCTATCATGTATAATGAGTTAAGAATCCAATGAGACCTGGTCTGAATAAAGACATTGGATTCTTATCTAATTATACATGATAAAGCTTGTTGTTGTTGTTTAGTCATTTACTCGTGTCCGACTCTTCGTGACCCCATGGACCATAGCACGCCAGGCACTCCTGTCTTGCACTGCCTCCCGCAGTTTGGTCAAACTCAGGTTTGTAGCTTCGTGTTTAATGTTTAATGGATTATTGTGTTGTATTTTTCTGTTGGAAGCCGCCCAGAGTGGCTGGGGAGACCCGGCCAGATGGGCGGGGTATAGATAATAAATTATTATTATATTATTATAATAATGTATTTTAATCTGTATTTTAATTAATTGCTTTTTATGTTTTATTGGTGTTAGCCGCCCTGAGCCCGGTTTTGACTGGGGAGGGCGGGGTATAAATAAATTATTATTATTATTATTATTATTATTATTATTATTAGAACACTGTCCAACCATCTCACCCTCTGCTGTCCCCTTTTCCTTGTGCCCTCCATCTTTCCCAGCCTCAGGGTCTATTCCAGGGAGTCTTCTCTTCTCATGAGGTGGCCAAAGTATTGGAGCCTCAGCTTCAGGATCTGTCCTTCCAGTGAGCACTCAGGGCTGATTTCCTTCAGAATGGATAGGTTTGATTTTCTTGCAGTCCATGGGACTCCCAAGAGTCTCCTCCAGCACCATAATTCAAAAGCATCAAAAGCATTTTATGATAAAGCTATTTTTAGCCATCTCACCCCTTGCTTTTTCCTGTAAGACCAATTGCAGTCGTTAACAGTCGTTCACAGGTTCACCACTCCTATCAGCCAATCACCCATTCCCACCCCCCTTCTGAGTAATACCCCTCCCCACCCTCTGACTATACATAAGGGTCTGGTGACCTCTGTTCCATGTATCGGAAGAAGTGTGCATGCACACGAAAGCTCCTACCTATGACCAAAAAAATAATAATAAAATAAAAATTTATTAAAAAACTGCGTCAGACCAACACGGCTACCTATCTGTAACATACCTATGACAAACTACTGGAAGGATTTTTTTATTTTGTTTTGAATACCTTTATTGTCAATGTAAAACCTGTGTACAATGAACTTAACCGAGCCTCCCTCCCCACCCACATTGCACTCTGTGTCCTTGTTGCACAACACACCAATCCCAAAAGTCTTATTGGTATGGCTGATTATTCTTTTATATTTCCTGCCGGAGGGTAGAAGATTAAAGAGGTGCTGGCCGGGGTGTGAATCGCCCGATAATTTTTCTCGCTCTCTTAAGGCAACGATCCCTTGCGATGTCATCTAGCGCAGCGTTTATCAACCGGTGTTCCGCGGCACAGTAGTGTGCCGCGAGACACCGGCTGGTGTGCCGCGACGTGCGGCGAGGAAAAGGGCGCTTTGCATTGCTGACGGACTTCCGGCGAGGCAAGATGGCGCGCGGCACGGCAGCGCGAAGCTCCAGAGAGCGACCAGCGTGCCCGTGCCGCCAGCCTAGCCTCCGGAACCGCCGCCGTGAACCCGGCGGATCGACCGGGGAACCGCTGGAGGCCCCCCCCCCGCGACCCCACCGGAGCGACACCGAAAGCGCCCGGCTGGAGGATCGACAGACCCCTGGGCTCCGCGGCAGCCGTGTGGGCGTCGGAATCGCCCGGCGGATCAAGCGGGGAGCCGCTAAAGTCCCCCAGCGAGCCCGCCTGTGGCCGGGAAAAGCTCCGAAGCCCGGGACCTCCCACCACGTGAGGGCCCTGCCTCGTCGCCGCAGCCGTCGCCACCCCAGCCGCCCCAGGAGAAGAGGAAAAGGAGGGAGGCCCCCCCTAGGTGAAGGAAAAAGGGAAAGATAGGGAGGCGAGGGCCCCTCGCCACCCCCCAACCCATGGTGTGCTGCGGGATTTTTTTTCATTGAACAAGTGTGCCGTGGCCCCAAAAAGGTTGAGAAACACTGATCTAGCGGACTCAGGGAACAGCCCATATTATCATGCGCTGTGTTTGCCACCCTCTGTAAATACTTTCTGTCCATGGCTGTCACGAGTTGTTGCTCACCTGAGGTTGTACTTACCTAATTTTAAGAGCTGCTAAGGAATCATAGAATCCTAGAGTTGGAAGAGACCACAAGGGCCATCCAGTCCAACCCCCTGCCAAGCAGGAAACACCATCAAAGCATTCTTGACATATGGCTGTCAAGCCTCCGCTTAAAGACCTTCAAAGAAGGAGACTCCACCACACTCCTTGGTAGCAAATTCCACTGCCGAACAGCTCTTACTGTCAGGAAGTTCTTCCTAATGTTTAGGTGAAATCGTCTTTCTTGAAGTTTGAATCCATTGCTCCGTGTCCGCTTCTCTGGAGCAGCAGAAAACAATCTTTCTCCCTCCTCTATATGACATCCTTTCACATATTTGAACATGGCTATCATATCACCCCTTAACCTTCTCTTCTCCAGGCTAAACATACCCAGCTCCCTAAGCCGTTCCTCATAAGGCATCGTTTCCAGGCCTTTGACCATTTTGGTTGCCCTCTTCTGGACACATTCCAGCTTGTCAGTATCCTTCTTGAACTGTGGTGCCCAGAACTGGACACAGTACTCCAGGTGAGGTCTGACCAGAGCAGAATACAGTGGTACTATTACTTCCCTAGATCTAGATGCTATACTCCTCTTGATGCAGCCCAGAATTGCATTGGCTTTTTGAGCTGCTGCATCACACTGCTGACTCATGTCAAGTTTGTGGTCTACCAAGACTCCTAGGTCCTTTTCACATGTACTGCTCTCAAGCCAGGGGTCTCCCATCCTGTATTTGTGCCTTTCATTTTTTTTTGCCCAAGTGTAGTACATTACATTTCTCCTTGTTAAAATTCTGCTAAGGAACAGGTGACCGTTCTTATTTCCTCATATGTAAAACCATAGAATTTAAAGAGGCTGTACGTTATTTCCCCCACAACTGTATATATATTTGGGGGGGGGGCAAAATCCTCTAAGCGCTTAGGGCAGACACCCCCAACTTTCAGCCCTCCAGATGTTTTGGACTACAATTCCCATCATCCCCGACCACTGGTCCTGTTAGCTAGGGATCATGGGAGTTGTAGGCCAAAACATCTGGAGGGCTGCAGTTTGGGGATGCCTGGTTTAGGGCCTCACAAGGTCTTTATCCGGTGCTCCCCATAAACAGGATTCGAACCCAAGATCCTTCTCCCCAAAGCCGTCCTGTGGCAGGGAGTTCCACAGTTTAACTCTGCATTGTGTGAATGTCCTTGTAAAAATATCTGCCCTGGGTCTTCCTTGGATGCCCACCATCTAGCGTCTGGCAAGAGAGGGAAACAACAGATTTCTCCCTCCGCTTTCCCCAGGCCAGGCAGAACTTTATATAAACTGCAATCACATCACCCCCTTCTCCGAACTGAAAAAGCCCCCAGCGCCACAGCCTTCCCTTGCAGGGGAGTCGCTTCTCCCCCTGGACCGTTTGGGAAGATTCGGGGCATGTAAAATCCCTTCTTCCTGCAGCGGAAACTGTGGAACTCCCTCCCACAGGATGGCTTCAATAAACGCGGCCAACTGGGGTGGTTTTACGAGCAGCATCACGCCAATTTGTGGAGGAGGAAAAGGTGACCAATGGCTACCAATACTAGCCACAACCCTCATTGGTAGAAACCGCAGGAGGGGAGAGAGCTCTTGGGTTCAAATCCTGATTGCAGGTTTCCCAATAGGGACATCAGGCTATGAGGATTCCCCCCCCTTTCGGCCTGGTCCAGCAGGTTCTTTTCATGTCCATGTGGAGCCTCCAGGTGGAGGGGCAGTCTACCTTGATCCCAAGGATATTAGGTGCCTGTGTGAAGACCGGACACTGGACTAGGTGGGTCCCTGGCCTGATCCAGCAGATACTCTCCTTACGTTCCGATAGCTGGCAGCTGCTCAGAACGGCAGGGTTGGTGGCGACCCCCAATGGGGCATCTTGCCAAAGGGGATCTCTGCCCCGATGGATGTGCCGTTGGGGCGAAGAGCCTGCCGGCAGGGCCTGAACCCCAAAATCCTTCCCAGCAAACTGGACTCATCCGGTGGCATTCACTGCCTCCAACGGCAGAGTCACAGCATAGCCATCGCGGCCAGTTATACAGTCGTGTTAATAAATAATTTTTATTTATTATAAATAAATAAAATAGTAAGAAATGTACCTAGGCGCAAAATAATAGAAGAATGGAAGTATGCGCAAAACTATCTGGAAAAAGAAAACATAGAAAATAATTTAGTAACGTGTCTAGAATAAAGATATAAAAGGAGAGGAGGGAAATACAGTCAATAGAAAAGAATATAAATAAAGGAGTAGAGAGATATAGCAGAAAAAGCGATTAGGAGAAGGAAAGCGTGCCGTAAATAGTAGGAAGAATTTCTTTTTTGTTTCTATTTTTGTCTTTGCTTTTTTAATGTGTTTTCCTTACTTTTTTCCTTTTTTCTTATTTTTCTTTATGTAAGCCAATTTTGTACTTATTAGTTATAATAGGTCGGATGACTGGTTTTGAAACATTTATGATTTATATGATTTATTCAATTTTTATGTTGAATGAATGGATTTGATATATATGATTTATATGATTTAGTAAACATTTTAAAGATCAATAAAGTAATTTTTTTCCAAAAAATTTTTTTAAAAAAAATTTCATTATTTGTACCCCTCCTATTTGTACCCCTCCTATTGCGCGCAGAACAAACCCAATGAGACTTTTCCAGGAAGGGTTTTATATTTTATTTTACAAAAAGAGAGAGAGCACAGGTCCTTCGCGGGAGAAGCCCAAAGGCCATCTAGGGAGAACCGGAAGGGCGGGGGGCATTGGGAGGGGTTTCAACCCCACAGTGCCCCCATCTCTTCCTCGCAGAGGGAACGCCAGCAGGTCCTGCCGCTGAGCGGGGGGCCAAGAGGGTCCCTTCCACCCCATGGGAAATGGGGGGCTTCTTCTCTTCCGGCCAGGCAGCCCCACGCCCTGTTTCTACTTCTGGAAGCGGTCTAAGGCCGACCTCTGACCTTGGGGGGCTTTGGGGGCCTGCGGACACGGCGGCCGCCGCTCTCCTTGGCGCTGAGAGACGCTCTTCCGAATGGCAGCCTGGGCAGAAAGGAGAAGAGGAGGGGGAGACGGGGGTCATGGGCGAAGGAGGAGGCAGAGGGGATTCTGGGAAAGAGAACCAGAGGGGATTCTGGGAGGCACTTACGCGCTGCTCCTCGGCGGCCACCTTCTTCCGGCGCCTGAGTCTCCCCACGGCAGAGTCGCGGCCTTTCGTCCGCTTCCGGGGGCAGAACTTGACCTTGGCTTGGGGGTCGTAGCCCTGGAGAAAGTCGGAAAGACAGGGGTACCTTAAATCCGTTCCGGAAGTCCGTTCCAAAACCAAAGCGTTCCAAAACCGAGGCCCGCTTTCCCATAGAGAGGAATGCAAAACGGATTAATCCGTCCGGCAAGTCGAAAGAGTGCGGAGGGAAGTGTAGGGGGGGGAGGGGGAGGGGGAGGGAAAGGGCGGGTAAAGGGAATTTTGTATTTATGTACGTGATTGATTTTATCATTGTTTAAATTTGTTTTTCTTTTTGCTGTATATTTTAAAGATTCGAAATATTAATATTTAAAAAAAAATCCATTCCGGAAGTCCGCTCCAAAACCAAAGCGTTCCAAAACCGAGGCCCGCTTTCCCATAGAAAGGAATGCAAAACGGATTAATCCGTCCCAGACTTTTAAAAACAACCCCAAAAACAGCAATTCAACATGATTTTTACTACCTAACGAGGCCATTGATCCATAAGATGAAAGCAATAAGCAATGTACTGCGGCCACACAATCAATCGATCAGTAGCTGAACTGGGTTCCACAAAGTCACAAAAACCAAAACCAAAAGGAGCCGGAAAAACGAAAAATAAGTAGCAAAAACAGACAGACCTCAACGTAACACTCAAATTGGAGCACGTTCGACTTCCAAAAAAAAGTTCACAAACTGGAACACTTCCTTCCGTGTTCACAGGGTTTGGGTTCCAAGTTGTTTGAGTAACAAGGTGTTTGAGAACCAAGGGACCACTGTACCCGTTATTAAATATACAAAAGAAACAGCACATGGACAAGAACGAGAACGTACAACGGGTATTGACAAAGGACACGGGAAAGCAGGCTCCGCTCACTGGCTCCACATCTCCCAACTTTATTTACTGGAAAACTCTTATTATTATTTTGATCTTTTAAATCTGTATACAGTGGGACCTCGCAAGACGAATGCCCTGCAAGACAAATTTTCTGCAAGACGAACGCGTCTTGCGATCTGATGGTGACTCGCAAGATGAATTCGTTTTGCAAAAAATTCGTATTGCGAATCGCAGTTTCCCATAGGAATGCATTGAAATTTAATTAACGCGTTCCTATGGGCAAAAAAAGAAATTTCAATGCATTCCTAGGGGAAACCGCAATTCGCAAGACGAATTTTTTGCAAAACGAATTGACTCGCGGAACGAACTAAATTCGCCTTGCGATACACCACTGTACTGCCCTTCATCCAAAAATCTCAGGGCATAAAAATACAGAATATAAACACAAAATGCTGCAAACCCTCTCACTATCATGTACAGTGGTACTTCGGCTCTCGAACGGAATCCGTTCCGGAAGACTGTTTTGAGGCCCAAAACGTTCGAAAACTGAGGGGCTGTTTGCAAATTCAATTGAGAAAATAGAAAAAAAAAGGCAGTGGCTTTCTGAGGCGCGTTCAAAAACAGAAGCCGTTTTCGGGGTTCGGTTTCCGAAATGTTCACCAACAGGGACGTTCGGAAACCGAGGAATCGCTGCACTGTAAAATGCGCCTATTTACAGGTGAAACTCGGAAAATTAGAATATCGTCCAAAAGTCCATTTATTTCAGCAATGCAACTTAAAAGGTGAAACCAATATATGAGATAGATGCATGGCAGGCAAAGCAACATAATGTCAAGCCTTTATTTGCTGTCACTGTAATTATTTGTCGTTAGGGCAAGTCAATTATAAATGGAATGTAATTTATGAAATGTCATAGCGATGTTTATTTTTGCATTATTGTCACTATTTGTTTTATTACTGTGGAATTTCCAAAAGAAAGCATTTGTAAAAATTAAAAGAAAAAATAACAAGTTGCATTACTGAAATAATTGCACTTTTGGACAATATTCTAACTTTCTGAGTTTCATCTGTAAACATAAAAATATGTTTAGCATTTTACCCCCTTTTGCGGTTAGTCACGTTGTATTTCATGATTGACACGTGTACAGTCTCATAACACACATACACACACATGTACAGTGGTGCCTCGCTAGACGAAATTAATTCGTTCCACGGGTCTTTTCTTACAGCGAATCCCATAGGAATGCATTGACTTTTTTTTTGCCCATAGGAACGCATTAATTGAATTTCGATGCATTCCTATGGGAAACCGCGATTCGCTAGACGAATTTTTCGTAAAACGCATTCGTCTAGCGAGGCAACCTCCGCTCGAAAAATCCTTTCGTTAAGCGGAAATTTCATTAAGCAGGGCATTCGTTAAGCGAGGCACCACTGTATAGTTTTTTGAAAAGGGGTCTCAAAGCCGCCAGGTTTTGGGCCAGCCTCCCGCCCCCCAATTCCCAGCCTGTCCTCCGCTCTCAGGCTCCCCAGTCCCCCAGGACAGACCCCCACCCCAAATCCCCCCTCGCCCTGGAAGACTCACCAGCCTCTCGGCACGCTCCTTCTGCCGCTGCTCCAGGGAGACCCGGTCCACGGTGCCCAGCTGGCCGGGATCCAGCGAGATCAGCTCGTGCGGGATCTGTCGGAGGGAGGAAAGGAGAGAGTGAGAAGAGGCGAGGGCCCTTGCTTTGCTTAATCTGCGGAACTCCCTGCCACAGGGCTAGCGGCTGCAAAACAGTCGGGGGAAATGGAGCCTCTGAGTTCAGAGGCAGCCTATCGGAGTCACGGCAGGAAGAGCTGTGAGAACAGGGCCCCGATCCTCCTCGGGTACCTTCTCCAAGAGAGCCTTGACCTCCCACTCCTGGCGCTGCTTCCGACTCCGGAAAGGGTTGCTCTCCAGGGCGTCAAAATTGGGCTCCCCGGCTCCTGCGAGGCGAGAAAAGAGGGGGTGAGTCAGGAGGAAAAGCTGAGGGGAGGTGACTCATTACCCCCTCTAAGGCAGTGGGGCAGACCCAGCCCACCTGCTCCACCCTTCCCCTTGGGCCAATCACAGGTGCACTGCAGGGGGTTGAGCTGGATGACCCCTGGGGTCCCCCTCCAACTCTGCAATTCTAGCATTCTACCATTCTTTCATAGAATCATAGAATCCTAGAGTTGGAAGAGACCCCAAGGGCCATCCAGTCCAACCCCCTGCCAAGCAGGAAACACCATCAAAGCATTCTTGACATATGCCTGTCAAGCCTCTGCTTAAAGACCTCCAAAGAAAGAGACTCCACCACACTCCTTGGCAGCAAATTCCACTGCCGAACAGCTCTTACTGTCAGGAAGTTCTTCCTAATGTTGAGGTGGAATCTTCTTTCTTGAAGTTTGAATCCATTGCTCCGTGTCCGCTTCTCTGGAGCAGCAGAAAACAACCTTTCTCCCTCCTCTATATGACATCCTTTTATATATTTGAACATGGCTATCATATCACCCCTTAACCTTCTCTTCTCCAGGCTAAACATACCCAGCTCCCTAAGCCATTCCTCATAAGGCATTCTTTGGCGGTCAGGCGGACATCTGCCAGGGATCCCCTAGCTGAGATTCCTTCCTTGCAGGGGGTTGGGCTGGATGACCCTCAGGGCTCCCCCTCCCACCCCCACCCCTTACCTGGCACCAGGAGGCTGGCAAAGCCTTCTCCGTGGCCAGCGCCCAGCACGTCCTCAAAGGGGCAGAAGCGCAGGGCATGAGCTGGGCGCGGAAGGGAGTGGCACAGGTAAGGCTTGGTGGGCGGGCAGGAGACAATGTCCTTGTACACCTGGAAAGGGAGAGAAAAAACAGATTTGGGGTGGCTGCTATGGACTCCTGGGCTCTATGGGGGATGGAGCGACGCCCCTGCGAGGAACGTCGGCAGCTTTCCAGTCAGGGCGAGTGGCGAGCGAAGAGGAAACTTGAACAATTACACCAGGCAAGGAGAAAGTGGAGAGATAAATCCCCCCTCTGGTGCAGCACTCGAACTCGTGCCCATCCCAGGAAGCTGAACATTGGGAGATTTCGGGACAGGTTAAGAGAAAGTCCTCTGTGCGGTTAAACTGTGGAACTCCCTCCCACTAGAGGCAGAGAGAGAAAAACACCAACTCGGATGGTTTCGAAAGAGGATTGGAAAGATCTGTGCAGAAGCCTGTTGATGGCTGCTGGCCAGGGTAGTCCTGATCTTGAGTTCGAATCCTGATTCGGGGGCATCTAGGTGGCCACTGTGAGAAGAGGGGGCAGGACCAGGTAGGCCTGATCTAGCAGGCTGTGACTTTTGAGATTCTGGCTTTACCTCCATCTGATCCAAAAAAAGCCCCTTTTCAAAGCATTTGCAAAAGCGCAAAACTCAGCTGAATCACAGAATGGGAAGGGGACACTGGAGGGTCATCCAGCCCACCCCGCTCAGGGCAGGATCCTGCAACTTGCTGTAACCCTGATGATCACTTAGGACACCTTGATGGTGATGAAGATTTATTAAACTGTATGCCACCCTACCCCTGTGAGTCCCAGGGCAGTCACAACATAAAATCACAAAATACACCATAAAAACCCACAATACCCCCCCCCTTAAAAAACACAATTACTTCTGCACACTACTGCCTGGCCAAGAGGATTCCGGCTGTATGAAAACAGGCCGTACTAAGGAACACAAAAATAAACCAGGCCAGTCTTGTCTGCATAGGAGCCAAATACCCCCAGGAACAGAGGAATCAAGGTATACTGCTCCTAGACCAGGAGGCTCCACAAGGACATAGGAAGAGCCTGCTGCGTTATGCTCCAAAGCGACAGGCTGTCTCCGCCTTGCCTGAATTAGAACCCGGTGCCGGATGTGGGGCAGGGGGCTGACATTAAGCAGGGAAAGTGTTGCTTTAGAAAAATTCAAGAAACCCCTCAGGCTTGAGGATTTGCGGGAGATGGAGCTGTGAAGCCCACCAAGCTAGGAGGAAATTTGGGGGGGGAGTTCCCCCCTGCCCCCCGCCCAGTTACCTGGACGATCTCCTGGCATGCGGCCCCCAGGAGCCCCCGCTGGCTGAAATCTAGCTGCCCGGCCCCGGTGGGCAGCAGGAGGGAGTGGAGGCGGCGGTAGGAGCGGAGGTCGTAGATGTGGAGCTTCCGGTCCAGCCCAGAGGTGGCCATGTAGCTGCAGGGAGAGGAAGCGGAGAGTTTGTGGGGCAGGAAGGGAGCCCCAGGGGTCCTCTAGTCCAGCCCCCCAAAAGAGGACAAATAGAAAGTCAAGGCTGGGGGGAAATGGGGGAGAAACGTACGTTGGAAACGTCTATAAGAGTAAAAGAAAATTATTAGCAAAGGGAGATAACAGAAATCACTGGGTTAAAGCTGACCAAAAGTCCAGACAAAATAAAAAAAATTCCTTCCAGTAGCACCTTAGAGACCAACTAAGTTTGTCATAGGTATGAGCTTTTGTGTCCATGCACACTTCTTCAGATACACTGAAACAGAAGTCACCAGACCCTTATGTATAGTGGGAGGGTGGGGGGTGGGGGTGATGGGAATGGGTGATGGGCTGATAGGAGTGGTAAACCTGTTGACGACTGTTAACAACTGCAATTGGTCTTGCAGGAAAAAGCAAGGGGTGAGATGGCTAAAGAAAGCTTGATCATGTATAATGAGATAAGAATCCAATGTCCTTATTCAGACAGGTCTCTCCATGGTTTTAAGCTTGGTAATGAGTTGCAATTCAGCAACTTCTATTTCCAGTCTGTTTCTGAATTTTTTCTGTAATAAAACAGCTACTTTGAGATCTTGTATAGAATGTCCTGGGAGATTGGAGTGTTTCTCTGTCTTGTGATTCCTGATGTCAGATTTATGTCCATTTGGAACCATAGAATCATAGAGTTGGAAGAGATCACAAGGGCCATCCAGTCCAACCCCCTGCTGAGCAGGAAACACCATCAAAGCATTCTTGACATATGCCTGTCAAGCCTCTGCTTAAAGACCTCCAAAGAAGGAGACTCCACCACACTCCATTGGCGTAGGGTTTGGCCTGTTTGTCCAATATAGAGAGCTGAAGGGCACTGTTGGCATTTGATGGCATACACAATGTTAGAAGATGAGCAATTAAATAGTCCTGAGATGGTATGTTGGATGTTGTTGGGGCCAGTAATGATGTTGTCCGGGTGTATGTGGCAGCAAAGTTGGCATCTGGGTTTATTGCAGGCTCTGGTACCAGTGTCCATGTTAAGTCTGGTGGTTGTATTATTGTGGGTGAGGAGTTGTTTAAGATTGGGTGGCTGTCTGTAGGCAATGAAAGGTCTTCCTCCCAGAGCTTGAGAAAGGGAGCTGTCATTGTCCAGGAGAGGCTGTAGATCTCTGATGATGCGTTGTACTGTTTTAACTTGGGAGCTGTATGTGATGACTAGTGGTGTTCTGTTATTTTCTTTTTGGGGTCTGTCTTGCAGCAGGTTCTCCCTAGGTATCAGTCTGGCTCTATTGATCTGTTGTTTAACTTCATTGGGTGGATATTTTAGTTCTAAAAAGGTTTGCTGTAGGTCTCTTAGGTGAGAGTCAATGTGTCGCAGGGACAAGAGAGGTTTGAGTGGGTAGGAGTTTAGGAAACGTCGTTCTAAATCCACCATGACGAGGTAGCACTATTATCAATTTAGGATGGGGTGGGAGGTTCACAGGCTATGAAGGACTTGCTCCTAAAATTATTGGCAGCTGTGCGAATTATTATAGCCAGGAAATGGAAGCGGCAAGCAGAATATAAAGCGGAAGAACGGTATAAAGAGGTGTGGGATATAGCTAGGAATGATAAATTGACATGTGCCATTAAGGTAAGACAGAGAATACCGTCTGCAGGAAGAAAGATTTTGAGGAGGAGAACTTTGCCGTGTGTTTCAGCCTGTTTTCGGTTTACTCCTTCAGCTGCCGCCGATTCCATTTTTTGCTATCATTATTTATTGCATTTGCACACACACAAACACCATTTGCTGTCATCGTTGATTGAATCTGCACTCCGGAGATCGCGGGGCAGTTCGCAAAACGCAGCAATGCGGGACGAAGCAGAAACGAGGCAAACCCGTAACCCCCCCTCCGCCCGATCCTGCAGAGACATTTAAAAGGATGCCAGAAGGAGACCAACCAACCACCTTAGGGACGCCACTCTCAAATTGTGTAGGGTTTTCAGAAACCACCTCCTTGACTGCGGGACCCCTTCTTGGCCTCGCCAGAGCCTCTCTTCTCACACAGGAGAAGCCCCACCCACCCACCCAGGGTCCGAGACCCATCGGTTGCCTTCACCCGCTTTCGCCGGCCAGTCAAAGCCGTTCCCAGGATCGTGGCCGCTGTCACACGCTGACGGTTCCTGGCAGCCGAGGGCCGAGTGCGGCTGGGGAGACGAAAGGTGCAGAAACCGCCCCAGCCAGACAAGAGCAGGACTCGCCTTTTGCAAATTAAAATAAACGATCCTTTCACTCACGTGCCCGAGCCGTCGACCGCCAACGCCCTGACGGCCCCCTGGTGGCACAGCATCCGAACGAGGGGCTCCTTCACGTTGGGGCTCCAGAGGGTCACTGTGCCTATTTGGGGTGGGAGGGGGAGAGAAGATCAAACCAGGGAGGGTCCTGCCGGCCGCCGGCTCCTTCCCTTTTCGTCAGTGGCTAAACACCAGCTACAAACTGGGGCCCCCCCACCTGCCCCACAAGTCCTGCTTGCAGGATCCCAGAACGGTCGGCTCGGAAGGGACCCCCAGAGGCCATGCAGCCCACCCTGCCGCAATGGGAGCCTCACCGTTGCTGTGTCCCAGGTGGACGATGGCGTTGGAGGGGTTCTGGGCCATGACCCCCAGCCGGCCCCCCTTGGTGCAGATGGTGGCCACCTCCGTCCCCACAGAGATATCCAGGTACTGCAGGAAGCCTGTCTCGCTCTGGGAGGGGGGGCCCCCACAAAAAACAGAGGAGAGAGCTTTGTAATAAACAGACCCTCGGATCCAAGGGGCTTCTCTTTTCCGTGGGCAAAGGCACCCACCCAGGAGAGACCAGGAGCTAGATCAAGTCTGGGGGGGGGGCAGTTCTTATTTAGGAGAGGATCTTGAACCCCCCCCCCAAGATTGGCCAGCCAGACCCACAGCCGCTCCCCCCACCTGGTAACAAATCCGATTGCTCTATATTGGATGTAGAAATTGCAACATCCAATTGAATATTAGAGATTAGGACTTCGGGTTTTTAATTGCATTAAAGCTTCGGAGAGATTGCATCGAGCTTCCAGGCAAGCAGAGATTTAAGAAGGGCTCCTTCTTGGGGGAAGAGTCCGGAAGGCGACCTCCAAGTTAGCATGGTTAGGAGGATATATATCAGGGGTTCCCAAACTAAGGCCCGGGGGCCGGATGTGGCCCAATCGCCTTCTAAATCCGGCCCGCGGACGGTCTGGGAATCAGCATGTTTTTACATGAGTAGAATGTGTCCTTTTATTTAAAATGCACCTCTGGGTTACTTGATCTTCCTGGTTTCCTGGGGCATAGGAATTCATTCGTATTTTTTTTCAAAATATAATCCGGCCCCCCACAAGGTATGAGGGACAGTGGACCGGCCCCCTGCTGAAAAAGTTTGCTGACTCCCGATATATATCATGAATTAAAGAAAATGTTTAACAATACTTTTGTTAAAAAAAAAACCAGCAGCTTTTTCGTTAGGAATACTAGGTGAAGAGATACAGAGGGAGGAAGATAAAAGACTTTTCATGCGTGCAACAACGGCAGCGAGAGATGGAAGGAAGGAGAAGTACCAGGAAAAGAAGAATGGCAGGTGAAACTGATGGAGGATGCGGAGATGGCGAAACTGAAGGGGAGGATCCGAAACCAGGAAGATCAAGTCTTTACGAAAGACTGGAGGAAATTTGTAAATTTTTTAAAAGACCACTGTAAACAGTTACAATCTATGGCAGGGATGGAATGACACGTGTAATGTGGAATTCTTGATGATCATTATGGTGATTTAACACAGTGTTTTTCAACCTTTTTCACTTCTTATTTGTGTTTTCTGTTGGTCAATTAAACGACAGTGGAACCTCGAAAGCCGAATGCCTTTGAACCAGAACGTTTCGGCGCCTGAATTATTGAAACCGCCCTGTGGAATGCCCCCCTCCATCAGATGTCAAAGAAATAAACAACTATAAGGCATTTAAAAGACATCTGAAGGCAGCCCTGCTTAGGGAAGTTTTTAAGGACTGATGTTTTAATGTAGTTTTAATACATTTTAATACATTTAATACGTTTGTTGGAAGCCGCCCAGAGTGGCAGGAGGAACCAGATGGGTGGGGTATAATTATTATTATTATTATTATTATTATTATTATCCCAAAGTGATTGTTCCGATTTTTGAATGCTTTTCAGAAGCTGAACGTCAGGCGTGGCTTCCAATTGGCTGCGCGAACGCTCTTTTAATGTTTGATGGATTTCTGTATTTTAATGTTTTGTTGGAAGCCGCCCAGAGTGGCTGGGGGAACCCGGCCAGATGGGCGGGGTATAAATAATAAATTATTATTATTATTATTATTATCTTGTAGCCAATCAGAAGCCACGTTTTGCAAGCCGAACCAATTCTGTTTGACTTCCAAGCTACGACTGTACTCTTAAAGGGGGGGGAGGGGGAATGCACAGACTGTAAGACCCTGTAATAGAGTAACAGATTTGTAGAGGGAGAAGGGATACCCAAAGGTCCTCTAGCCCAACCCCCTGCAAGGCAGGAATTGCAGGTAAAGCGTCCCTGGCAGATGGTCCCGTCCCCGTCCACCCGGCAACCTCTGATGAACAGTTCTTGCTCTCAGAATCGTATACCTGGAGGGTCAGAAGGGACCCCCTTGGGTCATCCAGTCTGACCCCCTGCAACGCCAAACCTTCCCAGATCAGTCCTTGCCTGGAAGTCCAGAGAGAGGGGATTGTTGGGGGTCAGGAGAGAAAGATAACCCCGCCCTTCCTCACCGCTGTGGCCAGGAGGAAGTGGTAGGGCAGGAACTGCATCCTCTGGACCCCGTGGAAGCGCTTGAGGCAATTGAGCTCCACCCCCTGGTTGTCGTAGACGTAGAGCCACTTCCGCTGCGCCACCGCAAACATGGTCTCCGTGTGGAGCCACCTGGGGAGAAAGGGGGCGTCAGGGGGAAGAATGGGAGGGCTGTTGGGAGGGGGGGACCCCAAGGTCATCTAGCCCAACCCCCAGCAACGGCGCCGCTGCAGCTCAGAAGTGGAAAGAACCATAGAATCGTAGAGTTGGAAGAGACCACAAGGGCCATCCAGTCCAACCCCCTGCCAAGCAGGAAACACCATCAAAGCATTCCTGACAGATGGCTGTCAAGCCTCTGCTTAAAGACCTCCAAAGAAGGAGACTCCACCACACTCCTTGGCAGCAAATTCCACTGACAAACAGCTCTTACTGTCAGGAAGTTCTTCCTAATGTTAACCGGGGGCAGGTGCAAGGCAGCCTGGTTATGGGCAGGAGCTACGAGCCAGAGAAGTGCTGCCCCAAATTAAGTTGTGAACCGCCCTGCAATCTTTGGTTGGACGGCAGTATGCAAATGTAACAAATCATCATCATCCTATATAATAAAGTGCAAGTGTCTCTGCGTCCAGATTCCCTGTGTCCGCGCTACTGCGCATGTGCCCCACGGACACAGGGATTGGATGCAGAGACTGCACGCACACACACACACGCTCTCCCCACCCCCCCACCTACCGTTTCCCTGCGGCCGCCAACCGCTGCTCCCAGCCGGACTGAGCGTTGGCGGGGGGGGGGGGGAGAGAGCGTGTGCGTCCAGCAAGGACAGACCCCGGGGTTCGGAGAAGCGCTGTGCAAGCACTTCTCCGAACCCCGGGATGTCTCCTTCCTATCGTTCCTGTCCCCCTGCCGCCGACAACAAGGACAGGTCCCGGGGTTCGGAGAAGAGCTGCGCAAGCGCTTCTCCGAACCCCGGGATGTTCTAGCGCCCGTTTATTCAACGGGCTGAATTACACTAGTAATGATAATAATAAAGAAATTTCATGGGCTGGGCAGCTTCCCTAGCTGACTATGCATTCGACTTCCAAAATGTTCAGAAACCAAGGCGCGGCTTCTGATTGGCTGCAGGAAGCCAATCGGAAGCCGCGCCGGACGTTCCGAGATCCAGGGTACGACTGGACTCGTTTCAAACGCACGTTTTGAGATTTTCATCACTGAGCTGGGGGGAGGCAGCTACAACCTGGCCTGGAAGGTGGGAAGCCCTTGCCCTATGTCTGCAATGGGGAGACAGGAATGCCTCACAAGGCTGTCGCAGGTATTTGCCGATGGCAAAGTGTTTAAACCGTGGAGGAAGCGGCTTGGGAGGAGAGACGAGGGAAATGGGGTGGGAGGATCATAGAATCCTAGAGTTGGAAGAGACCACAAGGGCCATCCAGTCCAACCCCCTGCCAAGCAGGAAACACCATCAAAGCATTCTTGACATATGCCTGTCAAGCCTCTGTTTAGATAAGAAACTGCTCTGAGATCTACAGATAAAGGGCAGTATACAAAATAAATAAATTATTATTATTATTATTTTATTTATACTCCGCCCTTCCCAGTCAAGACCGGGCTCAGGGCGGCTAACAACAAAAATATCAAAGCAAACATAAAAGAAACAATTCAATTAAAATTCAGATTAAATACAATGTTAAAATTCAATTTTAAAATTAGGAATCTACAAGTGGAACCTCATTGAAATATCTGTAGGATAAAACCTTAGGGGAGGGTAACCCCGGGGTCAGACTGAGTCAGTCCAAAGGCCAAGCTGGGCCCTAGTCTCCTGAGAGAGAGCATTCCACCAGGTCGGGGCCAGTACTGAGAAGGCCCTGGTCCTGGTCGAGGCCAGTCTAACTACCTTGTGACTTGGGATCTCCAGTATGTTATTATTTGTGGACCCTCATGTCCTCTGCGGGGCATACCGGGAGAGGCAGCCCCGCAGGTACAAGGCTCCTAAGCCGCATAAGGCTTTAAAGGTCAAAACCAGCACCTTAAACCTGATCCTGTACTCCACCGGGAGCCAGTGCAGCTGGTAAAGCAGTGGATGAATGTGATCCCGCGGCCGGGACCCCGTAAGGAGCCTCGCCGCGGCATTCTGCACCCGCTGGAGTTTCTGGGTCAGTTTCAAGGGCAGCCCCGCGTAGAGCGAGTTACGATAATCAAGCCTGGAGGTGACCTAGATAATAGATGTGAAATTCCTGCTAGCCCCCCCCAAAAAAACTCAACACGGCACCCCCACGCGTTTGCGACTCACGCCACGTCTGTAACGGACTCCATGACGTTGATCTCGCACATCAAGGCCTTTGTGTGCCAGTCGAGGGCCGCCACGTGGCCCCTTCGGCCCCCCAGGAGGAGATGCCTGCGAAGAAGAAGAGGAGTTTGGATTTGATATCCCGCTTTATCCCAACCCGAAGGAGTCTCAAAGCAGCTAACATTCTCCTTTCCCTTTGTCCCCCACAACAAACACTCTGTGAGGTGAGTGAGGCTGAGAGACTTCAGAGAAGTGGGACTAGCCCAAGGTCACCCAGCAGCTGCATGTGGAGGAGCGGAGACTCGAACCCGGTTCAACAGATTATGAGACTACCGCTCTTAACCAATACACCACACTGTGAAGGAGGAAGAGGAATCATAGAATCGGAAGAGACCCCAAGGGCCATCCAGTCCAATCCCCTGCCAAGCAGGAAACACCATCAAAGAATTCCTGACAGATGGCTGTCAAGCCTCCGCTTAAAGGCCTCCAAAGAAGGAGACTCCACCACACTCCTTGGCAGCAAATTCCACTGCCAAACAGCTCTTACTGTCAGGAAGTTCTTCCTAATGTTGAGGTAGAATCTTCTTTATTGTAGTTTGAATCCATTGCTCCGTGTCCGCTTCTCTGGAGCAGCAGAAAACAATCTTTCTCCCTCCTCTATATGACATCCTTTTATATATTTGAACATGGCTATCATATCACCCCTTAACCTTCTCTTCTCCAGGCTAAACATACCCAGCTCCCTAAGCCGTTCCTCATAAGGCATCGTTTCCAGGCCTTTGACCATTTTGGTTGCCCTCTTCTGGACACGTTCCAGCTTGTCAGTATCCTTCTTGAACTGTGGTGCCCAGAACTGGACAACAGTACTCCAGGTGAGGTCTGACCAGAGCAGAATACTGTGGTAGTATTACCGGTACTTCCCTTGATCTAGGTGCTATACTCCTATTGATGCAGCCCAGAATTGCATTGGCTTTTTGAGCTGCTGCATCACACTGCTGACTCATGTCAAGTCATAGAATCATAGAATCATAGAGTTGGAAGAGACCCCAAGGGCCATCCAGTCCAACCCCCTGCCAAGCAGGAAAGTCAAGATTCCTCAAGGCAGGAATCTCAGCTCAATCCTACAAGGCAGAGGGCCGCCCAAGGAGGGAGACCGTTCCGCCGCCAAACAGCTCTTGCTCACTCACCTGCCGTTGCGCGTGTAGTCCACCCGGTATGGGCCAAACTGGTTCAGCCGCAGCTCAAAATGCTGGTGAGAGGAAAGCAGGCCGGGGTCAGGCCCTGGGAGGAGATCCCCACATTTTCCCCCTTCCTCAAAACCCCTTCCTCATTTCCCCTTCCCCGCCTACCTTTGCGCCGGCGGCCAGGTCTACGGCCTCCGCGATGTCGGCCTGGGCGATGGTGCAGGTGTCCTCCCCCTCATCTCCTTCCAGGAACCTGGCGGGGCAGAGAGAGGAGAAAGGGAGGCAGGGTTAAACCCCGGAGGTAACAGCCCCCGGGAGTCATGATGCCGGACCTCTCAGGAAATGAAGGTTTATTGGAAGAAATTTGATGAATATAAAGCAAAAATTGTGGAAAATGCTGATCTTTTAGCAGACAGGTGAAGGGCGGAGTAAAAATATATAAAAGGAATTTAATATGGAAAAGGCACGCAAAAAGAAATTTGGATATGTAAACCGAACCAGAGAATAGGCTGGAAGTTAGCACAGGGTGGAGGGTGAGAAAGGGTGGCTAAGGGGTATGTTTTCTTTTGTAAGCAGTTTTATTTTTTTCAGTAGCACCTTAAAGACCAACTAAGTTTTTATTTTGGTATGAGCTTTCGTGTGCATGCACACTTCTTCAGATACCACGAAAGCTCATACCAAAATAAAAACTTAGTTGGTCTTTAAGGTGCTACTGAAGGGATTTTTTTTATTTTGCTTCGACTCAGACCAACACGGCTACCGACCTGTAACTAGTTTTATTTTTGTTAGCAATAGTCTGCTATTTGAATCTGTACTTCTTTTTGAGTTTGTATTTTGTAAATGAATTTGATCTGAGTTTAAATTTGAATTTTGTAAATTAATGAAGATTATTGGGCAAGGGATATTGGGCAAGGGATATTGAAAGGCGTGCATGGGAGAGACTGTGGAAGGAGGATTAAAAACCTGCGGCATGTTATAAACCAGGAATGTCCAACAGGTAGATCGTGATCCACCGGTAGATCACTGGAGGTCTGTAGTAGATCACCGGCTCCCTCCGAAGAAGCTCAACAACTTCGGCTCCCCTAAAAAGAAGCTCAACATCTTTGTCCTGCACCTCAAAAAACAGGACTTTCCTCCTCCCTAAAAATGCTCAACAACTTTGACCTGCACCCCCAAAAAACAGGGCTTTCCTTTCTAAAAGTACTCAACATCTTTGCCCTGCCCCCCCAAAATGGGGGTAGATCACTGCCAGTTTCTAACTGTGAGTAGATCGCAGTCTCTTGAGAGTTGGCCACCCCTGTTATAAACTAAAAGAGAACTATATTCAAAGTGTTGGTGCTGACCTTTAAAACCCTAAACAGCCTCGGCCCAGTATACCTGAAGGAGCTTCTCCCTCCTCCCCATCATTCTGCCCGGACACTGAGATCCAGCACCGAGGGCCTTCTGGCGGTTCCCTCCCTGCGAGAAGCGAGGTTACAGGGAATCAGGCAGAGGGCCTTCTCGGTGGTGGCGCCCGCCCTGAGGAATGCCCTCCCATCAGATGTCAAAGAAAACCATGGGTAGACAAACTAAGGCCCAGGGGCTGGATTCGGCGCAATCGCCTTCTAAATCCGGCCCACGGATGGTCCGGGAAGCAGCGTGTTTTCACATGAGTAGAAGGTGTCCTTTTATTTAAAATGCACCTCTGGGTTACTTGTGGGGCCTGCCTGGTGTTTCTACATGAGTAGAATGTGTGCTTCTATTTAAAATGCATCTCTGGGTTATTTGTGGGGCATAGGAATTTGTTCACCCCCCCAGAAAAAATAGTCTGGCCCCCCACAAGGTCTGAGAGACAGTGGACTGGCCCCCTGCTGAATGTTTGCTGACCCCTGAAATAAACTATCTGACTTTTTGAAAAAATCTGAAGGCAACCCTGCTTAGGGAAGCTTTTAATATTTGATGAATCATTGTACTTTAACAGTAAGAGCTGTTCGACAGTGGAATTTGCTGCCAAGCAGGAAACACCATCAAAGCATTCTTGACATATGCCTGTCAAGCCTCTGCTTAAAGACCTCCAAAGAAGGAGACTCCACCACACTCCTTGGCAGCAAATTCCACTGCTGAACAGCTCTTACTGTCAGGAAGTTCTTTCAAATGTTGAGGTGGAATCTTCTTTAAAACAATAAAGGAAATGTTTTTTAAAAAAAACAAGGAAATGAAGATTCCTTGGCACCATTTGCCTGAATTGAACCAAGGCTCACCCACCACCCACCTGCCTCTTAAATGCAGGTGTAGAAACTACATTACCCAGCATCCTCCAGGAGGAGCATCTCCATCCGGGCCGCCTGCTGGGCTGCTGCCTGGGTCTTCTGCTCCTGCCTGGCCAGCTGGCGCTTCAGGCGCTTATCGGACACCGTCCCCTGTGGGATATGGGAAAGGGGGGGTCAAAGATGATGGTGGCACGCAGCTCCCCCCCCTAGACACCTAGGGAGAACATCAGCCCCCCCCCCAGGAAGGCCAAAGCGCCTCACCAGCTTGCCCCCGGCTCCTCGCTGGAACTTGCGCACTTGCTCACGGCTGACGGAGGCCGGGCCAGGAAACGGGTCCACCTTCTGAAAAAAAAACCACAGAATCGCAGCGTCAGAAGGGGCCCCCAGGGGCCATCTAGTCCACCCCTCTGCAAGGCAGGTATTGCAGCAAACGCCAAAGGGTGAACCAGGCGGCTATGGAATGGGGGAGATTGGGGGCATGTTGTATCCCCTTCCCCAGACTTCAGACTTCCTGAATTTGAAGGGACCCCCCCACCCAAGGGCCACCTAGCCCCTCCCTCCTGCAATGCAGACCTACTTCCCTACCTCCCCCCCCCCCCGCTTCCCTCCATACCCCTGAGATCCACTTCTTCCTGCCGGGACCCATCGGCTTCCTTGGGGAGGCCTCATCCTGCCACGGCTTCTTGGGATCCCGAGCGCCACTCTCTTCTGTGTCGGCTTGGGGGGCCTCGCCCTCCCAGTATCTCCTGACGACCTTCTTCTTCTTTGGGGTGGGGGAGAGAAAGAGGGAGGTCTGTATGTAAATTACAACCTTGCAAATGACTCTTAAATGCATTTAAAGCACACACACCCCACCCCCACCCTGGGAACTGCAGTTTAAGGGTGCTGGGAACTGCAGGAGATGATAGATAGATAGATAGATAGATAGAAAGAAAAATAGATAGATAGATAGATAGATGGCAGGGCGGTTCACAGCATAGAATATATGAGACAAAAGACGAAAAATGCATAATAAGGACAAGAACAAACCAAACCAATAAATAATAATATAAAAAAATTATTTGTACCCCGCCCTCCCCTGTCAAAACCAGGCTCAGGGCGGCTAACACCAATAAAATTACAATAAGACATAAAAGAAAAGAAAATTAATTAAAATTAATTAAACATTCCCCCCCCCTTCCAAAAAACACATGTAAAAGGACATAGGACAAACTGGCTGGAGAAGGAAAACTACGCTTCCCAGAATCCTTTTCGTGAGGCGGAGGAGAGGATGGGCTTCAAAGGGATGCCTTGTTTGGGGGGGGGGTTTAGGCAGCCAAAATCAATGGATGGGGGGGGGCGATTCCCAGCGGGCCTGGAGCCCCTCTCGAACTGGGACGGATTGGGCTTCGTGCAGAGACAAGCCCCAAGGTCCCAGTCACCATGGAGACCCAGAAGGGTAGAGGCGGAAGGGCCTCCCAAAGGCCATCCAGACCCACCTCTTGAAAGGCAGGAATGACCTGCTAAAGAACCACACGATCCCAGAGCTGGAAGGGACCCCCCAAAGGCCATCGAGGCGACTCTCCCCCTTTGCAAGGCAGGAACCACAAGCTCCACACTCACACAATGGTCTGGGGGCCCCAAAGGGCATCTGTCCCACCCCCTTGGGGGAATCCCGCTCTCCCCCCCTCCCTCCCTCCCCAGGGGCCCCTCTCCTCACCTTCTTCGGGTCTCCTGCGTCCTCCCGCGCCCCCCGCCCAGCTCCCCTCCCTCCTTCCATGGCTGCTGCTGCTGCTGCCGATCTCCTCTCTCTCCCAAACCCACGTGGACGGCCAGGCAGCCGGCTCAATCCTCCCACTTCCGGGTGCTCTCTTCCTGCCGCCCAATCCCTGCTCCCAGAGGGCCCCGCTCTCCTCCAATCCCCTCGTTAGGGGGGCTGTCCCGGAAGTGAAGCCGCTGCGGAGGCCCAGGAGGCGCTCTGGGAAAAGAGGAGAGGCCATGTTGAGTCAGGGCAGCCGCTCCTTCCATGTTTGGAGCGGGAGGAAGGGCCCGTCGCGGCCATCTTGAATGAGGGCAATTTTTGTGCCTCTCTGTTGTCTATCTCTCAAACCTGGCGCTGGTTTGGAGGAAGAGACGTATTTATTCTCCAAGTTGGCTCTGCCCCACGGGGCTTACAGTCCACAGCAGAATCGACACAGAATGGGGAGGGGGCAAGTTTTGGGCTCTGGGGGGGAGGAAGGGGGGCAGGTCCGTGTTCGAGGGGGAATCATAGAATCAGAAGAGACCACAAGGGCCATCCAGTCCAACCCCCTGCCAAGCAGGAAACACCATCAAAGCATTCTTGACATATGCCTGTCAAGCCTCTGCTTAAAGACCTCCAAAGAAGGAGACTCCACCACACTCCTTGGCAGCAAATTCCACTGTTGAACAGCTCTTACTGTCAGGAAGTTCTTCCTAATGTTGAGGTGGAAGCTTCTTTCTTGTAGTTTGAATCCATTGCTCTTCCTAATGTTTAGGTGGAATCTTCTTGAAAAAAGACTGAAAGCTGTTCTGCATGGCCGTCTCTGCAGGGACGTTGTGGTCTGCAAACCTTTCTTTCTCGGATCCCAGAGTGAGCTTTCAAGGATGCTCCCCATATGTGTTGAATGTTTCATCAAGATTCATAGAATAAAAAGTTGAACAATATGTAGCTGTTTCAAAGTACGGATCCATCCAACCCCCCCGGTCTCCCTTGTGGTCAGTCTGGATCAGATGTGGGCTCCCCTCTGGGCAGAGATGGAGGAGGGGGGAGAGAAGGGGAGCAGAAGCAGGAAGGGAGAAGGAGGGGCCGGCTCAGTACTCTTGGCTTTGCAAAGGGTTAAAAGGAGCAGAGCTGCATTCCTAGAAAGGATAGGAAAGGAAGGGGGAGGGGGCAAGGTCCTCCACGGCTAAATCCCCTCCCTCCCTCCCACATCCCTTCCTGCAAGCAGAGAGGAGGCTGCTTGATTCTCTCTCCTTTGCAAAAGCTTCCTGGGTGCCCCTCCTGGAATCCGGTGAGTCTCCCCTCTCTCTCTTCCCCTGAGGGTGCCATGGGGAGAAAGGGGTCCCAGGGGTGCAGGGAGGGTGAATGGGGGTCTCTGTTCAGATCATGCCTGGTGGGGGGAGACCCCCAAGTCAGGGAGCAGAGGGTCCTCCCTTGTCCTCTCTGCCAAGCCAGGGAGGGGGCCAGTTCGCGAGAGGTCTGCATCTCTGCTCTTCCTTTGGGTCCAGATGCTGCCTTCCTTTTGGGGGAGGGGGCTAACTGGGCATGCAAATGAACCCCCTTCAGATGGAGGGATAAGTCACATTTGCTAACAGAGGGTGAAGACAGATGGGAACATTTCCACATGGGAGGAGGAGCACAGGGATGTTATGGAAAATCCCGGGTTGAGAGACTACTCAACAGTCCAGCTCGTGGGGTACAAGTCCCTGCGGTCAGTAAAAGAAGGAAATTCCAGCCAAGCAATTTGGAGCCAAACAAGTTAAACATTAGGAAGAACTTCCTGACAGTAAGAGCTGTTCGGCAGTGGAATTTGCTACCAAGGAGTGTGGTGGAGTCTCCTTCTTTGGAGGTCTTTAAGTGGAGGCTTGACAGCCATCTGTCAGGAATGCTTTGATGGTGTTTCCTGCTCGGCAGGGGGTTGGACTGGATGGCCCTTGGGGTCTCTTCCAACTCTACGATTCTATGATTCTATAAGTGTCAGTAGACTTAGATCCCTTATTGTTGGGCAACAGGTTCAAACAGCAGCAAGTGAACCTAGAGCATGGGGTGACATTCACTTTTAAATCTTTCCCACCATGTCCCAGAATACAGTTCGCACAGCATCGTCGACACATCATCTTTACAAGCAAAATAAGAAAATTCCTTCCAGCAGCACATTAAAGACCAACTAAGTTTTTATTTTTGTATGAGCTTTCATGTGCATGCACACTTCTTCCTTCCAGCAGCACCTTAGAGACCAGCTAAGTTTTTTTTATTTTGGTATACCAAAATAAAAAACTTAGTTGGTCTCTAAGGTGCTGCTGGAAGGATTTTTATTATTATTTTGTTATGTCCAGGCAAGTCCTTGGTACAAGATTAACATAAGCAGACACATCAGGGCAAGACCCAGGTATAACAAGAGAAGAAGAAGAGTTTGGATTTGATATCCCGCTTTATCACTTCTCTAAGGTGTCTCAAAGCGGCTAACATTCTCCTTTCTCCCCCCCCCCACAACAAACACCCTGTGAGATGAGTGGGGCTCAGAGACTTCAGAGAAGTGTGACTAGCCCAAGGTCACCCAGCAGCTGCATGTGGAGGAGCGGAGACTCGAACCCGGTTCCCCAGATTATGAGTCTTAACCACTACAGCATAGGCAAACACCTTCTGAAATCCCACCACCCAAAGTACAATAGAACGTCCCTTGCATCTGGACCCCTAGGCAATAATAATAATAATAATAATTTATTATTTGTACCCCACCCAGGTTGGGCTTCTGCAGTGCTTGCCAGAGGTTTCTTTTGCTTGCAGGGCAGATTCTGTTAGGAATCAGCTACTTGGGGTTGTAAAGATTCCTTCCACAGTGGTACCTTGGGTTACAAACACCTCGGCTTACAAACACTTCAGGTTACAAACTCCGCTAACCCGGAAGTAGTACCTCGGGTTGAGAACTCAACCTCAGGATGAGAACAGAAATTGCGCGCCGATGGCAGTAGCGGGAGACCCCATTAGCAAAAGGGCACCTCAGGTTAAGAACAGATTGAATAAGTCTTGCATTGTATAGTAAACATATATAAACTCAAATGTTTCTATCTCATTTTTTTCCTTTCCCTTTTTTCTTTCTTGTTCCAAGGAAGATTTAAGAAAACAACTCAAAAGCAGGATACCGTATCCTATATAATAAAGTCCAAGTTGTCCCTGCGTCCAAGTTGTCCCGTGTGTCCCTGGGGTACTGCGCATGTGCGCCAGGAACACAGGGATTGGACAGCAGAGACTGCATGTGCGCACTCTCCCCCCCCCCGCCTCCTCCAACCGCCGCTCCCGGCCAGAACGTCAGGGAAGCGAGGGTGGAGGCCGGCGGAGACCTCCTCCTCACAACCCTCCCTGGCCCGTGAGAGGAGCGGCGGGAGGCCGCGAAGCAGCGGCGGCGAGGTAGGGGTTTGTGTCCCGCGTCCTTCCTGTCAGCGGCTGCGGGAGAGGAAGGAAGGAGGAGAAAGCAGCGCTTTCTCCTCCTCCGTTCCTGTCCTCCTGCCGCCGACAGCAAGGACAGGTCCCAGGGTTCGGAAAAGCGCTGCGCAAGCGCTTCTCCGAACCCTGGGATGTCTCCTTGCTGTCGGCGGCTGCGGGAGAGGAACGGAGAAGAAGAAAGCAGCGCCGCCGACAGGTCCCAGGGTTCTGAGAAGTGCTTGCACAGCCGTTATGGAACGGGCTGAAATACACTAGTCAAATATAACAAGTGTGATTTAGTCTTTTCTTGAGAGCGATCAGAAGTCTTTTTAAAGCTCTTTTTAATTGTATTCTCTTTTTGCCTTTTTTCTGTTGTAAGAGAAGGAATACAAAATGTAATTTAAAGTTGTAAAGTTGTATAGGTTTTTAAAGTATGTATAATAAAATTATTATTATTTTATTAATAATACTAATGCTATGGTCCATGGGGTCACGAAGAGTCGGACACGACTAAACGACTAAACAACAACTAAAAGAACAGTTTCAGGTTAAGAATGGACCTCCAGAACGAATTAATTTCTTAACCCGAGGTACCACTGTATACTACTGGTACGGAGCCTAAGAAGAGTCACTCTCTGCATCACATCCACTATTATCATTGTTGCTGCTATTTAGTCGTTCAGTCGTGTCCAACTCTTCGTGACCCCCTGGACCAGAGCACGCCAGGCACTCCTGTCTTGCACTGCCTCCCGCAGTTTGGTCAAACTCATGTTCGTAGCTTCGAGAACACTGTCCAACCATCTTGTCCTCTGTCGTCCCCTTCTCCTAGTGCCTGTCAAGCCTCTGCTTAAAGACCTCCAAAGAAGGAGACTCCACCACACTCCTTGGCAGCAAATTCCACTGCCAAACAGCTCTTACTGTCAGGAAGTTCTTCCTAATGTTGAGGTGGAATCTTCTTTCTTGTAGCTTGAATCCATTGCTCCGTGTCCGCTTCTCTGGAGCAGCAGAAAACAACCTTTCTCCCTCCTCCATATGACATCCTTTCATATATTTATCATATCACCCCTTAACCTTCTCTTCTCCAGGCTAAACATACCCAGCTCCCTAAGCCGTTCCTCATAAGGCATCGTTTCCAGGCCTTTGACCATTTTGGTTGCCCTCCTCTGGACACATTCCAGCTTGTCAGTATCCTTCTTGAATTGCATTGGCTTTTTTAGTTCATAACTAAATCCTTTCCTTTTACAATTGTATAAAGTTACATTTAGTTGGAAATATTGTTGTTGTTTAGTCGTTTAGTCGTGTCCGACTCTTCGTGACCCCATGGACCATAGCACGCCAGGCACTCCTGTCTTCCACTGCCTCCCGCAGTTTGGTCAGACTCATGTTGGTAGCTTCGAGAACACTGTCCAACCATCTTGTCCTCTGACGTCCCCTTCTCCTAGTGCCCTCAATCTTTCCCAACATCAGGGTCTTTTCCAAGGATTCTTCTCTTCTCATGAGGTGGCCAAAGTATTGGAGCCTCAGCTTCACGATCTGTCCTTCCAGGGAGCACTCAGGGCTGATTTCCCTAAGAATGGATAGGTTTGATCTTCTTGCAGTCCATGGGACTCTCAAGAGTCTCCTCCAGCACCATAATTCAAAAGCATCAATTCTTCGGCGATCAGCCTTCTTTATGGTCCAGCTCTCACTTCCATACATCACTACTGGGAAAACCATAGCTTTAACTATACGGACCTTTGTCGGCAAGGTGATGTCTCTGCTTTTTAAGATGCTGTCTAGGTTTGTCATTGCTTTTCTCCCAAGAAGCAGGCGTCTTTTAATTTCGTGACTGCTGTCACCATCTGCAGTGATCAAGGAGCCCAGGAAAGTAAAATCTCTCACTGCCTCCATTTCTTCCCCTTCTATTTGCCAGGAGGTGATGGGACCAGTGGCCATGATCTTGGTTTTTTTGATGTTGAGCTTCAGACCATAATTTGCGCTCTCCTCTTTCACCCTCATTAAAAGGTTCTTTAATTCCTCCTCGCTTTCTGCCATCAAGGTTGTGTCATCTGCATATCTGAGGTTGTTGATATTTCTTCCAGCAATCTTAATTCCGGCTTGGGATTCATCTAGTCCAGCCTTTCGCATGATGAATTCTGCATATAAGTTAAATAAGCAGGGAGACAATATACAACCTTGTCGTACTCCTTTCCCAATTTTGAACCACTCAGTTGTTCCATATCCAGTTCTAACTGTAGCTTCTTGTCCCACATAGAGATTTCTCAGGAGACAGATGAGGTGATCAGGCACTCCCATTTCTTTAAGAACTTGCCATAGTTTGCTGTGGTCGACACAGTCAAAGGCTTTTGCATAGTCAATGAAGCAGAAGTAGACGTTTTTCTGGAACTCTCTAGCTTTCTCCATAATCCAGCGCATGTTTGCTATTTGGTCTCTGGTTCCTCTGCCCTTTCGAAATCCAGCTTGCACTTCTGGGAGTTCTCGGTCCACATACTGCCTAAGCCTGCCTTGTAGAATTTTAAGCATAACCTTGCTAGCGTGTGAAATGAGCACAATTGTGCGGTAGTTGGAGCATTCTTTGGCACTGCCCTTCTTTGGAATTGGGATGTAGACTGATCTTCTCCAATCCTCTGGCCATTGCTGAGTTTTCCAAACTTGTTGGCATATTGGGTGTAGCACCTTAACGGCATCATCTTTTAAAATTTTAAATAGTTCAGCTGGAATATCATCACTTCTATTTTCCCGTCTATTTTCTCTTACTTCTTCAATGTCTTTTAATTTTAATTGGTTGTCGATTTCTGTTAACAGCTCTCTCTATATGGCTGCCAATTTATCTTTATATTTACTTTTTTCTAAGATATTGCTTCTAATGGGGAAAGCCACCGTGGTGTTTTCTGTTCTAATAAATCTTTATATTTCTCCCAAACTTTAAGAATCAAGTTTTTATGATTACAAAAACTTTTATGAACATTTGCCTTATAACCATAGATAAGCATGCCTCGTGTTGTAGGTAAAAAGGTAAAGGAACCCCTGACCATTAGGTCCAGTCGTGACCGACTCTGGGGTTGCGCGCTCATCTCGCATTATTGGCCGAGGGAGCCGGCGTATAGCTTCCAGGTCATGTGACCAGCATGACAAAGCTGCTTCTGGCAAACCAGAGCAGCACATGGAAACGCCGTTTACCTTCCCGCTGGAGTGGTTCCTATTTATCTACTTGCATTTTGACGTGCTTTCGAACTGCTAGGTTGGCAGGAGCTGGGACAAAGCAACGGGAGCTCACCCCGTCACAGGGATTCGAACCACCGACCTTCTGATCAGCAAGCCCTAGGCTCAGTGGTTTAACCACAACGCCACCTGGGTGTTGTAGGAGCTTCTTGTTTATTTTCTGCCCATGCTCTGGGGTTGCAGTTTTCAGGCTTGGGGACAAGATGGTGACTCGCTTTGGCACCAAGTTCTGTCCATAAGCCCCACTGAGTTCAAGGGGATCTATTCTCGGGTCACTACTGTGTAGACCATGCCAGCCTTACAAAGTGGGGTGAGGAGCAAACATGAAATTAGAACCACTGGAGATGTTTAGAAATGGGGCTTCTGTTGGGAAGGGGCTGCCCCATTTGGGCAGGAGAATATCTAGGGCAGGAGAATCCCTGCAGGGCCTCTGAGGCTCCCTTTGCTTCTTCCTCTCTCCCAGGACCCTGAAGCTTGTTTGGGCTCTTCAACTCCTCAGGAAGTATGAAAGAGACAGATCCTGCAAACCTAACAAGGATGGAAGGGGGACGATGGACTGTTGACCTGGTCAGGTTGCCTCCTGCATCCCTCCCCACAACCTCTGAGTGTTCCCTCCCTGGGACCTGCGAGAGATCTGGTGAGTCCCAGGGGAGTGGAGATGGGGACGTGGAGGGATGGAGCCGAAGAGGTATTGGGGCATCCTCATCTTGGGGGGTGGGGGGAGGCAGGCAGGCGGATGGAGATGGAGAAGGGGAGCACGTTTTCGGGCTCCTCCACCTGCCTGCCTGCCTCTGCCTTTGTCCTCTTCAGGCAATCTGAGCTAGGAATACATCACAGCTCCCCGGCCACCCCAATGTATTGGCAGCTCAAAAGGTCTAAGACCAGTACCGTGATCTGAATGCCCAGACAACGCACTGATCCATCGCGCAGCACTAGAAGGCACGACTCCTTAAAATACCAGTAACCTGATTCTGCTTTGCAGTTTGAACGCAGATGGGGCCTCCGCGTGATGCCTTTTTATTTTATTTTCGGAATAACCTTCTATTTCCTTTTAAAA
The DNA here is from genome assembly GCF_965207765.1 of Zootoca vivipara. Classification (NCBI taxonomy): domain Eukaryota; kingdom Metazoa; phylum Chordata; class Lepidosauria; order Squamata; family Lacertidae; genus Zootoca; species Zootoca vivipara. The sequence goes on from NC_142584.1 coordinate 122,098,116, forward strand.
ACAAGGAACATAGGAATAATAAATAATGCAAACATGTAAACCATGTCCTCTCATGTTATTTGTATATATAACAGCAGAATAAATTTGCCGGAATATCTATAACATATGGTTCATCAATAGTGACACAGAGCAATGGATTCAAACTACAAGAAAGAAGCTTCCACCTAAATATTAGGAAGAACTTCCTGACATCTATGATTCTATGATTCTAGGTTGATAAGAATAGATATCCCCTTCATGGATCAATGCCTTGTCGTGGCGAAGGGGCTTGAATAACTCAGAGAAGCTATGAGCTATGCCATGCAGGGCCACCCAAGATGGACAGGTCCATCTTATATGCAGAATTCATCATGCGAAAGGCTGGACTAGATGAATCCCAAGCAGGAATTAAGATTGCCGGAAGAAATATCAACAACCTCAGGTATGCAGATGACACAACCTTGATGGCAGAAAGTGAGGAGGGATTAAAGAACCTTTTAATGAGGGTGAAAGAGGAGAGCGCAAAATATGGTCTGAAGCTCAACATCAAAAAAGAACTTACTAATATCACCAAAATAAAATAAAAAAATTAAAAGCAACAAGCAGAATGAAAAGCCATTCAACCATAAAGAGAAAAAATAAATAAATAAACACCAATAAAAAACCCCTATACTTCTTCCCAAATTCTTGTTTTAATATTGCCTTGCCTAGTCAACACCTTATAGATCAGTATATCTATTCTTGTTGTTGTTGTTTAGTCATTTAGTCGTGTCTGACTCTTCGTGACCCCATGGACCAGAGCACGCCAGGCACTCCTGTCTTGCACTGCCTCCCGCAGTTTGGTCAGACTCATGTTTGTAGCTTCGAGAACACTGTCCAACCATCTCATCCTCTGTCGTCCCCTTCTCCTTGTGATCTTTCCCAACATCAGGGTCTTTTCCAGGGAGTCTTCTCTTCTCATGAGGTAGCCAAAGTACTGGAGCCTCAGCTTCAGGATCTGTCCTTCCAGTGAGCACTCAGGGCTGATTTCCTTCGGAATGGATAGGTTTGATCTTCTTCAAAAGCATCAATTCTTCAGCGATCAGCCTTCTTTATGGTCCAGCTCTCACTTCCATACATCACTACTGGGAAAACCATACCTTTAACTATACGAACCTTTGTCAGCAAGGTGATGTATCTGCTTTTTAAGATGCTGTCTGGGTTTGTCATTGCTTTTCTCCTAAGAAACAGGCGTCTTTTAATTTTGTGACTGCTGTCACCATCTGCAGTGATCATTGAACCCAAGAAAGTACAATCTCTCACTGCCTCCATTTCTTCCCCTTCTATTTGCCAGGAGGTGATGGGACCAGTGGCCATGATCTTGGTTTTTTTGATGTTGAGCTTCAGACCATATTTTGCGCTCTCCTCTTTCACCCTCATTAAAAGGTTCTTTAATTCCTCCTCACTTTCTGCCATCAAGGTTGTGTCATCTGCATATCTGAGGTTGTTGATATTTCTTCCGGCAATCTTAATTCCGGCTTGGGACTCATCTAGTCCAGCCTTTCGCATGATGAATTCTGCATATAAGTTAAATAAGCAGGGAGACAATATACAACCTTGTCGTACTCCTTTCCCAATTTTGAACCAATCAGTTGTTCCATATCCAGTTCTAACTGTAGTTCTTCGTTTAGTCATCCCTTTTTAAACAATGACCAGGCTTGTCTGAACCACCCAGGCCTTCTTAAATGCGGGCTTCAGAGTTTTTAGGGAAATTGAGGTACCTTCTGTCAGGTTTGTTGTTTTGGCATCTGTTCGCATTTGATTGACCAAAGAGGTGCAATATGTCAGTTAATACCAGCCAACAAAGGCAGTGAATAGTAAGGCCTCACATATAACCTTCTTCAGTTCTTCCTCTCTCACAAGCATTCATTAACTTTGTTCAATAATGGATGTGAACCATGTATGTCCCCTTCGCTTTGAGTAGGGTTAGGGTCCGGGGCAGCGATGCAGAGTTAGCAAGATGTACGCTAACATGGCAGTGCAATTGCTTGGGGGGGGGTCCAGGTGGTGGGTTTGATGGTTCTGTTTCAGCTGTGTCCCAGTCACAGTATGCTGGCAGTGGCGTCCCGCTGGTTTCAAGAGAGTCGGGCGCCCCACAGGTGTGCTCAAATGCTGGCGGGTCAAAGACACCACACATTGAAAATGATATGAGGTTAGACTTCAAGGAGGTTGAAACGAAGCACTCTCAAGTCTTGCAGTGAGGTGGGGGGGGACTTTGTTCAATAATCTGGAGCTCCATTTATTCCTGAGGCTCTAATTGGCTTCTCTCTTTATTGCAGATGGTGATGAATTGGAAGGGAAGAACAAGGGGGAAGGGAAGAACAGAATCCCCATAGTGGAGAAGTCCTATAAATATTCAGAGTGTGGAGAGAACATCCGTCAGAGCTCCCAGTCCACGTCCCATCAAAGAAAGAGCTTCATTCGGAGGGATAGCTTTAATTCACATGAAAGAACACAGAGTAGGAAGAAATTGTATCAGTGCAGAGAATGTGGAAAGAGCTTCAGTTTCAAGAACAATCTCACTTCCCATCAAAGAATTCATACAGGGGAGAAACCCTATCAGTGCTTGGAGTGTGGAAAGAGCTTCAGTCGGACGGATCATCTCACTTCCCATCAAAGAATTCATACTGGGGAGAAACCCTATCGGTGCTTGGAGTGTGGAAAGAGCTTCAATCGGAAGGAACATCTCACTTCCCATCAAAGAATTCATACTGGGGAGAAACCCTATCGGTGCTTCGAATGTGGAAAGAGTTTCAGCAGGGGGATCTATCTCACTTCACATCAAAGAATTCATACAGGGGAGAAACCATATCAATGCCTGGAAAGTGGAAAGAGCTTCAGTGACAGGCTGATTCTCACTTCACATAAGGAAAATCATTCAGGGGAGAACCCCTATCAGTGCTTGGAATGTGGAAAGAGCTTCACTAATAGCTCCCATTTCACTTCCCATCACAGAATTCATACAGGGGATAAACCCTATCAGTGCGTGGAATGTGGAAAGAGCTTCAGTCAAAGTCACCATCTCACTTCCCATCAAAGAATTCATACAGGGGAGAAACCCTACCAGTGCGTGGAATGTGGAAAGAGCTTCAGTCTCAAGCACAATCTCAATTCCCATCAAAGAATTCATATAGGGGAGAAACCCTATCAGTGCTTGGAATGTGGAAAGAGCTTCAATCAAAGCAGCGCTCTCACTTCCCATCAAAGAATTCATACAGGGGAGAAACCCTATCAGTGTGTGGAATGTGGAAAGAGCTTCAATCAAAGCAGCTCTCTCACTTCCCATCAAAGAATTCATACAGGGGAGAAACCCTATCAGTGCTTGGAATGTGGAAAGAGCTTCAATCAAAGCAGCTCTCTCACTTCCCATCAAAGAATTCATACAGGGGAGAAAACCTATCAGTGCTTTGAATGTGGGAAAAGCTTCCGTGAGGGGACTGAGCTCTCTTCCCATCACAGAATTCATACAGGGGAGAAACCCTATCAGTGCTTGGAATGTGGGAAGGGCTTCACTAAAAGCTCCAATCTCTCTTCACATCAAAGAATTCATACAGAGGGAAAACCAAATAAGAAAAGTAATAAAGCAAAAATTATTAAACAACCCTTATAAAACCCAATTGCATAGAAAATAGGAAGTGGGGGAGAATAATTAAAAATACCCTTTATCACTTTTGTATCATATATCATATGATTTGTCAACACATAGGAAGGCAAGCTCCCCAGCTCTCCCCTGGGTGCCCCCTTCTTCTCCCCATCTCCCACCCTGAGAGATCCTTCCTTCCCTGTGTTCCTTGCAGGTCCCTCCCACCTCCAACACTCCTCTTCCTATGTGTGTCCTCCTTAATTCAAAATAAAGGAATCTTAACATTAAAAATATAAAAAGTAGATGAAAAGGAAACTCCCGTCTCCATCTGAAAATCATCTGTTGCAACATTTATTCAGAATATGCACTCCAAAATAAACCCAGTTGTATTTAGTATCCAGCCTTTTCCCCTCCCCTTCAGCAAGATGACCCTTTTCCTACATTTCCCTCCCTAGCCCAGCCTTCAAATCTTAACCACTCAGACAGTGCAATATGACTCTTATAATGATTGTCTCATAATCCACATTAGTATTTATCCAGTTTCTAGGGCCAGTTTCTATGAAGCCTTTTTAAAACCGTTCCAACAAATCTCAGGCAAGTCACAATACAAAATTATTGTCTCTTTGAATGTTCATCCAATCCTGCTTCCTTTTCTTTCTTTTCCTAATCTTTGGACACTTTAATCCACTGGGGATGGGGAAGAAGGCATCTTAATTCCCTTTCCTCAGAGTTTCCCTCTACAAGACCATAGCTTGCTTTGTGAACAGTTCTGCCTCTCCCACGGACTCCTTTCCAACGACATCCCCCTCTGTCTCTTTTTCTGGGACCCGTCTGTTGAAGATTCATTCCCAGGGTCTGCAGTCATGGGATTGTTGTCTATCACATGACGGTGTATGTTTTTCATTCCACAGTGTGGGAAGTGACGGAGGCAGGATGTTTGTGATACTGTGATCAATGAAGTGGGACTATTATCCTTTGTTCTTTCTCTTTGTTGAGAGAGGGAGCCATGTTGCAGTGCTCAGAGTGTATTATATGTAAATAATGTAATTAGCCAAAAGGCTGAGTTGCTGAGGCCTGTTAAGCAAACTGTGAAGACTTTGCGGATCCCTAAGTGTGCTGATGTCTCCAAGGCATGAGTCGCTGTGATGTCCAGGTTCGAAAAAGCTTTTGAAGCTCTCGATCGATTAACCAGGAGGGAGAGAACATGCCAGTCGGAAATATGTCTTTACCAAGGTCATACTCATGTGTGGGGACACTCCTGTAACACCGTCTTGGTCTTCAATGTGAAGGCGCTTCATGTCTGGATGGAGAACAGAGCTGCAGAAGCTTCTTTGGAGTGGATGCATCTGGTTCTCAATAAATCACGCAGAGGGAGGCAAAGTTCATTGGCAAAAGAAGAACTTTCTACTGCAAATTTTTCAGCTTTGTTACTGATAAAAACTTCAGGAAACTTAGCAGACATGAAAGTAAAAAAGAGAAACCAGCCCACTGAGCTGACAGATTTATCTTTCTGGCTCAGCGTGGTCTTGAGATAACAAAAGGCAAATCATAATATATCCAGCTGCCTCAGCAGAAAATAACAGAACCTTCCGGAAGGAACCAGTATTTTCCAGCATTTTCTGGTTTCCGCCCTCAAGACTTTAGCCATGACATTTTGTCCCATTGCCAGAAAAACATATTTAGCTCCCTAGTTTCTATGGCAACACTTTTGGGGATGTGGCTCTTTCAGGCCCATTTGTTTTTCAATAAAGGCCTATCTTTCCACTTGGAGACTTCCTCCTTCTCTTGAGGGTTTCTGTGGGTAACCTCCAGTCTAGAAACCACATTTTGAATTTCCCCTACATATACATGACTGAATTTTTAAAATAATTCTAATAGTGATTTATAATGAGACTGAAACACTAAAATTATTGGTAGAAACAACTCTACTGTGAAGTTCAGGTTACAGATGGTTTGGGGGGCGGGGACAACATGCCGAAGCAGAGCCCATCTTTTTCACAGGATTCTTTTTAAACTTGGGAATCTCTGGATGTGATCCCATCTCTACAGCTCCCATAAACACCACGGAGAAGGTGGCCGGAGCCTGAAAGGCGAAATCCTTGGCCTCGAACGCAGGCCTCAGGGATGCTCCCCCCGTTTCCCCCATGGAGACCTGGGACCCCTTCTCCTTCTGAAGGGACCTCCGAGGAGGAAGCCAGGGCAGATCAGTCCCTGGACCTTGGAGGCGATTCCTAGACTCATCTGGAAAGTGCCATATCATGTTCCTTTCCCCATTTGCCAGGAGCCTATTTGGGGTTCCTCCTTCCACACCCCAAGGTTCCTCCAAGGCCCTGGGGAAGGAAACTGAGGCAGACGTAGCGATGGCAAGAGGAAGAGCTCTGGTTGATCCCCAGGGTGGATCTGGCCATTGCAGCTCCCAGGAAGCCTTGAAAAAAGGCAGGAGACCCTCAGCAGAGAACAGCCAAGTTTGGTTCTCCACAATGGCTTCCATTGGAGAGCCAGTGTGGTGTAGTGGTTAAGAGCTCGTAATCTGGTGAACTGGGTTCGCATCTCCGCTCCTCCACATGCAGCTGCTGGGTGACCTTGGGCTAGTCCCACTTCTTTGAAGTCTCTCAGCCCCACTCACCTCACAGAGTGTTTGTTGTTGGGGGGGGGGAGAAAGGAGAATGTTAGCCGCTTTGAGGACATCCTGAGCAAGTTTGCAGATGACACCAAATTGGGAGGGATGACTAATACCCCAGAGGACAGGATCACACTTCAAAATGACCTTAACAGATTAGACAACTGGGCCAAAGCAAACAAGATGAATTTTAACAGGGAGAAATGTAAAGTACTACATTTGGCCAAAAAAAAAAATGAAAGGCACAAATACAGGATGGGAGACACCTGGCTTGAGAGCAGTACATGTGAAAAGGATCAAGGAGTCCTGGTAGACCACAAACTTGACATGAGTCAACAGTGTGATGCAGCAGCTCAAAAAGCTAATGCAATTCTGGGCTGCATCAATAGGAGTATAGCATCTAGATCAAGGGAAGTAATAGTACCACTGTATTCTGCTCTGGTCAGACCTCACCTGGAGTACTGTGTCCAGTTCTGGACACCACAGTTCAAGAAGGATACTGACAAGCTGGAACGTGTCCAGAAGAGGGCAACCAAAATGGTCAAAGGCCTGGAAACGATGCCTTATGAGGAATGGCTTAGGGAACTGGGTATGTTTAGCCTGGAGAAGAAAAGGTTAAGGGGTGATATGATAGCCTTGTTCAAATATATAAAAGGATGTCATATAGAGGAGGGAGAAAGGTTGTTTTCTGCTGCTCCAGAGAAGCGGACACGGAGCAATGGATTTAAACTTCAAGAAAGAAGATTCCACCTAAACATTAGGAAGAACTTCCTGACAGTAAGAGCTGTTTGACAGTGGAATTTGCTGCCAAGGAGTGTGGTGGAGTCTCCTTCTTTGGAGGTCTTTAAGCAGAGGCTTGACAGGCATATATCAAGAATGCTTTGATGGTGTTTCTTGCTTGGCAAGGGGTTGGACTGGATGGCCCTCGTGGTCTCTTCCAATTCTATGAGACTCCTTCGGGAAGTGATAAAGCGGGATATCCAATCCAAACTCTTCTTCCTCTTCTGAGAGCTCCCTCTCTTTCTTGTCTGGGCTGGACTGAAAGGGCCCCAGTTCAGCCGGTTCCCCAGAGTCTCCCCACTGGGCTCCAGTGTCCTCATGAGGCCCACAGGGATCAGGAGTGGGAGCGATTTCTCCTGTTGATCTACTGCCTGAGGCGGAGGAACAGATGTCTTGGCCCATTTGGGTGGTAAGCGAGGGCCATCCAAATAGGGCTCCTGGGGCCCCGAGGGCCAGAAGGGGAGTCTCCAGCCTCATCTGGGGAAGAGCCCCGCCTTTCCCCTTGGCCTTGTCTTAGCATTGACTCTTGGGGTGACCAAGGAAGCTGGTCCGGAGTTTAAACTCCCCTGAGGGAACCCTCCACCTCTGAGGAGATGAAGCCATTATTATTATTATTATTATTATTCTCCTTCTTGGGCCTCCGAGACAGAGAGGGCCTTTCCCTCCTGGCCCCCTTCGCCTGTCCTGGCCCAGAACCTGGCGGATCCCCCAAGGCTGCTTGCCTGGCATCTCCCAATGGAGAGAGAGGCCTCCTCTGTTGGGCCATCATGACAGGAAGGCGGCTGAGGACCCAAAGGTGCCGCCCTCCTTCAGCCGGGAGGAGAGAGAGACCCCAAGAGTGTGGGACCCACGGGGCCCACAGGGGAGCCATGGCGTCTCTGGGAGCGGCTGAGGCCTCCGGATGAAACAAGATGGCGTTCCCGCCTTTTTCGAAAAAAGGCGGGAAACACTGCCGTCTGGCCCTGCTGCCTCCGTGGGCTCCTCCTGGGCCTGCCTGGCCATAGGGGGGGAATCTAGCTACCCCCCAAATAATGGGGGGGGAGGAAGAGGAGGAAGGAGAAATGAAGGAGAAGCCGGGAGGGGGAGCAGCCAAGAGAAAACTCAGGGGGGAAACTCCCTCAGGAAACCGGGCGAAGGAGAGGAGGAATCTGAACGGGGATTGGCCAGCTGTGCAATGGAGAGGCTTCTGATTGGTCCATCCCTGCTCTGGGGTGGGAAATGGGGTCATATGGTTCTGGGAGCCCCGTATAAACTGGGTTTCTGCCTGGAGAAACAGGGAAAGGATGGCAGGGGAGGGGTCCCTCTTGCTTTGAACTGGGGAGAGTCCCAGAGGGAGGGGCCGCCCCCCTGAGCAACATGCGCCCCCTCCCCCTCTGCCCACTTGTGGGCTTATCCTTTCCTGCCTGTGGGGCTTTTACGGGGGGGCCTTCCACATCTGCCCCCCTTGAACCCCCCCCCCCCCCAGGATCGCATGTGCGTTTCATTCCTCGCATGGGACACTTTCTCTTCTGTCTCTTGACCTGGGATGAAAAGAACCAGAAGCGGGGGAAATGCTCGGCAGGGGGAGAGATTGCTTAAGGGAGGGGAGGGGAGGGATCTCCTGGCTCTGAAGCCCCCCCTCCATTCCTCACCCCCTCGCTGAACTGGAGGGGTTTTTACAGGGGGTATCTTGACGGAGCCATTTCTGAGCCCAAGGCACCTCCTGCCACTAGGCAGACTTTCCCCTCTTCTCCATCCCAGCCTTTCCTTGGGATCCAGGAGCCTCTATATTGGCGGAGGGGAAGAGGCAAGGTAACCCCCCCCCCCCGTCTCCCTTGCGGTTAGTTTGGTTAGATGTGGGCTCCTTGGGGCAGAGTCCTTGACACAGAGGGAGGAAGTGGGAGGGAAGGGGAGGGCAGCCCCTTGAGCGCAGGCGCAGAAGCAAGAAATCTGCAGGCAGGGAGAGGGAGGGGCGGGTTCGGTGCCCTGGGCTTTGCAAGGGTTAAAAGGAGCCGAGCTGGATTCCTAGAGAGGACAGGAAGTGAAGGGGGAGGAGGCAAGGTCCTCCCTGACTCAATTCCCTCCCCCCCCTCCCGCATCCCTTCCTGCACTTTCTTCTCTCCTTTGCAAAAGCCCCTCCTGGAATCGGGTGAGTCTCCTCTCTCTGCCCCTGAGGCTGCAATGGGGAGAAGGGTGCATGGGGGTCCCTGTTCAGATCATGCATTTGGGGGGGGACCCCCAAGTCAGGGAGCGGAGAGTCATGGCGGGAGGGCAAAGGAGACCCAGCAGCGAAGGGGAGAAACCATTTTGGTTGCCCTCCTCTGGACACGTTCCAGCTTGTCAGTATCCTTCTTGAACTGTGGTGCCCAGAACTGGACACAGTACTCCAGGTGAGGTCTGACCAGAGCAGAATACAGTGGTACTATTGCTTCCCTTGATCTAGAAAGATGCTATACTCCTATTGATGCAGCCCAGGCTTGACAGGCATATGTCAAGAATGCTTTGATGGTGTTTCCTGCTTAGAATCATAGAGATGGAAGAGACCACAAGGGCCATCCAGTCCAGCCCCCTGCGAAGCAGGAAACACCATCAAAGCATTCTTGACATATGCCTGTCAAGCCTCTGCTTAAAGACCTCCAAAGAAGAAGACTCCACCACACTCCTTGGCAGCAAATTCCACTGCCGAACAGCTCTTACTGTCAGGAAGTTCTTCCTACTGTTTAGGTGGAATCTTCTTTCTTGTAGTTTGAATCCATTGCTCTGTGTCCGCTTCTCTGGAGCAGCAGAAGACAACCTTTCTCCGTCCTCTATATGACATATGACATCCTTTTATATATTTGAACATGGCTATCATATCACCCCTTAACCTTCTCTTCTCCCTGCTTGGCAGGGGGTTGGACTGGATGGCCCTTGTGGTCTCTTCCAACTCTATGAGTCTATGATTCTGTCCTTTCTACGTCACGTCCACTCTGTGGGAATGAAAACACATAAAGTCGAATGATAAACAATAATCCTATGACTGCAGGACAGGGAATGAATCTCAACACTCCCTTGTCCTCTCTGCCAAGCCAGGGAGGGGGCGAGTTTGCAAGAGGTCTGCAGCTCTGCTCTTCCTTGGGATCCAGATGCTGCCTTCCTTTTGGGGGAGGGGGCTTTGGGTCAAGGAAAACTGGGCATGAAGATAAACCCTCTTTAGATTGAGGGATAAGTCACATTTGTGAACAGAGGCTGCAGCCAGATGGGAACATTTGCAAATGGGAGAAGAAAGAAAAGCCCTTCTGCATCTGCAGGAGCATAAACCCGACCACTTCCTCTGTCCCAGATGCAACAAAACATGTCTCTCCCCTATTCAGGCTAAACAAGTGGAGGAACTAATGTGAAAGCAAATTTCAGATCTATCCTCAGGAAATGCTAAAGCAAGGATAAAAGACTCCTCCCAACATTCTGGGACAAATGAAGAGTCATCGAGTGGCTTGTCCTAATAACAGGGGACATGGAACACATAAATCCTTTTTGGCTGACTGTAATAAAATTATTACCATCCTGAAAGATACTTGTAAAACCTTATGGAAAAAATATAGCTGAGGGTCTGTGGGGTTTGATAAACAAGAAATGGAAGTTGGTGCTGTCTCAAAATAATCTACTTCTGTCAAGCTACCCTACACCTTTGGGAATCTTGTCAGAAGAGGAGCGTAAAAGCTTTAAAAAAGTTTTTAAAGGGCCTCCATGCCTGGTGTTCTTAAGAACACAGCAGATTTAGGACGTGTGGAAGATCTATACTTTGATGGCTTCCATGGAGACTTCCATGGAGGGCCTTCTCGGTAGTGGCACCCACCCTGTGGAATGCCCTCCCACTAGAGGTCAAAGAGAACAACAATTACCAGACCTTTAGAAGGCATCTCAAGGCAGCCCTGTTTAGGGAAGCTTTTAATGTTTAATGGATTTCTGTATTTTAATGTTTGAGGGATTTCTGTATTTTAGAATTTCTGTTTTGTTGGAAGCCGCCCAGAGTGGCTGGGGGAACCCGGCCAGATGGGCGGGGTAAAGGTAAAGGTAAAGGGACCCCTGACCATTAGGTCCAGTCGTGACCGACTCTGGGGTTGCGCGCTCATCTCGCATTATTGGCCGAGGGAGCCGGCGTTTGTCCGAAGACAGCTTCCAGGTCATGTGGCCAGCATGACAAAGCTGCTTCTGGCGAACCAGAGCAGCACATGGAAACGCCGTTTACCTTCCCGCTGTAGCGGTTCCTATTTATCTACTTGCATTTTGACGTGCTTTCGAACTGCTAGGTTGGAAGCCGCCCAGAGTGGCTGGGGGAACCCGGCCAGATGGGCGGGGTATAAATAATAAATTATTATTATTATTATTATTATTGCTAAGATGGTGTATAAGCACAGGGAGTATCAAAGGAGGAGGGGTGCATTTGTCTCAAGATCATTCAGAAATGTGGCCTCACCAACTCCTCTGCTTCCACATACAGATTTGGTCCCCATGCAACCCCAGACAGAGGCAAATATGGCCACAGCATCTGCCAGGCTTGCCATGAGAGAGCTCAAAGAGCGTCAACAGGGCTCTCCCTACAAAGCACCTAGCATGGGGGCACCTACATGGAAGAGCTACTCGTCTGTTTTCTGCCCATGCTCTGGGGTTGCAGTTTTCAGGCTTGGGGACAAGATGGTGACTGGTTTTGGCACCCAGTTCTGTCCATAAGCCCCACTGAGTTCAAGGGGATCTATTCTCAGGTCACTACTGTGTAGACCATGCCAGCCTTACAAAGTGGGGAGAGGAGCAAACAGAGGAAATTAGAACCACTGGAGATGTTTAGAAATGGGGCTTCTGTTGGGAAGGGGCCGCCCCATTTGGGCAGGGGAATATCTAGGGCAGGAGAATCCCAGCAGGGCCTCTGAGGCTCCCTTTGCTTCTTTCCTCTCTCCCAGGACCCTGCAGCTTCTTTTGGCTCCTCGACTCCTCAGGAAGGATGAAAGAGACGGATTCTGTCAAGCTAGAGGGGATGGAAGAGGGGAGATGGACAGATGACCTGGTCAGGTTGTCCCCCGCATCCTTCCCCACAACCTCTGAGCGTTCCCTCCCAGGGACCTCCGAGAGATCTGGTGAGTCCCAGGGGAGTGGAGATGGGGACATGGAGGGATGGAGCCAGAGAGGTATTGGGACTTCCTCAGCTTGGGGGTGGGGGGAGGCAGGCAGGCGGAGGGAGATGGAGAAGGGGAGCAATTTTCAGGCTCCTCCACCTGCCTACCTGCCTTCACCTTTGTCATCTGTAGGTAATTTGAACCAGGATACATCACAGCTCCCCAGCCAACGCAATGTATTGGCAGCTCAAAAGGTCTAAAACCAGTGCTGTAATCTGAATGCCCTACCAATGCCAGACAACTTTCCGATCCATCGTGCAACACTAGAAGCCACAACTCTTTAAAGTAACCTGATCCTGCTTTGCAGATTGAACGCAGATGGGGCCTCCATGTGTTTCCTTTTTATTTTATTTGTGGAATAACACTTTCTTTGCTTTTAAAAACAAGGAAGATAGGAATAATAATGCTACAAACATGTAGTCCAAGTCTTTGCATGTCTTTTGTACATAAAATAGCAGAATAAATTTGCTGGAATCTCTATAACATGGTTCATCATTAGTGGTCAGTGTATGAGTTCTGGGTTCATGAATTTGTATAAATTGAAACATAAAAGGGTAAACAGCGGAGAACAGAGAACATTCAACATTGCAAAGCCGAATGCCTAGTCAGGATCTCTTGTGGCCATTTTGCTTAGATTAAGTGTGCGTCATAGTCATTTTCCCTCTTCTATCACCAATGAAAGAATACAGAGTTGGTCTCCTCATGAACATGGGAAGGGGTGGGGGGATCAAAATAAAAAAAGAGATTTACGGGGAAAAATAAATTTTGGCCAAATTTAGATTGAGGCAACAGCTGGTGGGGAGTGTGCAGGTGAAGATGTTGCTGTTTCTTTCACAGACGAGATGTGGACGTTGCTGGATCCTGACCAGAGAGCTCTGCATAAGGAAGTCAAGGAGGAGAATTGTGGGATCATGGACCCTCTCGGTAAAACTCCCTGTTGGATCATAAGATCATAGAATCATAGAGTTGGAGGAGAGCACAAGGGCCATCCAGTCCAACCCCCTGCCAAGCAGGAAACACCATCAAAGCATTCTTGACATATGCCTGTCAAGCCTCTGCTTAAAGACCTCCAAAGAAGGAGACTCCACCGCACTCCTCGGCAGCAAATTCCACTGTCAGGAAGTTCTTCCTAATGTTTAGGTGGAGTCTTCTTTCTTGTAGCTTGAATCCATTGCTCCGTGTCCGCTTCTCTGGAGCAGCAGAAAACAATCTTTCTCCCTCCTCCATACGACATCCTTTGATATATTTAAACATGGCTATCATATCACCCCTTAACCTTCTCTTCTCCAAGCTAAACATACCCAGCCCCCTAAGCCGTTCCTCATATAGCATTGTTTCCAGGCCTTTGACCATTTTCGTTGCCCTCTTCTGGACACGTTCCAACTTGTCAGTATCCTTCTTGAACTGTGGTGCCCAGAACTGGACACAGTACTCCAGGTGAGGTCTGACCAGAGCAGAATACAGTGGTACTATTACTTCCCTTGATCTAGATGTTATACTCCTTTTAATGCAGCCCAGAATTGCATTGGCTTTTTTAGCTGCTGCATCACACTGCTGACTCATGTCAAGTTTGTGGTTTACCTAGACTCCTAGATCCTTTTCACATGTACTGTTCTCAACCCAGGTGTCTCTCATCCTGTATTTGTGCTATTCATTTTTTTTGCCCAAGTGTAGTACTTTACATTTCTCCTTGTTAAAATTCATCTTGTTTGCTTTGGCCCAGTTGTCTAATCTGTTAAGGTCATTTTGAAGTGTGATCCTGTCCTCTGGGGTATTAGCCACCCCTCCCAATTTGGTGTCATCTGCAAACTTGCTCAGGATGCCCTCAAGCCCATCATCCAAGTCATTGATAAAGATGTTGAATAAGACTGGGCCCAAGACAGAACCCTGTGGCACCCCACTAGTCACTTCTCTCCAGTAGTGAAGAAAGAGATTTACAAAAAAAAAATTAAATTTAGGCCAAATTTAGATTGAGGCAACAGCTGATGGGGAGTGTGCAGGTGAAGATGTTGCTGTTTCTTTCACAGACGAGACGTGGGCGTTGCTGGATCCTGACCAGAGAGCTCTGCATAAGGAAGTCAAGGAGGAGAATTGTGGGATCATGGACCCTCTCGGTATAACTCCCTCTTGGGTCATAAGATCAGTTTTGAAATTGCAGACATAGCTCTAGTTGATGAACCTCCACTATTTGGATGGAGATGAACGGCATCTGGGATCTCCACCATAAATCCTGAATGGAGGGATATCAACTGTTTCCTCTGTGAATATTCTTCATCTAGTCATGCCTTTTTGCTGTAGCAGAATAAATTTGCAGGAATAACATGTTGTTCATCGTTAGTGGTCAGTGTATGAGTTCTGGGTTCATGAATTTGTATAGATTGAAACATAAAAGGGTAAACAGCGGAGAACAGAGAACATTCAACATCGCAAAGCCGAATGCTTAGTCCGGATCTCTTGTGGCCATTGTGCTTAGATTAAGTGTGAGTCATAGTCATTTCCCCTCTTCTATCACCAATGAAAGAATACAGAGTTGGTCTCCTCATGAACATGGGAGGGGGGGTTCAAAATAAAGAAAGATATTTAGGGGGAAAATTAAATTTAGGCCAAATTTAGATTGAGGCAACAACTGATGGGGAGGTGACGATGTTGCTGTTTCTTTCACAGACGAGACGTGGACGTTGCTGGATCCTGACCAAAGAGTTCAGCATAAGGAAGTCAAGGAGGAGAATTGTGGGATCATGGACCCTCTCGGTAAAACTCCCTGTTGGATCATAAGATCAGTTTTGAAATTCCAGACATAGCTCTATTTGATGAACCTCCACTATTTGGATGGAGATAATAATAATAATAAATTTTTAGTTACAGGTACGGCTGTGTTGGTGTGACGCAGTCAAAATAAAAATAAACAGTCCTTCCAGTAGAACCTTAGAGACCAACTAACTAGATACCTATGACAAACTTAGTTGGTCTCTAAGGTGTTACTGGAAGAATAATTTTTTATTTATACCCCGCCTTCCCCAGTCAAAACCGGGCTCAGGGCGGCTCACACCAATAAAATTACAATAAAACATAAAAAAAACAATTAATTAAAATACAGGTTAAAATACAATATTAAAATGTAAAATGCAGCCTCATTTTAAGTAGTCCATGAATCCAAGCCATGAGGAAGGAAAACACAGGGGTCAGACTAAGTCCAACCCAAAGGCCAGGCGGAACAGCTCCATCTTGCAGGCCCTGCAGAAAGATGACAAATCCCGCAGGGCCCTGGTCTCATGGGAAAGAGTGTTCCACCAAGTTGGGGCCAATACTGAAAAGGCCCTGGCCCTGGTAGAGGCCAATCTAGCCATCTTATGGCTCGGGATCTCCAGAATATTGTTGTTTGTGGACCTTAAGGTCCTCCGCGGGGCATACCAGGAGAGGCGGTCCCGTAGGTACGAGGGTCCCAAGCCACATGGGGCTTTAAAGGTCAAAACCAGCACCTTAAACCTGATCCTGTACTCCACCGGGAGCCAGTGCAGCTGGTAAAGCACTGGATGAATGTGATCCCACGGCCAGGACCCCGTAAGGAGCCTCGCCGCGGCATTCTGCACCCGCTGGAGTTTCTGGGTCAGCTTTAAGGGCAGCCCCGCGTAGAGCGAGTTACAATAGTCAAGCCTGGAGGTGACCGTCGCATGGATCACTGTGGCCAGATCAGGGCGAGAGAGGTAAGGGACCAATTGCTTGATCCCACCTTAGCTGTGGCTGCAACCTGCGTCTCCATGGAAAGGGGGGCGTCGAAGGTTACACCCAAACTCTTGACAGATGAACAGCATCTGGGATCACCACCGTGAACTCTGAATGGAGGGATATCGACTGTTTCCTCTGTGACTGTTCTTCACCCAGTCATGCCTTTTTAAACAATGACCAGACTTGTCTGAACCGCCCAGACCTTCTTAATTGTCGGCTTCAGAGCTTTAAGGGAAGTTGAAGTAACTTCTGTCAGGCTTGTTTTTGCTGTAGCAGAATAAATTTGCAGGAATAACATCATGTTCATCATTAGTGGTCAAGTCAGTGTATGAGTTCTGGGTTCATGAATTTGTATAGATTGAAACAAAAAAAGGGTAAACAGCGGAGAACAGAGAACATTCGACATCGCAAAGCCGAATGCCTAGACAGACACTCTTGTGGCCGTTGTGCTTAGATTAAGTGTGAATAATAGTAATCTTTCCTCTTCTGTTACCAATTAAACAATACAGAGTTGGTCTCCTCATGAAAATGGGAGGGGATTCAAAGTGAAGAAAGAGATTTACGTATAAATTTAAATTTAGACCAACCACATTGAGGTAACTGCTGATGGGGAGTGTGCAGGTGAAGATGTTGCTGTTTCTTTCACAGACGAGACGTGGACGTTGCTGGATCCTGACCAGAGAGCTCTGCATAAGGAAGTCAAGGAGGAGAATTGTGGGATCATGGACCCTCTTGGTAAAACTCCCTGTTGGATCATAAGATCACTTTTGAAATTCCATACATATCTCTATTTCAGGGGTGGCCGACTTCAAAGAGGCTGCAATCTACTCGCAGAATTAAAAACTGGGAGTGATCTCCCCCTGTTTTTTAGGGGTTCAAGTCAAAGTTGTGGAGCTTTTATTAGCAACTCACCAAAGTGCGGGGGGGGGGGAACAGCCTCCAGCCTCTGTCTGTAAACTCCGTCTTCCGTTCTCCAACAATGGAGGGAGGGGCCAGAAGGGGGCCAGTGATCGACCGCAATTCACCAAAACCTCGCAGGGATCTACCAGTAGATCACAATTGACCTGTTGGACATCCCTGCTCTATTTGATGAACCTCCACTATTTGGATGGAGACCAACAACATCTGGGATTCTAACATCCCCACCGTGAACCCTGAATGGAGGGATATCAACTGTTTCCTCTGTGACTGTTCTTCGTCTAGGCATGCCTTTAAACAATGACCAGGCTTGTCTGAACCACCCAGGCCTTCTTAAATGTGGGCTTCAGAGTTCATAGAGTCATAGAGTTGGAAGAGACCACAAGGGCCATCCAGTCCAACCCCCTGCCGAGCAGGAAACACCATCAAAGCATTCTTGACATATGCCTGTCAAGCCTCTGCTTAAAGACCTCCAAAGAAGGAGACTCCACCACACTTCTTGGCAGCAAATTCTACTGCCGAACAGCTCTTACTGTCAGGAAGTTCTTCCTAATGTTTAGGTGGAATCTTGTTTCTTGTAGTTTGAATCCATTGCTCTGTGTCCGCTTCTCTGGAGCAGCAGAAAACAACCTTTCACCCTCCTCTATATGACATCCTTTGATATATTTGAACATGGCTATCATATCACCTCTTAACCTTCTCTTCTCCAGGCTAAACATACCCAGCTCCCTAAGCCGTTCCCCATAAGGCATCGTTTCCAGACCTTTGACCATTTTGGTTGCCCTCCTCTGGACACATTCCAGCTTGTCAGTATCCTTCTTGAACTGTGGTGCCCAGAACTGGACACAGTACTCCAGGTGAGGTCTGACCAGAGCAGAAAACAGTGGTACTATTACTTCCCTAGATCTAGATGCTATACTCCTATTGATGCAGCCCAGAATTGCATTGGCTTTTTTAGCTGCTGCATCACACTATTGACTCATGTCAAGTTTGCGGTCTACCAAGACTCCTAGATCCTTTTCACATGTACTGCTCTCAAGCCAGGTGTCTCCCATCCTGTATTTGTGCCTTTCATTTTTTTTGCCCAAGTGTAGTACTTTACATTTCTCCTTGTTAAAATTCATGTTGTTGAATTAGCTTCTCTCTTCATTGCAGATGGTGATGAATGGGAAGGGAAGAACGAGGGAGACCACAACAGGATCCACATAGTGGAGAAGTCAAATAGATATTCAGAGTGTGGAGAGAACATCCACCAGAGCTCCCAGTCCACCTCCCATCCAAGAAAGAGCTTCGTTTGGAGTGATAGCTTCATTTCACACGAAATAACTCAAAGTGGAGAGAACTTGTATCAGTGCAGAGGATGTGGGGAGAGCTTTAGTCAGAAGGAGAGTCTCACTTCCCATCAAAAAATTCATTCAGGGGAGAAACCCTATCAGTGCTTGGAATGTGGAAAGAGCTTCAGTCAAAGCGCCCATCTCACTACCCATCACAGGATTCATACAGGGGAGAAACCGTATCAGTGTTTGCAGTGTGGAAAGAGCTTCAGTCGGAAGGATCATCTCACTTCCCATCAAAGAATTCATACGGGGGAGAAACCCTATCGGTGCTTCGAATGTGGGAAAAGCTTCAGAAAGAGCTCCCATCTCACTTCCCATCAAAGGATGCATACGGGGGAGAAACCCTATCAGTGCTTTGAATGTGGAAAGAGCTTCAGCCAGGGAAACTTTCTCACTTCCCATCAAAGAATTCATACAGGGGAGAAACCATATCAATGCCTGGAATGTGGAAAGAGCTTCAATTACAGGGCAAATCTCTTTTCCCATAAAAAAGGTCATACAGGGGAGAAACCTTTTCAATGCCAGGAGTGTGGAAAGAGCTTCAGTCACAGGCAGAGTCTCACTTCGCATCAAAAAATTCATTCAGGGGAGAAACCCTATCAGTGTTTAGAATGCGGAAAGAGCTTTGGTCACAGGCAGAGTCTCACTTCCCATCACAGAATTCATACAGGGGAGAAACCATATCAGTGCTTGGAATGCGGAAAGAGCTTCCGGGAGGGGACTAAGCTCTCTTCCCATCAACGAATTCACACAGGGGTGAAACCCTATCACTGCTTAGAATGTGGAAAGAGCTTTAGTCAAAGCGCACATCTCACTTCACATCAACAAATTCATACAGGGGTGAAATCCTATCAGTGCTTAGAATGTGGAAAGAGCTTCATTCTCAGGCAAAGTCTCACTGCCCATCACAGAGTTCATACAGGGGAGAAACCCTATCAGTGCTTGGAATGTGGAAAGAGATTCTTGGAGGGGACTGCACTATCTTCCCATCAAAGAATTCATACAGGGGAGAAACCTTTTCAGTGCCATGAGTGTGGAAAGAGCTTTCGTCACAATTCCAGTCTCGCTACCCATCTAAGAATTCATAGCGGGACGAAACCCTATCCGTGCTTGGAATGTGGGATGAGGTTCAATCGAAAGGACAGTCTCACTTCCCATCAAAGAACTCATACAGGGGAGAAACCCTATCAGTGCTTGGAATGTGGAAAGAGCTTCAGCCAAAGCGCGAATCTCAAGACCCACCAAAGAATTCATACAGGGGAGAAACCCTATCAGTGCGTGGAATGTGGAAAGAGCTTCCGGGAGGGGTCTAAGCTCACTAGCCACCAAAGAATTCATACCCAGGAGAAACCCTTATGGAGGCCTCCCCCTCTGGGTACAGGACAACCGTGAAGTGTTCGGCAGCAGTCCCGTATCTCAGCAACTCATACGAGCACACAAACAGGAGAGAAAACGAAAGCTGAGCTGTTGGAAGTATGTAGCATCGCTATAAATCAAAATAAATCAAAGCAAATCATAATATAAATATAGCAACAGTGTGAGGAGCAGCTCACACAGACCTCCTGTCTGTCTGGGAGACAGAACAAAGAGATGAAAAACCAAAGCACCAAAACGGACGTTCTGTGTCCGGGTTTCTGTTCTCACACTTCCAGAAGGTGTGGAATGTAAATAACGATCACATGATCCAGTAATGGGAAAGTGAAAATACTAACATCCTACCCCTTTTCATGACAACCATTGCTGCATATTTAGCTCATGGGCGGCTTATTTATAAACACAGGCAATTGTTTTTCGTTAACAACTTTTGACAACAAAGCAGCAGGAATTTCTTTGACTGGCATATAGGACACACGAGTCCTTTTTGGATACAATCTCTTGCATGATATAATTTGATCTGCAGGTATTTGGTTCTTTGCTTATATTCTTCAGAATTACGCAAAGCTATGCATGATTTGTTGTCTTGGTAAACCTGTATAGGACAATAAACTTTCATCCACAATTGCAGTAACCATTCAACATCCATGAGTGCAGATGTCAGAGCACTAAGTTCAGCTTCACAGGAACTTAAACTTACAGTATGTAGTTTGCATGACCACTCAGACAGACAGTTATTATAACATACATCTGACGTGCTTTTACCATCTATGGAAGGCATGTCCAAAGTCCATTTCAGGGGCCTAATCCGGCCCGGCGGTCAATTTAATTCGGCCCCCATGGCTCAGAGTGCCAACAACCAGTACGTTTCCGAGCACAATTCAAAGTGTTGGTGCTGACCTTTAAAGCCCTAAACGGCCTCGGTCCAGTGTACCTGAAGGAGCGTCTCCACCTCCATCGCTCTGCCCGGACACTGAGGTCCAGTGCCGAGGGCCTTCTGGCGGTTCCCTCACTACGAGAAGCCAAATTACAGGGAACCAGGCAGAGGGCCTTCTCGGTAGTGGCACCCACCCTGTGGAACGCCCTCCCACCAGAGGTCAAAAAGAAAAACAACTACCAGAATTTTAGAGGACATCTGAAGGCAGCCCTTTTTATGGAAGCTTTTAATCTTTAAGAAAATTTTTAATATTTCTGTTGGAAGCCGCCCAGAGTGGCGGTTGTTATTATTACAGTGGTACCTCTACTTACGAATTTAATGCGTTCCGAACGCACATTTGTAAGTCGAAAAAAATTGTAAGTCAAATTCCATAGGAATGCATTGGGAGAAAAAATTCGTAAGTCGAAGCAACCCAAAATTCGTACGTAGAAAAAATCCTATCTAAACTGCATCCAAGATGGTGGACGGACCTCCATTCGTAAGAGGAAACATTTGTAAGTAGAGTTATTCGTAAGTAGAGGTACCACTGTATTATTATTAAACAGGCGCTCTGTTTGAGACCATACAGAGACTTATTGAGACTGCATACCAGTCCCTGCTTTACCTGGTACTGTACGCTTTGACCTTGAAACTTGAAACTAGAGCTGATGAAGAATGAACCGAAGCAGGGTCTTGTCCTGGATTCCCAAAAACTGGATTGCTACTGGAATTTGTCTTATTATTCTCAACCTAAAACTTTCTAAAAATTAATCTACTCCCTGGCCAGAGCTCTTGGAATCTTCTCATTTGATTTTCTCAACTCTCCAAGGACTCCAATTGATTTAGTACACCGTCAGGCGGTAGCATGTAGATATCCCCATCCAGAGTACCATACAAAAATGCTGTGTTCACAGCGTGATGTGAAACATTCAGACCACCTTCAGCAGCAATTTTAAGCATCAGCCTTAGCGGCCCTTTGTGACCTGCGTGCAATAAGCAAATCTTTCGGATCAGGTTTGGAGAAAACTGTCCTGTAGTGAAAAGTAGTACCTCTAAGTCTGTATCAGACTCATCAGATGGGCTAAGACAGGCATCCCCAAATTTCGGCCCTCCAGTTTAAAAAAAGAGGAAAACTCTTACCTGGTGTGCCTGTCCGATGCCGCCGGATTGAGTGGGGGAGGGGGCGCCGCTGCTCCGCGCGGCCTTCCTCCCTTCTCCCAGCGGAGCAGGGTGCCTGGGCAGGCCGGGCCACAGCGGGTTCCTTCCCGCCAACAGGGCGCTGCGTTTCATTGGTAGAGGTGTTGCCATGTGGCGTCACCTCTACCAATGAAATGCAGCGCCGGGGTGAGGGATGACCCTGCCGTTGCAGAGCGGAACAGGGTCCTAGTGCCCCTGTTCCGCTCGCTTCCCTCCCTGCTCTCGCGGCGCGGCTGGTGGAGGGAAAAGGGAGGCCGCCGCGAAGCT
The DNA here is from genome assembly GCF_965207765.1 of Zootoca vivipara. Classification (NCBI taxonomy): domain Eukaryota; kingdom Metazoa; phylum Chordata; class Lepidosauria; order Squamata; family Lacertidae; genus Zootoca; species Zootoca vivipara. The sequence continues at coordinate 122,119,981 of NC_142584.1, forward strand.
CCCCCACTTGCTGGGGCGCCCCTCAGCACCCCCTGATCGCCCAGGCGCCGTGGTGCATTGCGCCACTAGCGTCAATGGGCGAGCCAGGCCTGATCCCTGACCACTGGTCCTGTTAGCTAGGGATCATGGGAGTTGTAGGCCAAAACATCTGGAGGGCCGCAGTTTGGGGATGCCTGGTCTAAGCAGTGTGTTGGCGCTCTTGTAGTCCGATGTGTCTGCGTCACTAACAGAACCCACAGCAGCACCCTCATCATTGTCAGAACCATGATCCAGCAATGGGAGTGAAAATACTACCGTAAGAACCCTACTGCTTCGAATGCCGAAAGAGCTTTCGTCAGAGAGGGGATCTCGCTTTGCATAGAGAGTCCATACAGAGGAGAAGCCCTATCAGTGCCTGGAACGTGGAAAGAACTTCAGTCGGAAAGACGGTCTCACTTCCCATCAAAGAATTCGTACGGAGGGGAAACCAAAAAAGAAAAGTAGTAAAGCAAAAATTATTAAACAACCCTTACAAAACACAATGTATAGAAAAGAGAAAGGAGGGGGAGAATAACTAAAAATACCCTTTATGACATTTGTATCATGTATATCATATCATTCGTCAACACATAGGAAGGCAGGCTCCCCCACCTCTCCCCTGGGTGCCCCCTTCTTCTCCCCGTCTCCCACCCTGAGAGATCCTTCCTTCTCACCTCCAACACTCCTCTTCCTATGTGTGAACAAGGAATCTTAACATAAAAAATACAAAAAGTAGATGGAAAGGGAACTCCCACCTCCATATGAAAATAATCTGTTGCAACAATTATTCGGAATATGCACTCCATAATAAATCCAGCCTCTTCCCTCCCCTTCAGCAATATGACCCTTTCCCTACATTTCCCTCCCTAGCCCACCCTTTGAATCTTAACCCCTCAGACAGTTCAATATGACTCTTATAATGATCGTCTCATAATCCAAATTAGTGTTTCTCCATCCAGTTTCTATAAAGCCTTTTAAAAAACCATTTCAACAAATCTCAGCCAAATAACAATCCAAAATTATTGTCTCATAGAATCATAGTTGGAAGAGACCACAAGGGCCATCCAGTCCAACCCCCTGCCAAGCCTCTGCTTAAAGACCTCCAAAGAAGGAGACTCCACCACACTCCTTGGCAGCAAATTCCACTGTCAAACAGCTCTTACTGTCAGGAAGTTGTTCCTAATGTTTAGGTGGAATCTTCTTTCATGCAGAAGCAAAGTTCATTAACAAAAGAAGAACTTTCTACTGCAGGTTTTTCAGCTTCGTTACTGTATAAAACTTCAGGAGACTTAGCAGACGTAGTATTTTCGAGTATTTTCTGGTTTCTGCCTTCAAGACTTTAGCTGTGACATTTTGTCCCACTGCCAGAAACGCATCTTCATCTCCCTAGTTTCCGTGGCAACACTTTTTGGGATGTGGCTCTTTCAGGCCCATTTGTTTTTCAATAAAGGCCTATCTTCCCACTCGGAGACCTCCTCCTTTTCTTGTGGGTTTTTGTGGGTAACCTCCAGTCTAGAAACCGCTGTTTGAATTTCTCCTACATATACATGACTGGGTTTAAAAATAAAAAAAATCCTTCAGTAGCACCTTAAAGACCAACTAAGTTTTTATTTTGGTATGAGCTTTCGTGTGCATGCACACTTCGTCAGATACACTGAAAACAGAATCCACCAAACCCTTATGTATATTCAGGGGGTGGGGGTGGGTGGGAATGGGTGATGGGCTGATGGGAGTGGTAAACCTGTAGATGGCTGTAAACGACTGCTGATGACTGCAAATGGTCCTGGGGGGGGGGAAGCAAGGGCTGAGGCGCTAAAGAAAGCTTGATCATGCATAATGAGATAAGAATCCAATGTCTTTGTTCATCCCAGGTGGCTCCATGGTTTTAAGCTTGGTAATGATTTCCAATTCAGCAACTTCTCTTTCCAGTCTGTTCCTGAAATTTCTCTGTAATAAAACAGCTGCTTTGAGATCTTGTATAGAATGTCCTGGGAGATTGAAGTGTTCTCCTACTGGTTTCTCTGTCTTGTGGTTCCTGATGTCAGATTTATGTCCATTTATCCTTTGGCGTAGGGTTTGGCCTGTTTGTCCAATATAGAGAGCTGAAGGGCACTGTTGGCATTTGATGGCATACACAATGTTAGAAGATGAGCACTTGAATAGTCCTGAGATGGTATGTTGGATGTTGTTTTGGGCCAGTAATGATGTTGTCCAGGTGTACGGTATGTGCTGCCACTTGGGAATGTCTGGATGTGATCCCATCTCTACAGCTCCCATAAACACCACGGAGGTGGCCGGAGCCTGAAAGGTGAAAGCCTTGGCCTCGAACGCAGGCCTCAGGGACGCTTCCCCCCCCCCGTTTCCCCCATGGAGACCTGGGACCCCTTCTCCTTCTGAAGGGACCTCCGAGGAGGAAGCCAGGGCGGATGAGTCCCTGGACCTTGGAGTTGATTCCCAGACTCATCTGGAAAGTGCCATATAAGGTTCCTTTCCCCATTTGCCAGGAGCCTATTTGGGGTTCCTCCTTCTACACCCCAAGGTTCCTCCAAGGCCCTGGGGAAGGAAACGGAGGCAGACATAGCCATGGCAAGAGGAAGAGCTCTGGTTGCTCCCCAGGGTGGATCTGCTGGCCATTGCAGCTCCCAGGAAGCCTTGAAAAAAGGCAGGAGACCCTCAGCAGAGAAGAGCCAAGTTCGGTTCTCCACAATGGCTTCCACTGGAGAACCAGTGTGGTGTAATAATAATAATAATAATAATAATAATACATTTTTATTTGTACCCCGCCCTCCCCAGTCAAATCCGGGCTTAGGGTGGCTAACACCAATAAAATTGCAATAAAACATAACAAGCAATTACTTGAAATACAGATTAAAATACAATATTAAAATGTAAAATGCAGCCTCATTTTAAGTAGTCCATGAATCCAAGCCATGAGGGAGGAAAACACAGGGGTCAGACTGACTCCAACCCAAAGGCCAGGCAGAACAGCTCTGTCTTGCAGGCCCTGCGGAAAGAGGACAAATCCCGCAGGGCCCTGGTCTCCTGGGAAAGAGCGTTGCACCAAGTTGGGGCCAATACTGAAAAGGCCCTGGCCCTGGTAGAGGCCAATCTAGCCACCTTATGGCTCGGGATCTCCAGAATATTGTTGTTTGTGGACCTTAAGGTCCTCCGCGAGGCATACCAGGAGAGGCGGTCCCATAGGTACGAGGGTTAAGAGCTGTAGACTCGTAATCTGGGGAACTGGGTTCGAGTCTCCGCTCCTCCACATGCAGCTGCTGGGTGACCTTGGGCTAGTCCCACTTCTCTGAAGTCTCTCAGCCTCACTCACCTCACAGAGTGTTTGTTGTGGGGGAGGAAGGGAAAGGAGATTGTTAGCTGCTTTGAGACTCCTTTGGGTAGTGATAAAGCGGGATATCCAATCCAAACTCTTCTTCCTCTTCTGAGAGCGCCCTCTCTTTCTTGTCTTGGCTGGACTGGAAGGACCCCAGTTCAGCCACTTCCCCCATAGTCCCCCCACTGGGCTCCAGTGGCCCCCCTGAGACCCGCAGGGATCCCGAGTCCTGTTGAACTACTGCCTGAGACGGAGGAACAGATGTCTTGGCCCATTTGGGTGGTAAGCGAGGGCTATCCAGATAGGGCTCCCGAGACCCCAAAGGGCCAGAAGGGGAGTCTCCAGCCTCATCTGGGAAAGAGCCCCCCCCTTTCCCCTTAGCCGCCTCCTAGCGCTGACTCTTGGGGTGACCAAGGAAGCTGGTCCGGAGTTTAAACTCCCCTAAGGGAACCCTCCACCTCTGAGGAGATGAAGCCATTATTATTATTATTATTATTATTATTATTATTATTATTATTATCATCATCATCCTTCTTGGGCCTCCAAGACAGAGAGGGGCTTTCCCTCTTGGCCCCCTTCGCCTGTCCTGGCACAGAACCTGGCGGGTCCCCCAAGGCCGCTTGCCTGGCATCTCCCAATGGGGCCATGGGGGGAAATCTATCTACCCCCAAACAATGGGGGGGGGGATGAAGGAGAAGCTGGGAGGGGAAGCAGCCAAGAGGGAAACTCGGGGGGAAAACTCCCTCAGGAAAGGGGGGTCATAGAATCATGGAGTTGGAAGAGACCATAAAGGCCATCCAGTCCAACCCCCTGCCAAGCAGGAAACACCATCAAAGCATTCCTGACAGATGGCCGTCAAGCCTCCGCATAAAGACCTCCAAAGAAGGAGACTCCACCACACTCCTTGGCAGCAAATTCCGCTGTCGAACAGCTCTTACTGTCAGGAAGTTCTTCCCAATGTTTAGGTGGAATCTTCTTTCTTGTAGTTGGTGAAGGAGAGGATGAGGCCCAGGGGAATCTGAAAGGGGATTGGCCAGCTGTGCAATGGAGAGGCTTCAGATTGGTCAAGCCCTGCTCTGGGGTGGGAAATGGGGGGTCTCCCGCCTCCATGTGGTTCTGGGAGCCCAGTAGAAGCTGGTTTCCTGCCAGGAAACAGAAGGAAAGGACGGCAGGTGTCCCTCTTGCTTTGAACCGGCTGCATCCGTAACAGGGACAGGCCAAGCTCAGCGCCACCTCCGACCCCCTCCCCACTTTAAAATCCTTTTTTTTTTTTTTGAAAAGCAATGACTATCAAATATGAAGAAATCCGCACTTCCACCTGCTCAGCACCTTCTTTCCCCCTTGGTTTTCTGGGAGGGATTTTCTTAGTCCCTCCCCCTCCCCCCAATTCAAAAGAAGGGCAGGCCGGCTGGAGACCCTTCCCCCTGACCACCTTATTGTTATTTAGCGGCATCCCAGTTATATGTCTTATATGACTATCAAACTTTTATTAGGCATTTTACTATATGTCTTATATGTATTCCCCTTTTCCCAAAAGTTGCTCCAGGAAGTTCTCCTTGGCCTTTGACCCACGTTGAGCCTGGAGTGTCCTGGGGAACCTTCTGCCACTGGAGAGTCAGACTCAGTCGCCTTCTCCTAGGCTGCCCATTCAGAAGACACCCCCACAAGGGACGGCTCCCCTTGAGCTAGTTTTCAACTTTTTGTGGCGTTATTATGTTGGTTTTTCTTTTGCTGAAAACCACGGTGGTATATTTTTTCAGATACCACTTCTATCAGTTTAATGATCCATCTTTTGAGGCGGTTTGGGCTGAGAGGCAGGGACTGACTGGCCCCAGGTCCCCTCTGAGCTTCTCTCTCCCCCTTCCCAGGTCCCGCTCTGCGGAAGAGAGCCCATAATCCCAGGATCTCTGAAATGAACAAATAAATGGTCCAGCTTGAACTGTTCCAAGGATATAGGTTTGCAACGTCCAAAATGGAAAGTCAGAGCAGAGCAGAGCAGAGCAGGGTCTTCCAAACAGCCGCAGGGCGTTGGGATCGGGACAGAGCCCACCCACCCGACCCATGAGATCCCAGCTCAGGGCAGTTTCCTGCCCTATTGCAGGGGGTCAGACTAGAGGGCCCCTGGGGGTCCCGCCCAACTCTACAAATTGATCCTCTTTCAGCTGATCCTCACTGGTTCGCGTAAACAAAAACCTCTGCCAAGTTTCCTTTGCTAATGCGATTTATTTCCTTCACGGGTGATTCCTGGGTGATATGTCTTCCTTTTGCAGAGGGGTGCAGAATACCGCCCCCCCCCTTTCTCAGCCTCCGCCAGCATATTTGGGTGTGGGGTGAGCAGCGAACGTCTCCTGAACGGTTGGGACAGGGAGTGGCAGGCAGTTCATGTTGAGCGTGAAGAGAAACTTAGGGCTCTGCCGGCAAGGAGAGGGTGGACTACATTGCCTCTGGGGACCCCTTCCAGCTCCCCCCCCCCATTATAGACTTCTATGGCGGGGGGGGGAACTCAGGAGGATGGAAGCCGCATTAGACCCTTTTGCCTGCAGGAGACGGCCTGCCTCTGAACAGACAGGCAGAACTCTGACCGGTGAAGAAGCAGCTCCCCTGTGTCCTTGGGGCAATAGGAAGGGGTGGAAGGGGACCCCAAAAGCTCATCTAGCCCAACCCCTGAAATTCAAGGAGGGAGGGGTACATCCCACTCCCAGGTTCCTCAAGCTGGGGGGGGGTGCAGTTGCTCCAGGGGCAGGAAGAAGACGAGGGGGGGTGGGCGTCCTTGATGGGGGTCGCAAACAATTATTCCTCGAGGGCGGGGCTGCAGCTCAGCTCTCCCTCCGCCTCTCGCCAGACTTCGTTGCGCCTGTTGAAAATCTCCATGGGGCTGGGGGGGGAGAGAGAGACAGAAAGAGGGGTAGGTGAGCTCCAGGAAGAGGGGGGTCCAGACCCCTTCCCTTGTGCCCCTCCCCTAATCCCAGCAGGAAGCACAATGGCCCCGGGAGGGTTTGAACCCTGTTCTCCTGGGAGACCACTCTAACCACTAGGTCATTCTACGCCAGGCACCCCCAAACTTCAGCCCTCCAGATGTTTTGGACTACAATTCGCATCTTCCCCGACCACTGGTCCTGTTAGCTAGGGATCATGGGAGTTGTAGGGCAAAACATCTGGAGGGCCGCAGCTCGGGGATGCCTGTCCTAGCCCTTCGGTCCTGTTTGCTTTCCCCTCCTCTCAGCCAGCGGGCATTCAGAGGCAGCCCCCCCCCCTTCTAGGACGTGATGCTGGACCGAGATCCCTCTCTCCTCCCTCCTGGCAGCAGGCGCCCGATATCTTGAGGCTGCGAGTTCCGCAGGTCAGCCCACGCAGCCCCACCCCTCCCCTCTCACCTGTTGTAGCCAGCGGTGTAGTGCCGGCCGGCCTGCAGGGGGCGCCCGTGCGCGCTCAGCTGCCCGTCCAGGTACTGCAGCTGCGCCAAGCGGGTGGCGTCCGTCATCCAGCCGCCGAAGACGCGCGCATAGACGCGCAGCTCCGGGAAGCGCTCCACGAAGACCTGGCGCCGAGGAGGGAGGAGGAAAAGCGCAGCTCAGTCTGGAGAGCAGCCGCCACGGCCCGGGGGTCCAGACTGGAGGGGGGTCCAGACTCCTCTGGACAGAATAAGGGAAGCGGGGCGACCCCCCCCTTTGCCTCCCTCTTACCGTCTCCTCGGTGGGGGCGGGCGGGTCCCCCCGAAAGGCCTCCGGCAGCATGAAGTAGATCTCGAACTCGCGGCTCTCAGGGGCGTCCCGGAGTCGGGTCAGCACCGGGCCGGTCATGGGGATGTGGACCCCTTTTTGGAGCGGGGAAGGGGGAGAAAAGTCACAGAGGGAGGGGCCGCCGCCCTGAACAAGCATGCGCCCCTCCCTCCCCAATCCTGAAGGAGCCATTTCTTAGCCTCTTGCCTTGTCCATTCCAGCCTTTCCTTGGGATCCAGGAGCCTGGAGGCACTATATTGGGGGAGGGGGAGAACCAAGGTAACCCCCCCCCCGCGGCCACCCCTTTGTCTCCTCCGCCCCCCAGGTTGTTGCTTAATGGAACCTCCAGTCGCAGAGGCAGTCTATCTCGGAACGAACCAGGCAGTGTTTTGGGGTGTGTGTCTGGCTGGGCCTGCCCTCCGCCGGGGGCTTCTCAGCTTGGGGGGAGCGGAGGCGGCTCCCCCACAGCCGAGCCTTCTGCACACGCCCCGAGGCTCCCTTACCCGCCGCGTTTTTCCCTTGGATGTAGCGGAAGAGCCGCCAGAAGCCCTGGATCAGGGCCGGGAGGTAAGCCGAGCCGTCGTTGACGCGGGTCGCCACCCAGACGGAGGGCTGGTAGATCCGAGCCTGGTAAGGGGGCAGGGGGAGATGGGGGGGGTCAAGATGCAGCCGGGGGTCCGTCCCCCCGACAGAGCAAGGGGGCTGGGGTGGGGGGCGGAGGGGGCCGCTCACCTCATAGCCGGAGCCGTTGCAGACGAGCGTGTAGGAGAAGCACTCGCGGCCTTTCTTGCTGCAGGGAGTCACTTCCCTGGAAAGGGGGGGGGGGTTGAATGTGGGGGGGGGGGAGAGGGGCGATATGATCGCCATGTTCAAATATATAAAAGGATGTCATATAGAGGAGGGAGAAAGGTTGTTTTCTGCTGCTCCAGAGAAGCGGACCTAAACATTGGGAAGAACTTCCTGACAGTAAGAGCTGTTCAACAGTGGAATTTGCTGCCAAGGAGTGTGGTGGAGCCTCCTCCTTTGGAGGTCTTTAAGCGGAGGCTTGACAGGCATATGTCAAGAATGCTTTGATGGCGTTTCCTGCTTGGCAGGGGGTTGGACTGGATGGCCCTTGTGGTCCCTTCCAACTCTAGGATTCTATGCTTCCTGCATTTGTATCCCACCTTTCCGCCAGGTGACAATACATGGTTTCTCCACAACAGCCCTGCGAGGTAGGCTAGGCTGGGAGGGAGAGAGTGGCGGGCCCCCCAAGGAGCTTCATCCTCCCCTTTTTGGGAGCAGAGGCGGAATGGCCATCTTCCAGGGACGCTTGAGCTGAGATCCCTGCCCTGAACGGGTTGGGCTAGATGACCCCCGAGGCCCCCTCCCAACTCTGCCATTCTATGGCCCTAGGAGCAGGGGCTGGAATCCAGGTCCTTGGCAGAAGTTCCCAAAGTAGGTGATAGCGCCCCCTGGCCAGAGGGGGGGCAAGGGACTCTTTGGAAAGCTGGTATCACGAAGCGGGGAGGGGGGGGATGCGATTAGCTGCGCTTCCTGCCTTGCAGGGGGCCGGGCTAGATGACCCAGGGGAGTCCCTTTCAAGGATTCTGGGGGGCAATATGCCAATCCCCCCGCCCCACGCCCAGCTTACCTCTCTTCACAGGCGGCAAACCCCACCAGGAGGAGGAGCAGCAGGGGGGCAACTTTGGTCTTCAGCATTGCTGGGAGGGATGGGGGCTAGAGAGGGAGAGACCCCCCCCCAATGGGTTAGGAGACCCAGCGACGGAGGCACAGAGCCAGAACCCCTTCCTCCCTGAGCAGAGCACACACACCCCAGGCCTCGGTTTGGGAGAGACCTTCCCTGCCCCCCCTGAACCCCGACACACCTTCCCTCGATCTGTGGGGCTTCCAGGCGACGCAGATTCAGGCCGTCAGCTGTCCTTTTCCTCTGGGTCGAAGATGCTCCCATCACACCCACCCCGAATTTAAGGCATTTTGTGGTCCCGCCCCGGGGAGGGGGGTCGGTTACGAAACTCCCCTCCTCCCCCCAGGATCCCCTGGCGCAATCCCAGGAATGCAGCCTTGTGTAACGGGGAGAGTTTTGTAAGCTGGAAAAACAACATGCTTGGCTCGGGCCTGCGCTGGGTTGGCAAGAGGTTGGGGGGCTGTCTGTCCGGGATGCTGTGGCCCAGCTGAGCCCCGATCTGGACAGGGGGAACCTAAATTCGGATGTCTATGCTCCGGTGATCTCTAGGTCGGATTCCTGCAATGTGTTATATATGGGGCTGCCTCTGAAGACAGTTCGGAAACTTCAGCCGGCGCAGAATTGGGCAGGAAGGTTGCACCTCACACCGATTCTGGTCCAACTGCACTGGCTGCCCATTAGTTTAGAATCATAGAGTTGGAAGAGACCCCAAGGGCCATCCAGTCCAACCCCCTGCCGAGCAGGAAACAGCATCAAAGCATTCTTGACATATGCATGTCAAGTCTCTGCTTAAAGACCTCCAAAGAAGGAGACTCCACCACACTCCTTGGCAGCAAATTCCACTGTTGAACAGCTCTTACTGTCAGGAAATTCTGCCTAATGTTTAGGTGGAATCTTCTTTCTTGTAGTTTGAATCCATTGCTCCGTGTCCGCTTCTCTGGAGCAGCAGAAAACAATATTTCTCCCTCCTCTATATGACATCATTTGATATATTTGAGCATGGCTATCATATCACCCCTTAACCTTCTCCTCTCCAGGCTAAACATACCCAGCTCCCTAAGCCATTCCTCATAAGGCATCGCTTCCAGGCCTTTGACCATTTTGGTTGCCCTCTTCTGGACACGTTCCAGCTTGTCAGTATCCTTCTTGAACTGTGGTGCCCAGAACTGGACACAGTACTCCAGGTGAGGTCTGACCAGAGCAGAATAGTGGTACTACGGTATTACTTCCAGGCCCAATTCAAAGTTTTGACCTTAAAGGGTTCAGGACTGCAACACCTCAATGACTGCCTCCCCCCATGTAGAGATGCCAGATTGCCAAAGGAGTTGATTATTATTATTATTTTTTGGTAGAATCTGTCCCCTTCGAAAATGAAGTCTTGGAGCTCTTTTTAAGGAAATTCGCCCAAATCGACGGTTGCCATAAATCTGGATTTCCCCGGACATTTAAGCGATTTCCACCCAGACACTTTTCCCGACAGCCGAATCCCAGCTCTGTCCAGGAAATTCCAGGCATAGGGCAAGCCGACCCCCATATGAACTGACCCGGACGCTGTGACCGTCCTCTGAAGCCCTTCTTCGTTTGCCTCGTCCATGAGAGCTCCAGAGGGCGGCAACTGGAGAACAGGGCCGCCTCTGCAATGGCCCCCCCACTTCTGGGATGATGCTCCCCCCCAGGGAGGTCCACCTGGCGCCTTCATTGTGCCCACATTCCTCTTCAATTAACAGTTTATACCCTTTTCAATGTCTTCGTTGGAGGGGCAGCTACTGTTTTGTTTCATTCTTGTTTTTATTATCTATTTTTGTATTTTCATCTTGTAGCTTTATGCTCCGAACCGCCCAGAGAGGTGCGGATGAAATGCGGTATACAAATTTAATAAATAAGCAAAACAAGTAAAGGATCTCTACGCAGTTGGGTTATTCTTTAGCTGAGAGTCCTGCCTTCATAGAATGGTAGAATTTGGAGGGACTCTACGGGGGTCATCTAGTCCAACCCCCTGCAATGCAAGAATCTTTTGCCAAACGTGGGGCTCAAACCCACAACCCTGAGATTAAGAATCTCTACCTCTACCCATGGGGTTGCGCTAGATGACCCTTGGGGGTCCCTTCCAGCTCTACAATCCTAGGGTTCTATGAACATCAACCTCTTGATGGTGAGGATGGAGGTTCCCGAACGGCAGCAGGGTTGGTGGGGGGGACGGGACGGGACTGGGAAGCTGGCGTAGAAATAGAGAAACCATGGTCGGGGCCACAAAAGAGATCAATAAATATTTATAGAGAAGGTTCAGTTCCTTTGTTTTGTTTCCTTTAAAAAAAAGAAAAAGAGAGACTCAAAGGAAGTTAAGTTACAAAAAATCTCAAAGGTAAATGGAGGCAGTCAGAACAAGATGCGGAACGGGGAGGGGGAGATAAACAGCACAACTCTGGGAAGGGCAATGCAGGGGGAAGTATTCTGCACCCCACGTTCTCCTTAGAGGAGCTATAAAATGGGGGGGCAGATAGAGGCCTCCCCCACCCCACAATTATGACAAAGGTCCTGATCTTCCCCCTTTCCCTGGGGGTACAATTTGAATTTCTCTCTCTCACACACACACACAAACACACAAAGACATGTTGGTCGGTGGTGTTCAGCTCAGAGTTGCCACCTTTTCTGACCGCTGGGTGCTCCTCTGCTGGGTTTCTGGCGGTGGGAGGGGGGTGTCCTTGCTCAGCTGGGGAGCTGAGCCCCCTCCCCACCCCTGCCAGGCGGCCTCTTCGACAAAGCGTCTGCTCTCCTGAGCCACGGATACCCACAGGGCAGGCACAAGGGGGGCGGGGAGAGGAAGGGGGCTGGCTGCTACATGACCCCCCCCCTCCAACTGAGCACATGGAAGGTGAGGGGGGGGGCTATTTAGTGTTCAGTCCCTCAGGGGCGCTAGATAACCACCGAGGTCCCTTCCAACACTACAACTCTATGGTTCCCTCCTTGCAAGGCGCAGACATGGGGGACGACATCGACTGACAATGGAGAAGGGGGGGGCTATTTACAAGGAGCAGGGAGGGGTCCCGATCCTTCCTGGAGGAGACGGAGGCTGCAGAGGAGCCGCTTCGGATGGGGTGGGGGGATCAGTCCACTGGGGGAGTTGCATCAAACTTGTCTGGCTTGGGCTGCCCCCCTGCTCCCCCCCAGGACCCCCCTCACATCTTACTGCTCCCCGCAAAGCCCAGTTCGCTGCGGGGGGACCTCCCGGCGCCCCACTCTGCCTCGGCGCCCATCCGGGAGGGTGACGGCGCCTCCTTCTTGGCGGGCGCCGGGCCGCCCCCTGCGGAAACGCCCGCCCCCCCTCCGAGGCGGTGCCTCCTCTCGCAGTGGCCCTTGTGGCGCATGAAGCTGTCTCGCCACATGAACTTCTTGGCGCAGACGTCGCACTCGTAGGGCTTGAGGCCCGTGTGGGTCTTCATGTGCTCGGTCAGGTGGTGCTTCATCTTGAACTTCTTGTTGCAGACGGGGCAGTCGAAGGGGCGCAGGTTGAGGTGCATGTTGACGTGCCGGTCGCGCATGCTCTTGTGCGAGAAGGCCTTGCCGCAGTGGCACATGAAGATCTTGTTGCCGTCGCCCGAGCCGGCCGCCAGCTGCACCGCCCCGTGCTCCACCGGCGCCTGCGGAGGGAAGACCACGATCTGGTTGCCCTGCATGTCCATGGGCAGGAGGGCGCCGCGCGCCGCAAAGGGGGCGGCCTCCTCCAGGCCCTCGTAGGCCGAGGGGAAGTCCTCCGAGGACTCGCAGAAGTTCACCTGCTCCTCCAACTTGCCCCCCGAGCTGCCCCCCCTGCCGGGCTCCGTCAGGGTACGGACGTCGCTGATGCTGAGCGCCGCCTCGGGCGCCGGCCCGGCCACCTCCACGGGGTCCTCGTCCTCCTCGCAGGTCAGCACCAGGTCCTCCTGGGAGCGCTCCTTCTTGACGAAGACCCACTGCTTCTGGGGCATGATGCTGGGGCGCACGTAGGCCGGGCGCCGGCCCTCGCTGCTGTCGCTGACGTCGTCGTCCGTCTCCAGGACGAACTTGCTGCCGGCGGCGAAGGCGTCCGGGCAGCGCGGGGGGCCTTTTTCGGCCTGGAAGATGACCTCCTCGTCGTGGTCCTCGCGCTCTCCCGCCAGAGCCCCCCGCAGCGGGTGGAACTTGCCGTGTTCGGGGCCCTCGCCCGTGTCGCGGGGGCTGAAGTAGTTGCTGCTGCTGGGCGACTGGTTGTCGCTGGTGCGGCTGGAGTGGGCGCGGAAGGAGGAGGACGAGGAGGACGAGGACGGCCCCAGGAAGGCGCCCCGGCGCTCCTTCAGCAGCTCGGTGCACTTGTCCACGATGTGCCACATCTGCAGGACGCTGCCCACCGTCAGGTAGTTGACGATCTCGTCGGAGGCCATGCTCAGCTTGCCCGTGTAGGCCGAGCCCAGCACCGTCTCGAAGGCCACGGGGTCCATGACGCTGGGCAGCACGATGGACGTCATGTTCTTCAGGAGCACCTGGTCGTGGAAGTAGGGCGAGGAGGCGGCCAGCACGGCCCGGTGGGCCCGGAAGACGCGGCCCTGGACGTGGATGGCGATGTCGCACAGCTTGCCCTCCACCCGCTGCTGGTTGAGATTCTCCAGCAGGGCGCTGGTCACCTCGGGGAAGTCGACGTGGACCACGGGGAGGCCAGAAGAGGCCTCCATGGCGCTGGGGAGGGGGCGGCCGTCTCCTACGCGGAACAGGAAAAAGGACACGGGAAAAGGAGCTTTGGTTAGAAGGCTTGGGAAAGGAAGGCGGCTCCACCGATGGCTCGTAGGGGGAACCAAGAGAACCCCTGGAAGCCACATTGGCAATGGACTTCTCCCTCTGGCTGGCCCCTCCAGCTTTCTGAAGCAGGCAGCAGAAGAGCTAATAATAATAATAATAATAATAATAATAATAATAATAATAATAATAATAATTTATTACTTATACCCCGCCCATCTGGCCGGGTCTCCCCAGCCACTCTGGACGGCTTCCAACAGAAAAAGACAGCACGATAATCTATTAAACATTAAAAGCCTCCCTGAACAGGGCTGCTCAGCATTTATGAAAGCATATTAGAATCATAGGATCGTAGAGTTGGAAGAGACCCCAAGGGCCATCCAGTCCAACCCCCTGCCGAGCAGGAAACACCATCAAAGGATTCTTGACATATGCCTGTCAAGCCTCCGCTTAAAGACCTCCAAAGAAGGAGACTCCACCACACTATTATCCACCCCACTCCCCAGTTAATCCCTACAACAACCCTGTGGGGCAGGCAAAGAGGCTGCGACCGACTCCAAGGTCACCCGGGGAGTTTGAATGGGGATCTGAACCCTGATCTCCCGAGTCCGACCCTCTGAGCACCACACCCCCTGGTTCCCTAGAATTCTTCTGCTATAGGGCAGCTATATGTATTAAGTAGGTAAATAAATAAAGACGAAGAAAGCAAAATGTCACCCAGCGAAGGATCGGAAATAGTTTCCTGTGAGATTAATGTCAACAGGCAGGGAGTTCCAAAGCGTATTGTGTTTCTCCAAAAATAAGACACCGCCTTATATTTATTTTTCCTTTAAAAAACACCCCACTATGGCTTATTTTCAGGGGATGTCTTATTCCCCCCGCCCCCCGCTGCGGCCGGCATTGCTACTGCGCCTATCACTATGTCTTATTTTCGGGGTATGGCTTAT